>NC_091355.1:10918447-11155947 GCF_038502225.1 Cherax quadricarinatus | reverse complement strand
CAAATGTGCTGCATTCAAACAATAATTATAGATTGGTCTGAGACCTTGTTATAATTTATTGGCCTGATGCTGCAGGGAAAACTGCCATAGGTCGTAGTTTCTCTCGATGTTACGGGAGTTTTAGTTAATCAAGAGACATTTCTTGTGTGCATCAAAGCCTGGGAAGCTTGGATTCAATGGAAATCCTCCTTTAATACCCCCCCCACCTCTCACTCCCTCTTTAACTCTCCCCTCCTTTGTTTACATGGGTTTTACAAGGTTACATTAAGAGTTCCTACCTTTACACTAATAGCTGTTACATCATTCTCTCTCTCTCTCTCTCTCTCTCTCTCTCTCTATCTCTATCTCTATCTCTCTCTCTCTCTCTCTCTCTATCTATCTCTCTCTCTCTATCTCTCTCTCTCTATCTCTCTCTCTTTCTCTCTCTCCGTTCTCTCCTCTCCTCTCTCTCCTCTCCTCTCTCTCCTCTCCTCTCTCTTTTACACAGGGTTTGACAAGGTTAGGGTAAGAATCCCTAGCTTTATTGACAAGCTATTTACAGCTTGTGTGTGTCTCTTCTCCTCAGTGGTTTTACAGGGTTAGATTAAGAGTTCCTACCATCATTTACAAGCTAAGAGCTGTTACTTGCCATTTTTCTTTCAATCTCTCATTCATTTCTCTCTTTTTCCTCCTCCCTTTCTTTTTCACTTTTCATTCAATCTTCCATCTTTCCTCTTTAGGAAAATAATTTAAAGGATTATTAATAAAGCCTTAAACAAACTGGCCAATATTGGCAGACCTGAAGTACTGTATATTATTTACAACTCATTATTGTTATTACCGTTTTTTTTTTCTTTCTTTTAAATTCTTGACTGTCAGGTTTCCAAGGATAAGTTACAGAATAGTCTGTATATTCTAAAGAAAATTCAGGTTTTTGATTCTCTGCTAAACAGGTCAGCCAAAATTTTGACGTGTGTGATTGAAATGTAGGTATTTGTTGACTTGGTCTTAAAATAAGATTGCTTTATTAATTCAGGTGTTGAAGATGGCTGTCAGTCTACTGTGTATACACTTATGTTGTTGAATGGTATCCCTTACTCTTATTTTCAGTATTTCTTACTTGATTTAACCAACTATAGAACTCTGGTGAGTGTTGTCTGCAGGAGTGCAGATGTTGCAGCATTTTGTGTAAAGCAAAGTGACTTTGTTAAAAAAAAAAAAAGAACTTTTTTATGATTTATTTAATAAGTCTCAAGAAATGTTTCATATTCCATTATTTATGTTATATTTTATTGGTGTTAGGGAAACTGATTTTGAGAATAGTACTTGCCATTTTCTGCTGTCTTCCACAGCTCACAAAATCTCACTTTATCCTAAGATATTGTAAATTTCTGTTGTGAACATCCACTATTTTTTCAAAGTTCATGGGCTTCTCTAGTATATATTGTTCTATAGTGACAAAAATAATTTGTGAATGAGTGTTGCACCTTAAGTTTGGAAATGATAACAGCAAAAATAATTTATTTTGTGAATGAGTGTGGCACATTTAGTATGGAAACTGATAAGTTATTGGTTTATCAGTGCTCAAATTGTCTCTAACACAGCATTTTGGGCATAATTTAATCATGACCAAACAACAGTGATTGCCAGTGACAGCATTTCATTTTTTTTTTTTTCACTGGTATTTGGACATGCACTATAAGGGCACCATGCAGATTTTGTAGATTTTTTTTGTAATACATATATTGTAATAGTTTAGACCATTGCAGGTTAATATTTTTATATAAATTATTTATCACTTCGTTTAATAAAAATCACATGCAGATTATTGTGTTTTGCATGACTGTTACATAATCATTATCAACTGACTGAGAGAGATAATTTTTTGCATTTTGAAATTTAAATTGGCACAAGTTTGATATAACTTTTTTTTTTTTTTTTTTTTTTTTTTTTTTTTTTTGATGAGCAGATGCAGAAGTGTTTGTCAGGTGAGCATGCATGAGAGTTATACATGTAACTTAGACATGGATAAGCTTTCATTAAATCAGTAGATCATTCATACTTTATGGACTAAAGTATATATGAAAACATCAAAATATTGTTTTGCATGGCCTGACGACTAATACATGTTACTTCTTTCATCAACTTATCATATTTGCAAAATTATAGTAATGAAGCTGTGCCAACACAATGAGTTTTTGTATAATACAAAGGCACTGTGTATACAGTACCAGATCATAGAGTTATTGTCCAGTCGCCCACCTGAGCAGTCAGCCACAGCTTGACTAATTTGGCTGAGGATTCATCAGATGGTAAAGTCATGTTTGTTGTCTGTAACATTAAGAGACTATAAGCTAATTGTACTGTACTGTTATATTTTCTGCTTTTCTTCCCTGTTACCTTCCTTCATCTTTCAGGAGTTTAAAGTCCACATTTGTGTTACTTCTGCTTCCTTCAAGGCTCTGAATTAGTGCCACCTCACATAAAAAGTTACCATTCCATTTAGTAAAGAAACTGCATGTCATACTTTAAGCTTTAAAATGGGGATCACATAGTCTGCAGCTCTATATCCATCTATACAAAAAATTAAATAAAAATACTAATTTTCCTAATTAAGCAGAAACTAGATGAAATTCAGTTAGATATTCTGTATTTTTTATTTTCCTATTTATGAGGATCCAGTGTTCTTTAAAGGCTTGTTTGTCAATTTTGCTCCAACAAGATAGTGCACACATTACATCACTGAACCCTAGAGAATATTTATCTGTACAGTATAAATCTAGTTTTCTGTATTTTGTATCTAAAGAATATGACCTCTAATCACCCACTTCCATTAAAAGTTTAAAGATAATTTGGGGTGTTTACCGAAGAAGATGCCAGGCTAGAGGACGGCAATCTGTGCCACCCACATCACTGACTGAAAAAAAAGGATTTAGTGTCTGCAAGAAACAAATGTTTATAAAGATTTTTTATTGTATTTGCTTTAGTGGCCTATTGGGGAACTTGTGGTTCCCAATAAAACAGTTTTTTAAATAAAGCTTTCATTTACCTTTCTCTCATATCTTATGTATAATTTCTCTTGCAAACCCTTTTTATATATGGTGTGGCTTCAGGTAGACTTTCTCAGTTAAATTCAACTTCCATTAAATGTTAGTCACTTGAAGCTGTACCTATAATGTGTGTTAACATTTCCCACTTAGAGATTTTGTGAATATTATAAGAAAGTATAGAATTCATTCTAGCACCAAGACAAGAATACGTATATACAAGCACTTGGCATTGCCTTAACAAATCAAAGATATATACAAGAGATCAGTGTTGTATGACCCTTGTCGGTTTAGTGGTTTCTTTGATTATAATAACAATATATAAAAGATATAAGAGGAAATTTTAAAAACCTAGCTGCCAGCCAGTATCACTGCGGGAATTGTTGGCTCATACTGCCAGTTCATCTCTTGAACAATTGTTCCATTCATTAGACAGCATGCCAACTTAATCCCTCAAATATTAGATATTTGATCTTCAATGATTTGACACACTTCCTCTGCCCTTCTCTGGGGCTTCCACCTTTAATGCAAATGTTTACTATGATATCTTAACCGATATCAACTATAACATTTCCCTTCATTTTGCTAAGAATTTTTCCTGGACACCTTCACTCACCCTATCATCTCTGCCACCCTGGCATATAGCACTGAATGACCCTTACAAGTTTAGCATTTTCTATGAATAATAATGTGGGGCACTCTGCTGTGCATGATGAACACTTAGGTTAATTAAGGTTCTCCAGGTCTGACCAATAAATGGATAAGTGGTTGCTGGAATTCATTATCACCTATGCCACATTTTATCCTGTTTAAGAGGGTATAATTTTTGGAACATTAAAAGACAATGTGGTTTGAATGGATTTTATTGCTGATTTCCATGTTGGTACGTACAAACTATTTTTTGATCTACAATAGTCCTCGACTAAATGGCATTGCATACACATGCTGTTAAGCTGAGGTCATATGCTAGTGAGTTGCCCATCTTGATGCTTGTACAGATCTAAAGATTTTGTGTGATGTGTTCTTTGTACTGTATAGTTCAGTGTTGGATTTAGAATAAAAATTGTGGATTGATTAACTTACATTTAGCGTAGGGATGATAAACTTGACATCACACTTGATTCATTAATGATAGGTACATATTAAACTATGTTTTACTAAAGCCCTCTGAACAGAAGAGAGATTCAGTTTATGATTATTGGATTCTTTACCTATAACAGGCCCTGCTATGGAAGTAGAGGCAAGCATGTCTCACAGTAGGGCTAAGGCACCTTGTAGAAGTGGTCTTTGCAGTAGTGCCAGCAGACATTGGATTGGGTTGGTCAAATGTTTGTTAGTGGGATGAATTGTAAAGGACCTGACTAGTATGGGCCAACAGACCTGCTGCAGTGTTCCTCCTTTCTTATATTCTTATGTTCTTATGAATCTTGGGGCCCATCACTGTAAAAAGTACTCTGGGGATGTAGGTACCCCTAGTTCTCTCAGCAGCCTAGCCAAGGGATTCTCGCCATTCACACTCACAGCCAACACTTCTTAGCCCTGGGTACACTACTTTATCTCTCTGACATTCCTATGTGGGTCGGAGTTATTGATACATTCATGCCTATGACCTCAGAAGTTTGGCTCGATTTCTGGCCCGACAATTCGGGTTTCCCTAACTTTTGCTTTCAAGGATATGCAGCTCACCAGCTGGGGACTCCTTTGGGGCTTCTTGTGCATCCAGCCAGGGTCCTATTAGATGATCATCTATCTGGCATCTTTATACCTGTCTCCCCTCAAGGGAGGTTCTTGATGCTGGTGAGGGGCTCTTGATCTAGGGAATTGAATCTGTGCTCTGGTTCCCTGAATTGAGCCTGAATACCTTCCATCCCCTCCCCCCCCCCACATGCGCTGTATAATCCTATGGGTTAAGCGCTCCCCCATGATTATAATTTACACCTGTCTACCAACGATGAGACATCCTACTCTGCATCCCCTTCTCTACATGACAGGTATGTGTACCGTACTTTTGTATATCCTTGTTAGTTCAGACTGGCATCTTTTGGATTAGATTCTAATTTAACTGATTACAGGTTGCTCCACATGTGCCTTGTCATGTTAGGGACACTTCACTGGGATTTTTGGTCAGGAAACAGACTCTCCCAAGGGCAATTGAACCTGGCACAGTTGGGCATATAAACTCACAGCCCAACTCCTTCCCCACCCACAGCTGATCAAATATTTGGGTTGCTTACTATAAGGATGGACTTGGGACACCTCTTGAGGCCAGACTGGTCTCTTGGGCTGTGACTGATGAAGAAACTGGATAAGTATCTTTACTAGGAGGCAGATCAACCATACTGTGATGGATATGTGGGTTAGTGGGCCACCAGTAGCAAAAGCCTGGTTGACCAGGCAAGCACCAGACAAGCCTGGCCCAAGGCTTGGCTCTGGAAGTAGAAAAACTCAGAACTCATCCAAACTGTCTGTGAGAGTTTGTGGCCTGTGTTTATGCTGTGTGCTTTCCTGCTGTACTATGTTTTAGTGCATGCATGTGCATACAATGCCAGGTACTCTTACACTGAAGGATGTCTTTTGTTGGCTATTGGCTACTGCCCATGGACCTTTAACAAATTCCTATTTTGAAGTATGAAAATCATGTTTCCATTGGACCATGGGGATTATAAGTTTCCATTTCCTTTCCCATCTGATAATTGGTAGATGGTCAGGCACTAGAGCCCCTTATGGCATTGGAACACAACAGCAATATTGTAACTATTGGGTAACTAAAGGAATAAAACCTATAATTTGATGAATGAGACGTGTGCAATACTTGAGTATCTTTACTGAAAGATGTTTTGCTTGCACAATGAACTTTATCAATTTAATACAGAAGTACAAGGATAGGGCCCTTTATATTGCATCCAGTATTAAAAGTGGAGAAATGCAGCAGTTGAAGATGTAGACACTTGTAGTTAGGGTCTATTACTCCATTGCTAAATCTCTGATCCACTTTATAGGCTTGGCCTACTTTCACTAGTGTTAGGAGACTTGCATATACATCTCTCCTGGCCTAGGGTTTGTCCAGGGTGTTTATTACAGTTGTCACTGGTATCTGGTCCTAGGGTATTTTACTCCTTCAACAGAAAACTGCAACAGCCTTTTTTAAAACAGATTTTGTAAGGGCATGAATTGTTCCTATGCTGATTAATAAGATTAATAAGATACTGTTTATTGATACGAACCATCTGTTTCATGTTGAACCTTAGCCAAGTACAACATTCGACAGCAAACCGCCAGTACACTGCAATGAACAATACCCAATCTCACAGTTCATGGGGGTCATGATCCACAAAGCAAGCCATAATCAAAAACTTGTAACCTACATGTTTACACAAGGAATACCAGTGCTGACCAGCATGTAACCCACAACCAAACTGTAAAAAGTTATGCATGACCAGCAGATTGATTCAGGTAGGTTTAACTGAATCTTTCTTACTCTGTTCTACTTCTATCTCCCCTCAAGGAAGGTTCCTTGATGTTGGTGAGGGGCTCTTGATTTAGGGAATTGGATCTGAGCTCCAGTTCCCCGAATTAAGCCTGAATGCCTTCCACATCCCCCCCCCCAGGCGCTGTATAATCCTCCGGGTTTAGCGCTTCCCCCTTGATTATAATAATAATAATCTACTTCTATCTACTCTCCAAAGAAGCGTGTTGCCCACCTAAAAGCCATAGCTCGAGGGGCAGGCTCAATTTTAATATGACTGGACACATGGTCTCCATGTATGGCAAATGCATGGGAGAGTGTAATCAAGTTTTCACAGGCCACAGCCACCCTGGTGTTGAGTAGTACCTGCTAGTACAGTCTAAAACTTCACTTAAGGCCATAATTCCAACACCGACTTTTGTGTCAGACTTCTTGGAGTGCGAACGTTTTAGTCTTCCCTGCCATGAACTTCAGTGATGAATTTTTCTGTTTTCTTTCCGGGATGCTGTCCTTGTCATACAGCCCACTGAACAACTGGTTGGAGTAACATATATCAGGTTCTTGTAAGTTTAGGGAAAGCCTGATGTTGACTCAGATAGGGGAGAGGTGTGGGCATCTGGCCCTGCTGGGGTTTAGGCATGAGGGTCCAACAGATCTAACTGACAACATATTGTTTCTGTTTTCTTATTAGTTTCCTTTCTATTACCCGCCCAGGTTTGGGTAATATATTCATGAGACTAATAGGAACAGCTCATATGGCACAAGCCATCATAGCCTTTAAACAACACTACCACCATCACAACAACAGCAAATTCCTCACACATTCAAGGAAGCCTCCTTCAGGGAAACTGTAAGAGAGAAATTAGTTAAAGAGGCTGGCCTAAACATGGGATTGAGTATCACAGTCACCACAACTACTGTGGTTAGCAGGAGTGAACTTTTGCAAGTGGGTGTTCATAGGTCAGATATCATTTCTTTTCTTTGTGTTTCTTCACATTTTGTCTTAAGGAGGTCAACTTACGAACACCCGTTATATTGGTGCTCACAAACTGCTCACCTAAGAACCAAGTATGTAGTAGTTTGAATTATTTTTGTATACAAATTAATCTCAAGTTGCAAAGCTGGAAAGGCAATCTTTCTGTAATTTGGAGACCTGTGTAGTGAAAATATTTTCGACAGTTATATATAGCATGGAGACTACTTAGTGACTCAGTGTCATCAGATGAGTCGATTTTTGCCTCTCAGAGGGAAATATTTAAGTTGTATTGTTTGATATTGTAGTGATATCGAGCATACAGTGTCATTTAAGTGATCAAAGTATGGTGGAGTATTGTGTCAATGACATAAGTGTACCACGTAAATAAGTATAGAGTTGGGTAGTGTTACATTTAATGTGTCAAGCCTAGTGCAATATTTTGAGTGGTGTACGTAGTTCCTTGAGTCTTAATTCGTTCAGTCAATAGTTTACACTGTTTTTATTAGTGTGTTTGCTTCAGCTTTTATACACAAATAACCCACACATAGAAAGGAGCTTACGACGATATTTCGGAACTTTTAGATTATATATATATAGTATATATATATTACCTGGAGCCTGGAGTTTACCTGGAGAGAGTTCCGGGGGTCAACGCCCCCGCGGCCCGGTCTGAGACCAGGCCTCCTGGTGGATCAGAGCCTGATCAACCAGGCTGTTGCTGCTGGCTGCACGCAAACCAACGTACGAGCCACAGCCCGGCTGATCCGGAACTGACTTTATATATATATATATATATATATATATATATATATATATATATATATATATATATATATATATATATATATATATATATATATATGTCGTGCCGAATAGGCAGAACTTGCGATCTTGGCTTAAATAGCAACGTTCATCTTGCCATATAGGACAAGTGAAAATTTGTGTATGCAATAATTTCGCCAAAATCATTCTGAACCTAACGAAAAAAATATATTTCACTGTGTTTGTTTAGTATTAAATTATTGTAAACATATCTAAAATATATTTAGTTGGGTTAGGCTAAAATAAATTGTTCTTGTTATAATAAGGTTAGGTAAGTTTTCTAAGATTCTTTTGGAGCAAAATTAATATTTTTTACATTAACATTAATGAAAAAAATATATCTTTAAACGTATAAGAGAAAATTTTAGAAAGGACTTAATTTTAAATGAGTTCTTGCTAATTGACCAGTTTTACATATTCAGCACGAGATATATATATATATATATATATATATATATATATATATAGATATATATATATATATATATATATATATATATATATATATATATATATATATATGTATATATATATATATGTATATATATATATATATATATATATATATATATATATATATATATATATATATATATATATATATATATGTATATATGTATATATAATATATATATATATATATAATATATATATATATATATATATATATATATATATATATATATATATATATATATATATGTATATATGTATATATAATATATATATATATAATATATATATATATATATATATATATATATATATATATATATATATATATATATATATATATATATATATAAATATATATATATATATAACCTACTACCCATACATATGGGTAGTAGGTTGGTAGACAACAACCACCCAGGGGGGTATAACCGTCCTGCCAAGTGAGTATAAAACGAAAGCCTGTAATTGTTTTACATGATGGTAGGATTGCTGGTGTCTTTTGTCTGTCTCATAAATATGCAAGATTACAGGTACGTCTTGCTACTTCTGCTTACACTTAGGTCACACTACACATACATGTACATGTTTATTTATACACACTCATCTGAGTTTTCTTTGATTTTATCTTAATAGTTCTTGGTCTTATTACTTTTCCTTTTATATCCATGGGGAAGTGGAATAAGAATCTTTCCTCCGTAAGCCATGCGTGTTGTAAAAGTCAACTAAAATGCCGGGAACAATGGGCTAGTAACCCCTTTTCCTGTAAAGATTACTAAAAAGAATAAGAAGAAGAAAATTGTCAAAGTGGGAAGTCTGAATGTTCGTGGATGTTGTGCAAATGATAAGAAAGAGATGATTGTGGATGTTATGAATGAGAAGAAACTGGATGTCCTGGCTTTAAGTGAAACAAAGCTGAAGGGGGTGGGAGAGTTTCAATGGAGAGGAATAAATGGGATTAGGTCAGGGGTTTCAAATAGAGTTAGAGCTAAAGAAGGAGTAGCAATAATGTTGAAGGATAAGCTATGGCAGGAAAAGAGGGACTACAAATGCATAAATTCAAGGATTATGTGGAGTAAAATAAAGATTGGATGTGAAAAGTGGGTTATAGTAAGCGTATATGCACCTGGAGAAGAGAGAAGTGTAGAGGAGAGAGAGAGATTCTGGGAAATGTTGAGTGAATGCGTGGGGAGTTTTGAATCAAGTGTGAGAGTAATGGTGGTTGGGGATTTCAATGCTAAAGTGGGTAAAAGTGTTATGGAGGGAGTAGTAGGTAAATTTGGGGTGCCAGGGGTAAATGTAAATGGGGAGCCTTTAATTGAGCTATGTTTATAAAGAAATTTGGTAATAAGTAATACATATTTTATGAAAAAGAGGATAAATAAATATACAAGGTATGATGTAGCACGTAATGAAAGTAGTTTGTTAGATTATGTATTGGTGGATAAAAGGTTGATGGGTGGGCTCCAGGATGTACATGTTTATAGAGGGGCAACTGATATATCAGATCATTATTTAGTTGTAGCTACAGTTAGAATAAGAGGTAGATGGGAAAAGAGGAAGGTGGCAACAACAAGTAAGAGGGAGGTGAAAGTGTATAAACTAAGGGAGGAGGAAGTTCGGGCGAGATATAAGCGATTATTGGCAGAAAGGTGGGCTAGTGCAAAGATGAGTAGTGGGGGGGTTGAAGAGGGTTGGAATAGTTTTAAAAATGCAGTATTAGAATGTGGGGCAGAAGTTTGTGGTTATAGGAGGGTGGGGGCAGGAGGAAAGAGGAGTGATTGGTGGAATGATGAAGTAAAGGGTGTGATAAAAGAGAAAAAGGTAGCTTACGAGAGGTTTTTACAAAGCAGAAGTGTTATAAGAAGAGCAGAGTATATGGAGAGTAAAAGAAAGGTGGAGAGAGTGCAAAAGGAGAGCAGATGAAAGAGTGGGAGAGGCACTCTCAAGAAATTTTAATGAAAATAAGAAAAAATTTTGGAGCGAGTTAAACAAGTTAAGAAAACCTAGGGAAAGTATGGATTTGTCCGTTAAAAACAGAGTAGGGGAGTTGGTAGATGGGGAGAGGGAGGTATTAGGTAGATGGCGAGAATATTTTGAGGAACTTTTAAATGTTGAGGAAGAAAGGGAGGCGGTAATTTCATGCACTGGCCAGGGAGGTATACCATCTTTTAGGAGTGAAGAAGAGCAGAATGTAAGTGTGGTGGAGGTACGTGAGGCATTACGTAGAATGAAAGGGGGTAAAGCAGCTGGAACTGATGGGATCATGACAGAAATGTTAAAAGCAGGGGGGGATATAGTGTTGGAGTGGTTGGTACTTTTGTTTAATAAATGTATGAAAGAGGGGAAGGTACCTAGGGATTGGCGGAGAGCATGTATAGTCCCTTTATATAAAGGGAAAGGGGACAAAAGAGATTGTAAAAATTATAGAGGAATAAGTTTACTGAGTATACCAGGAAAAGTATACGGTAGAGTTACAATTGAAAGAATTAGAGGTAAGACAGAATGTAGAATTGCGGATGAGCAAGGAGGCTTCAGAGTGGGTAGGGGATGTGTAGATCAAGTGTTTACATTGAAGCATATATGTGAACAGTATTTAGATAAAGGTAGGGAAGTTTTTATTGCATTTATGGATTTAGAAAAGGCATATGATAGAGTGGATAGAGGAGCAATGTGGCAGATGTTGCAAGTTTATGGAATAGGTGGTAAGTTACTAAATGCTGTAAAGAGCTTTTATGAGGATAGTGAGGCTCAGGTTAGGGTGTATAGAAGAGAGGGAGAATACTTCCCGGTAAAAGTAGGTCTTAGACAGGGATGTGTAATGTCACCATGGTTGTTTAATATATTTATAGATGGGGTTATAAAAGAAGTAAATGCTAGGGTGTTCGGGAGAGGGGTGGGATTAAATTATGGGGAATCAAATTCAAAATGGGAATTGACACAGTTACTTTTTGCTGATGATACTGTGCTTATGGGAGATTCTAAAGAAAAATTGCAAAGGTTAGTGGATGAGTTTGAGAATGTGTGTAAAGGTAGAAAGTTGAAAGTGAAGATAGAAAAGAGTAAGGTGATGAGGGTATCAAATGATTTAGATAAAGAAAAATTGGATATCAAATTGGGGAGGAGGAGTATGGAAGAAGTGAATGTTTTCAGATACTTGGGAGTTGACGTGTCGGCGGATGGATTTATGAAGGATGAGGTTAATCATAGAATTGATGAGGGAAAAAAGGTGAGTGGTGCGTTGAGGTATATGTGGAGTCAAAAAACGTTATCTATGGAGGCAAAGAAGGGAATGTATGAAAGTATAGTAGTACCAACACTCTTATATGGATGTGAAGCTTGGGTGGTAAATGCAGCAGCGAGGAGACAGTTGGAGGCAGTGGAGATGTCCTGTCTAAGGGCAATGTGTGGTGTAAATATTATGCAGAAAATTCGGAGTGTGGAAATTAGGAGAAGGTGTGGAGTTAATAAAAGCATTAGTCAGAGGGCAGAAGAGGGGTTGTTGAGGTGGTTTGGTCATTTAGAGAGAATGGATCAAAGTAGAATGACATGGAAAGCATATAAATCTATAGGGGAAGGAAAGAGGGGTAGGGGTCGTCCTCGAAAGGGTTGGAAAGAGGGGGTAAAGGAGGTTTTGTGGGCGAGGGGCTTGGACTTCCAGCAAGCGTGCATGAGCGTGTTAGATAGGAGTGAATGGAGACGAATGATACTTGGGACCTGACGATCTGTTGGAGTGTGAGCAGGGTAATATTTAGTGAAGGGATTCAGGGAAACCGGTTATTTTCTTATAGTCGGACTTGAGTCCTGGAAATGGGAAGTACAATGCCTGCACTTTAAAGGAGGGGTTTGGGATATTGGCAGTTTGGAGGGATATGTTGTGTATCTTTATACGTATATGCTTCTAAACTGTTGTATTCTGAGCACCTCTGCAAAAGCAGTGATAATGTGTGAGTGTGGTGAAAGTGTTGAATGATGATGAAAGTATTTTCTTTCTTTTTTGGGTCACCCTGCCTCGGTGGGAGACGACCAACTTGTTGAAAATATATATATATATATATATATATATATATATATATATATATATGGGGAAGTGGAAAAGAATCTTTCCTCCGTAAGCCATGCGTGTCGTATGAGGCGACTAAAATGCCGGGAGCAATGGGCTAGTAACCCCTTCTCCTGTATACAATTACTAAAAAAGAGAAGAAGAAAAACTTTATAAAACTGGGTTGCTTAAATGTGCGTGGATGTAGTGCGGATGACAAGAAACAGATGATTGCTGATGTTATGAATGAAAAGAAGTTGGATGTCCTGGCCCTAAGCGAAACAAAGCTGAAGGGGGTAGGAGAGTTTCAGTGGGGGGAAATAAATGGGATTAAATCTGGAGTATCTGAGAGAGTTAGAGCAAAGGAAGGGGTAGCAGTAATGTTAAATGATCAGTTATGGAAGGAGAAAAGAGAATATGAATGTGTAAATTCAAGAATTATGTGGATTAAAGTAAAGGTTGGATGCGAGAAGTGGGTCATAATAAGCGTGTATGCACCTGGAGAAGAGAGGAATGCAGAGGAGAGAGAGAGATTTTGGGAGATGTTAAGTGAATGTATAGGAGCATTTGAACCAAGTGAGAGAGTAATTGTGGTAGGGGACTTGAATGCTAAAGTAGGAGAAACTTTTAGAGAGGGTGTGGTAGGTAAGTTTGGGGTGCCAGGTGTAAATGATAATGGGAGCCCTTTGATTGAACTTTGTATAGAAAGGGGTTTAGTTATAGGTAATACATATTTTAAGAAAAAGAGGATAAATAAGTATACACGATATGATGTAGGGCGAAATGACAGTAGTTTGTTGGATTATGTATTGGTAGATAAAAGACTGTTGAGTAGACTTCAGGATGTACATGTTTATAGAGGGGCCACAGATATATCAGATCACTTTCTAGTTGTAGCTACACTGAGAGTAAAAGGTAGATGGGATACAAGGAGAATAGAAGCATCAGGGAAGAGAGAGGTGAAGGTTTATAAACTAAAAGAGGAGGCAGTTAGGGTAAGATATAAACAGCTATTGGAGGATAGATGGGCTAATGAGAGCATAGGCAATGGGGTCGAAGAGGTATGGGGTAGGTTTAAAAATGTAGTGTTAGAGTGCTCAGCAGAAGTTTGTGGTTACAGGAAAGTGGGTGCAGGAGGGAAGAGGAGCGATTGGTGGAATGATGATGTAAAGAGAGTAGTAAGGGAGAAAAAGTTAGCATATGAGAAGTTTTTACAAAGTAGAAGTGATGCAAGGAGGGAAGAGTATATGGAGAAAAAGAGAGAAGTTAAGAGAGTGGTGAAGCAATGTAAAAAGAGAGCAAATGAGAGAGTGGGTGAGATGTTATCAACAAATTTTGTTGAAAATAAGAAAAAGTTTTGGAGTGAGATTAACAAGTTAAGAAAGCCTAGAGAACAAATGGATTTGTCAGTTAAAAATAGGAGAGGAGAGTTATTAAATGGAGAGTTAGAGGTATTGGGAAGATGGAAGGAATATTTTGAGGAATTGTTAAATGTTGATGAAGATAGGGAAGCTGTGATTTCGTGTATAGGGCAAGGAGGAATAACATCTTGTAGGAGTGAGGAAGAGCCAGTTGTGAGTGTGGGGGAAGTTCGTGAGGCAGTAGGTAAAATGAAAGGGGGTAAGGCAGCCGGGATTGATGGGATAAAGATAGAAATGTTAAAAGCAGGTGGGGATATAGTTTTGGAGTGGTTGGTGCAATTATTTAATAAATGTATGGAAGAGGGTAAGGTACCTAGGGATTGGCAGAGAGCATGCATAGTTCCTTTGTATAAAGGCAAAGGGGATAAAAGAGAGTGCAAAAATTATAGGGGGATAAGTCTGTTGAGTGTACCTGGTAAAGTGTATGGTAGAGTTATAATTGAAAGAATTAAGAGTAAGACGGAGAATAGGATAGCAGATGAACAAGGAGGCTTTAGGAAAGGTAGGGGGTGTGTGGACCAGGTGTTTACAGTGAAACATATAAGTGAACAGTATTTGGATAAGGCTAAAGAGGTGTTTGTGGCATTTATGGATTTGGAAAAGGCGTATGACAGGGTGGATAGGGGGGCAATGTGGCAGATGTTGCAAGTGTATGGTGTAGGAGGTAGGTTACTGAAAGCAGTGAAGAGTTTTTACGAGGATAGTGAGGCTCAAGTTAGAGTATGTAGGAAAGAGGGAAATTTTTTCCCAGTAAAAGTAGGCCTTAGACAAGGATGTGTGATGTCACCGTGGTTGTTTAATATATTTATAGATGGGGTTGTAAGAGAAGTAAATGCGAGGGTCTTGGCAAGAGGCGTGGAGTTAAAAGATAAAGAATCACACACAAAGTGGGAGTTGTCACAGCTGCTCTTTGCTGATGACACTGTGCTCTTGGGAGATTCTGAAGAGAAGTTGCAGAGATTGGTGGATGAATTTGGTAGGGTGTGCAAAAGAAGGAAATTAAAGGTGAATACAGGAAAGAGTAAGGTTATGAGGATAACAAAAAGATTAGGTGATGAAAGATTGAATATCAGATTGGAGGGAGAGAGTATGGAGGAGGTGAACGTATTCAGATATTTGGGAGTGGACGTGTCAGCGGATGGGTCTATGAAAGATGAGGTGAATCATAGAATTGATGAGGGAAAAAGAGTGAGTGGTGCACTTAGGAGTCTGTGGAGACAAAGAACTTTGTCCTTGGAGGCAAAGAGGGGAATGTATGAGAGTATAGTTTTACCAACGCTCTTATATGGGTGTGAAGCGTGGGTGATGAATGTTGCAGCGAGGAGAAGGCTGGAGGCAGTGGAGATGTCATGTCTGAGGGCAATGTGTGGTGTGAATATAATGCAGAGAATTCGTAGTTTGGAAGTTAGGAGGAGGTGCGGGATTACCAAAACTGTTGTCCAGAGGGCTGAGGAAGGGTTGTTGAGGTGGTTCGGACATGTAGAGAGAATGGAGCGAAACAGAATGACTTCAAGAGTGTATCAGTCTGTAGTGGAAGGAAGGCGGGGTAGGGGTCGGCCTAGGAAGGGTTGGAGGGAGGGGGTAAAGGAGGTTTTGTGTGCGAGGGGCTTGGACTTCCAGCAGGCATGCGTGAGCGTGTTTGATAGGAGTGAATGGAGACAAATGGTTTTTAATACTTGACGTGCTGTTGGAGTGTGAGCAAAGTAACATTTATGAAGGGATTCAGGGAAACCGGCAGGCCGGACTTGAGTCCTGGAGATGGGAAGTACAGTGCCTGCACTCTGAAGGAGGGGTGTTAATGTTGCAGTTTAAAAACTGTAGTGTAAAGCACCCTTCTGGCAAGACAGTGATGGAGTGAATGATGGTGAAAGTTTTTCTTTTTCGGGCCACCCTGCCTTGGTGGGAATCGGCCGGTGTGATAATATAAAATATAATATATATATATATATATACATATATATATATATATACATATATATATATATATATATACATATATATATATACAGTGGACCCCCGGTTAACGGTATTTTTTCACTCCAGAAGTATGTTCAGGTGCCCGTACTGACCGAATTTATTCCCATAAGGAATATTGTGAAGTAGATTAGTCCATTTCAGACTCCCAAACATACACGTACAAACGCACTTACATAAATACACTTACATAATTGGTCGCATTCGGAGGTAATCGTTATGCGGGGGTCCACTGTATATATATATATATATATATATATATATATATATATATATATATATATAAATATATATATATATTAAATACAGTGGACCCCCGCATAACGATCACCTCCGAATGCGATCAATTATGTAAGCGTATTTATGTAAGTGCGTTTGTATGTGTATGTTTGGGGGTCTGAAATGGACTAATCTACTTCACAATATTCCTTATGGGAACAAATTCGGTCAGTACTGGCACCTGAACATACTTCTGGAGTGAAAAAATATCGTTAACCGGGGGTCCACTGTGTTGTGTGTATATATATATATATATATATATATATATATATATATATATATATATATATATATATATATATATATATATATATATATATATATATATATATATATATAATGTATATATATATATATATATATATATATATATATATATATATATATATATATATATATATATATATATATATATATATACATACATGTATATATACAGTGGACCCTCGAGTTTCGGCAGCATCGACTTTCGTGAAATCCGACTTTCGGCAAAATTTGACCTCGAGTTTCGTGATTAGACTCATGATTTGGCGACCGTCCGGTACCCGTCCGCCCATCACCACACACACAAAGCCAGTCTCCCACGCCATTCACGCTCAGTGTGCCATTGTTTACCAACACGTGACCATCACCCCACGGGTTCATACGTAATAATCCATTGTTTTTGTGATTGCAACTGCTAAATAAGTCACCATGGGCCCAAGGAAAGCTAGTGCAAGCCCTTTGGTAAAGAAAGCGAAGAACACGATCCAGAAGGATTTTGAAGGGTTTGAGGCAGACCCTGACCCTGCCGACCCTCTGCCTGTTGTGGAAGGTGTTGTGGCATTGGGCAAGTCCATGGGGTTGGAGGTGAGTGACAGGGATGTGGAAGACTTGGTGGAGGACCACAGAGAAGAGCTAACCACTGACGAACTGCAAGAGCTTCAACTGGAACAGCATCAGAGCACAGCTGAGGAACTTGCTTCAGAGGAGAAGGAAAAGAGAGTGAAGGAGGTGCCTTCTTCAGTGATTAAGGACATGTGTTCAAAGTGGAATGAGTTGCAAAGTTTTGTTGAAAAGTATCACCCTGACCAAGCTGAAACAAGCCATATCTGCAACACGTTCAGTGACAAAACCTTGTCCCACTTCAGGCAAATCAAAAAGAAATGCCAGGAACAGACCTCTCTGGACAGATATTTTGTGCGACAGGGGTCCAGTGACTCAAGTTGTTCCCAGTGGCATTAAAAGAAGAAGGGAAGTAACCCCAGAAAAGGACTTGCTACCTGAAGTCCTAATGGAAGGAGATTCTCCTTCCAAACAGTACTGTACACCTTCCTCCTATCCCCTCCTCCCGTCTTCCATCCACCCAGAAGTCTTCAGTAAAGGTAAGTGTAATGTTATTATTATTTTTTATATGCATGTACAGTGGTCCCATGTTTTTCGTAATTAATCCGTTCCTGGAGCCATTACTATAAACAAAATTTACGATTTACGAATCAATTTTCCCCATAAGAAATAATGTAAATACAATTAATCCGTTCCTGACACCCAGAAGTATTAAAACAAAAAAATTTTTAACATGAAATATACATGTAGTATTTTTTTATTAACAATTTTTTTAACAATACAATGGGAAATGATGAATGAAACATTAACAGCATAACACTTACCTTTATTGGAGATTCTTCTTAGTGTATGGGAGACTGGAGGAGGAGAGTGGATTGTTTATAGTTTGGAAGGGGAGTCCCCTTCCATCAACACCTCAGGTACCATTTGCTTTTCTGGGGTTGCTTCTCTTCTCTGTTTCTTAATGCCACTAGGACCACCTTGAGAGTCACCGGAGTCCTGTCTCACAAAATAACTGTGGAGAGAGCTCTGTTTCTGGCATCTCTTTAACACTTCCCTAAAATGGCCCAAGACTCTGTCACTGTACATGTTGCCAACCTGGCTTGCAACAACCTTGTTAGGGTGATGTTTCTCCATAAAGCTTTCCATCTTACCCCACATAGTAAAAATCTCTTTAATTTCTGAAGAAGGCACCTTCTTCCATCTCTCTTCCTCCTCTGCAGCAAGATTCTGAGCTGTGATGCGTTGCTCCTCCTGCTGAAGCTCTTGCAGCTCCTCAGTGATGAGCTCTTCATAGTGGTCTTCCACCAATTCTTCCACATCCTCCAAACTCACATCCAACCCCATGGAACTCCCCAGTGCCACAATTGATTTTACAACAGAGATAGGCTCATTAGGGTCAGTCCCAAATCCTTCAAAATCCCTCTTGTCGACACAATCTGGCCACAATTTTCTCCAGGCAGAGTTCAAAGTCCTGGTAGTCACTCCCTCCCAAGCCATACCTATAAGGGTTATGCAGTGGAGGATGCTGAAGTGTTCTCTCCAAAATTCCCTTAGGGTCAAGTGAGTGTCTGTGGTCACAGTCAAGCACCTGTGAAATATTGCTTTTGTGTAGAGTTTTTTAAAGTTTGCAATAACCTGCTGGTCCATGGGTTGGAGGAGAGGAGTGGTATTCGGGGGCAAGAACTTTACAGTGATGAATCCAAACTCCTCGAAAATTAGGTCATCCAAGTTTGGAGGATGAGCAGGTGCATTGTCCATTACTAGCAGGCACTTGAGATCCAATTTCTTTTTCAGGAGATACTCCTTCACACTAGGGCCGAACACTTCATTGAACCACTTGACGAAAATTTCCCTCATGACCCATGCCTTACTATTAGATTTCCAAAACACACAATTTACTCTTCATAACATTGTTTTTCCTGAACACTCTGGGATTTTCAGAATGGTACACTAGTAATGGCTTCACTTTGAAATCCCCACTAGCATTAGCACAGAACATTAGCGTCAGCCTGTCTTTCATAGGCTTGTGTCCTGGCATTGCCTTTTCCTCTTGTGTAATGAAGGTCCTCTTTGGTATTTTCTTCCAAAAGAGGCCTGTTTCGACACAATTGAACACTTGTTCAGGTTTTAGTCCTTCAGCCTCTATGTACTCCTGGAATTCATGTACATATTTTTCAGCCGCCTTGTGGTCCGAACTGGCAGCCTCACCATGCCTTACCACACTGTGTATACCAGTACGGTTCTTAAATCTCTCAAACCAGCCTTTGCTGGCCTTAAATTCGCTTACTTCACCACTATTTGCAGGCAATTTCTTTACCAAATCTTCATGCAACTGCCTAGCCTTTTCACAAATTATCGAAGTCATAAGAGTATCTCCTGCTAATTGTTTCTCATTTGTCCACACCAATAATAACTTCTCAACCTCTTCCAGTACTGGTGATCTCATTTTTGTCAGCATAGTTACTCCCTTTGCAACAACAGCATCCTTTATTTCCTTTTTCTTGGCCACTACGGAACATAAGGTTGTGTAGGGTTTCTTATACATCCTGGACAGTTCGGCCACACTTGTACCACTTTCATATTGTTCAATGATGGTTTTCTTAAATTCAGTCGTATTTCTCACCTTCTTTACCACAGGCTTGGCACTAGGAGCTTTCTTTGGAGCCATGGTAGCTTATTTAGTACTTGCAAGCACTAAAATAAATGGAATATTATGAAATATTTCACTGGAGCACGTGAGGGGACCTTCGCTCACTGGTAAACAATGCCAGACTGGCTGCCGCCCCAGCTCACGCCATGGTACTCGTCCCGGACGAACTACAACTCGCAAGTCAACCTATGAAAAGCGAGTCCATGTTCATACGAAAATACCCCTATGATTGGCGAATTTTACGATTGCCGGGAACTACAAAAAGCGGGGGACCACTGTACTTGATTTCTTATTGTTTTCAGTATGTAAATCTTTATTTAATTTGAAAAAAAAAATTATTTTAATATTTTTGGGTATCTGGAATGGATTAATTTTATTTCCATTATTTCTCATGGGGAAAATGGTTTCGAGTTTCGTGAATTTCGACTTTCGGCAGGCTCTCTGGAACGGACTAATCACGAAACTCCGGGGTCCACTGTACGTATGTATATATATATATATATATATATATATATATATATATATATATATATATATATATATATATATATATATATATATATATATATATATATATGTCGTGCCGAATAGGCAGAACTTGCGATCTTGGCTTAAATAGCAACGCTCATCTTGCCATATAGGACAAGCGAAAATTTGTGTATGCAATAATTTCGCTAAAATCATTCTGAACCTAACGAAAAAAATATATTTCACTGTGTTTGTTTAGTATTAAATTACTGTAAACAAATCTAAAATATATTTAGTTGGGTTAGGCTAAAATAAATTGCTCTTGTTATAATAAGGTTAGGTAAGTTTTCTAAGATTCTGTTGGTGCAAAATTAAAAATTTTACATTAACATTACTAAAAAAAATATATCTTTAAACGTATAAGAGAAAATTTTAGAAAGGACTTAATTTTAAATGAGTTCTTGCTAATTGACCAGTTTTACATATTCGGCACGACATATATATATATATATATATATATATATATATATATATATATATATATATATATATATATATATACAGTGGACCCCCGCATAACGATCACCTCCCAATGCGACCAATTATGTAAGTGTATTTATGTAAGTGCGTTTGTATGTGTATGTTTGGGGGTCTGAAATGGACTAATCTACTTCACAATATTCCTTATGGGAACAAATTCGGTCAGTACTGGCACCTGAACATACTTCTGGAATGAAAAAATATCGTTAACAGGGGGTCCACTGTATATATATACGTATATATATACATATATATATATATATATATATATATATATATATATATATATATATATATATATATATATATATATATATATATATATATTTATTATTATTTTTTATTATCACACTGGCCGATTCCCACCAAGGCAGGGTGGCCCGAAAAAGAAAAACTTTCACCATCATTCACTCCATCACTGTCTTGCCAGAAGGGTGCTTTACACTACAGTTTTTAAACTGCAACATTAACACCCCTCCTTCAGATTGCAGGCACTGTACTTCCCATCTCCAGGACTCAAGTCCAGCTTGCCGGTTTCCCTGAACCCCTTCATAAATGTTACTTTGCTCACACTCCAACAGCACATCAAGTATTAAAAACCATTTGTCTCCATTCACTCCTGTCAAACACGCTCACGCATGCCTGCTGGAAGTCCAAGCCCCTCGCACACAAAACCTCCTTTACCCCCTCCCTCCAACCTTTCCTAGCCCGACCCCTACCCCGTCTTCCTTCCACTACAGACTGATACACTCTTGAAGTCACTCTGTTTCGCTCCATTCTCTCTACATGTCCGAACCACCTCAACAACCCTTCCTCAGCCCTCTGGACAACAGTTTTGGTAATCCCGCACCTCCTCCTAACTTCCAAACTACGAATTCTCTGCATTATATTCACACCACACATTGCCCTCAGACATGACATCTCCACTGCCTCCAGCCTTCTCCTCGCTGCAACATTCATCACCCATGCTTCACACCCATATAAGAGCGCTGGTAAAACTATACTCTCATACATTCCCCTCTTTGCCTCCAAGGACAAAGTTCTTTGTCTCCACAGACTCCTAAGTGCACCACTCACCCTTTTCCTCTCATCAATTCTATGATTCACCTCATCTTTCATAGACCCATCCGCTGACACGTCAACTCCCAAATATCTGAATACATTCACCTCCTCCATACTCTTTCCCTCCAATCTAATATCCAATCTTTCATCACCTAATCATTTTGTTATCCTCATAACCTTACTCTTTCCTGTATTCACTTTTAATTTTCTTCTTTTGCACACCCTACCAAATTCATCCACCAATCTCTGCAACTTCTCTTCAGAATGTCCCAAGAGCACAGTGTCATCAGCAAAGAGCAACTGTGGCAACTCCCACTTTATGTTTGATTCTTTATCTTTTAACTCCACGCCTCTTGCCAAGACCCTCGCATTTACTTCTCTTACAACCCCATCTATAAATATATTAAACAACCACGGTGACATTACACATCCTTGTCTAAGGCCTACTTTTACTGGGAAATAATTTCCCTCTTTCCTACATACTCTAACTTGAGCCTCACTATCCTCGTAAAAACTCTTCACTGCTTTCAGTAACCTACCTCCTACACCATACACCTGCAACATCTGCCACATTGCCCCCCTATCCACCCTGTCATACGCCTTTTCCAAATCCATAAATGCCACAAAGACCTCTTTAGCCTTATCTAAATACTGTTCACTTATATGTTTCACTGTAAACACCTGGTCCACACACCCCCTACCTTTCCTAAAGCCTCCTTGTTCATCTGCTATCCTATTCTCCGTCTTACTCTTAATTCTTTCAATAATAACTCTACCATACACTTTACCAGGTATACTCAACAGACTTATCCCCCTATAATTTTTGCACTCTCTTTTGTCCCCTTTGCCTTTATACAAAGGAACTATGCATGCTCTCTGCCAATCCCTAGGTACCTTACCCTCTTCCATGCATTTATTAAATAATTGCACCAACCACTCCAAAACTATATCCCCACCTGCTTTTAACATTTCTATCTTTATCCCATCAATCCCGGCTGCCTTACCCCCTTTCATTTTACCTACTGCCTCACGAACTTCCCCCACACTCACAACTGGCTCTTCCTCACTCCTACAAGATGTTATTCCTCCTTGCCCTATACATGAGATCACAGCTTCCCTATCTTCATCAACATTTAACAATTCCTCAAAATATTCCCTCCATCTTCTCAATACCTCTAACTCTCCATTTAATAACTCTCCTCTCCTGTTTTTAACTGACAAATCCATTTGTTCTCTAGGCTTCCTTAACTTGTTAATCTCACTCCAAAACTTTTTCTTATTTTCAACAAAATTTGTTGATAACATCTCACCCACTCTCTCATTTGCTCTCTTTTTACATTGCTTCACCACTCTCTTAACCTCTCTCTTTTTCTCCATATACTCTTTCCTCCTTGCATCACTTCTACTTTGTAAAAACTTCTCATATGCTAATTTTTTTTTATTAACACATCAGCCATCTCCCACCAAGGCAGGGTGGCCCGAAAAAGAAAAACTTTCACTATTACTCCATCACTGTCTTGCCAGAGGTGCACTTTCACTACAGTTATAAAACTGCAACATTAACACCCCTCCTTCAGAGTGCAGGCACTGTACTTCCCATCTCCAGGACTCAAGTCCAGCCTGCTGGTTTCCCTGAATCCCTTCATAAATGTTATCTTGCTCACACCCCACCAGCATGTCAAGTCCTAAAAACCATTAGTCTCCATTCGTTCCTAACATGTTCACGCATGCTGGAAGTCCAAGCCCCTTGCATACAAAACCTCCTTTACCCCCTCCTTCCAACCTTTCCTAGGTTGACTCCTACCCCGCCTTCCCTCAACTAAAGATTGATACACTCTTTGAAGTCATTCCATCCTCTCTACGTCTGAACCACCTCAACTTCCTCAGCCCTCTGGATAATAGTTTTGGTAATCCCACACCTCCTCCTAATTTCCAAACTACGAATTCTCTGCATTATATTCACACCACACTTTGCCCTCAGACATGATATCTCCACTGCTTCCAGCCTTCTCCTTGTTGCAACATTCACCACCTATGCTTCACACGCATATACGAGCGTTGGTATAACTATACTCTCATACATTCCCTTATTTGCTTCCGTGGACAAAGTTCTTTGTCTCCACAGACTCCGAAGTGCACCACTCACCTTATTCCCCTCATCAATTCTATGATTCACCTCATCTTTCACAGACCCATCTGTTGACACCTCCACTCCTAAATATCTGAATACATTCACCTCCATACTCTCTCCCTCCAATTTGATATCCAGTCTTTCGTTACCAATTTTTTTTATCTTCATCACCTTACTCTTTCCTATATTCACTTTTAATTTTCTTCTTTTACATGCCCTACCAGACTCATCCACCAACCTCTGCAATTTCTCTTCAGAATATATAATATATAAAGTCTGAAGCAAACACGCTAATAAAAAGTGTGCATGCTAATGCATGATAAAATAGACACATGTGGAACTCTTGGGTATCTTTATTGAGGAAACGTTTCGCCACACAGTGGCTTCATCAGTCCATACGTAGGAGAAACTTGAAGAACAGGAGGAAAATGAGGTAATCAGTCCCTCAACCTTGAGTCGATGTGTTCAGTCATCATGTCGGTTCTCTGAAGCATTCATCTACAAATACTAATGCATACATACAAAATTCCTTAGGGCAGAGACAGAGTGACTATGAAAATACTATATATCAAAATGGGGAAGTTTAATAAATGGGGTTCCTCAAGGATCTGTATTAAGATTAATACTGTTTCTGGTTTATGTGAATGATATACTACAAGTGACTGAGTCAGATGTACCTCTGTTTGCAGATGATGGAAAACAATTGAGGAAAATATAAGCAGATGAGGACAAGAAAGACTACAAATGGATCAGGACAAACTGAAACCAACTAAGTCACGAAAACCTAGTGAATTTATATTTTGTATTATGAAGTGCACATTGTAGGACCTTGTTTTGAAATGTCACAAATTTTAATTTTGTATAGTAGACTGTTGCCTCGTTTCCTTAATGGTGTTTAAAACCTGTCGACTACATGAGGGTCAGTGACTGAGGCTGAATGTTACATGTTCACCCGTCAAAAATACTTTAATCCTTGAGGCTTTGGGTGGCTGAAGCTCCCAAAACCCCAACCCCTCCTCGGCACAGCCACTATATTCAGATAGACTATATTTACCGTGAGCAACTCTCAGCTATTTTGCAGGACTGATTTCCACCACCAGTCATCTACAATACCCGAAACTCACCAGGTGGAGGCGGCTGCTTGTAGAGTTCCAAGAAGCTGGGCTGTATGACATTTGTAGGTTTAGCGCTTCTTTTTTATTATAATAATAATCCAAGAAGCTGGAGGGATGTTCGAAAGGTATTCACTGGATACGAATAGTTACCGGTACGTCAATTTTTATTTAAATGTTGCATTACAAAGTTTTTAGTATAGTCTTGAGGGCACACAAGTATGATGAGCGCACATGTACAAGACATTAATTACATATTTAACCTAAGAAAACCTAAATTATGTAAGAAAGTATTTCATCAAACTAAGAGTTGCAAAAAGGCAGAATGAACTGCAAGCTCTTTAATGCACAGTTTCAGGAATAAATATTATAGGTACCAAGGAGGCGGAATAAGCGCCGGTAGATTGTAAATTGAAACACCGGACCTGAGGTTAAGATGCCCTCCATACCCACAACTCTGGGAGACTCTCATCAGTCGACGAACTTCAGTACGTATTTATAGGGACTGGAGGTGCGAAAGTTATAACCCTAATTTTTAAAGATGTGGACCGGTAAAGCAGCGGAAGACCTCATATGATGACCCGCAGCTGGAGCTGCGGGTCATTATATGACAAAGACCCACGTCAGGAAACCCTTGCCCTGTTTCTTGACCAATCTTACCTAAAGAGGTGCGAGATGAGTTGGTGATACGTCTCACCCTGCCCAGGCTAGGCTGCAACTAGCAACACCAGTAAGACACATCTGCAACACTTAAGTATCTTTGTCCTTTGTCATTTATTATTGAAACGTTTCAGCTCCTCAGCAGGCTTCTTTAGTCGAATACAAGCGATTAAAACACTGGAGACTGAAGAATTGAAGAGAGAATTGTGAGGTGATAATCCATCAGTGTTGATAGGTGGTCTTCAGCCTGTCTCAGGTGTTATAATAACTTGTATTCGACTGAAGAAGCCTGCTGTGCAGGCGTAACGTTTCGAGAATGAAGATATCTAAGTACTACAAATATATCTTACTCATCAGTTTGTCGGTACTGTATACCATTTACAATACCCAAGCACCAGGTATACGGTGAATTCATTCGTGCCCAACAATTCGGTAATCGAACTCGGTACCTAACAGTAGGGATTTTGGACCATTTTTATCCCTAATGTGGAAATTAAGGGATTTTATGTGTAGTATTCCCATTGTTTCGTATTAGACGTTAAAATTACATATTTACATAATTGTATAATAGGTATTGGTATGAATACACGATTTTCCAGAAGTTTTTATTTGGCACACCGAAGGGGGAGGACCCTTCAAAAGTTGCCTGAAATTTGTTGTCTTCAGCTTTTCAATTTTATTTCACTTATAACTCTTTATCCAATCGGCATAGAGCGCTGTCTGATTTTTGTGGGTTTAGCGCTTAGTTTCTATTATAATAGTAATAATCGAATCGGCTTCAGATTTTCAACACTTGTACAGGTAATGAGGACCACATTTTTGGAACATTTGGCATGTTTAAGTGCCCTATGATCGTAATTTTTGAACCCATTCCCGTCCTGGAATAGCTCGGATAACTTTCAAATTCCTCAGTCGCATTTTTTAGTGTTTTTAAGTTTGACAAGGAGAGACTCCTGTATTTCGGAACATTGTCGGTAACATTTTTCTTTGCTCTCTCACTAATTTTCGTTTATTACTCAGGAACGCCTTATTCGATCTGCTGCAGATTTTCAGCGTTTGTGTAACGTATCTTGCGCAAGATTTGTGGGGTAAATTGCATGCGTGGGTGCCCTGTGTACAGTGCTACATAAGGCATACTTAAAATTTGTTCCCATGTGAATGGTGGAAACAGGTTCCTCTGATCAGGTTGAAAATTTCAACATGTGTATCCTACTTAGAATAAGGTTGGTGTATTTAAGGGAGTGTGTAAATGTAATTTTGCCACTTAATCTCGAAATGGTATAGTATTATTTTACCTTATTGCATTATTTTGCCTTGATGGCGGGGGGCTCTTGATCCAAGGAAGTGTATTTATCTTGTCATTGCTTGGATCGAATTTGAATGCCTCCCACTCCACAGGAGCTATATGACCCCTACAGGTTTAGTGATTTCCTCTTTATAAAATATAACAACTGTGAACGGCATCAATCTTCAATGACTGATGCATCGTATGAAATGGATGGAACGTTTTTTCATAGGTTTAGGCTAGTGTTCCTCCTTTTTTGTGTTCTTATAGCTGCTTAACCCATAATGGAATGCATAACTATATCTTCATTTCCCTGCTGAAGTCTCCCAGTTCAGGCTGATGCGTTTTATCACCTCAGGTATGCTGTGTGAGGGAGTATGACAGGAATTATTATTATAATCAAGAGGGAGCAGCGCTAAGCCCGTAGGATTATGCAGCGCCTGTGGGGGGAATGTGGAAGGTATTTAGGCTTAATTCAGGGAACCGGAGCACAGATCCAATTCCCTAGATCAAGAGCCCTTCACCAACATCAAGGAACCTTCCTTGAGGGGAGTATGACAGAAGAAGCTTCCTGCTTGATGGAATAAGAGGAATACCCTCATCTGCATTGTGCACGGACAGGAAATTCATCCTGTTTAATGGAGCTTGTCAGGAAAACATCTCTTGTTCCCTAAATTTAACTATGCTATAAATTCTAAAATACGATAGCTGCCCACTGCGAGTGTTTTTCCTCAATGTAACATGTTGAATAAGGAAATCATATACTACTGGAGTTCCCACATTGTATCATATATAATAGTGTAGTAACATACTGTGGATATTTCCACAATGTAAATATCATATATAAAGGTATATTATACTGGGTGTTTCCACAACGTAAGAATCCTGTATAATAGATTGTCAGCATTATCAGCACACTGTGGATGTTCCCATAATGTAGCTGATACCAGCTTCTGAAGTTTATGTAATAATAATAATAATAATAATAATAATAATAATAATAATACATATGAAGGTTAGTTGTAGAGTATTTAGAAATGAGAAGCCTCTTGCATACATTATTATGGGGAACGCTAAACCTGTAGGGATTATACAGCGCCTGTGGGGAGTATAGAAGACACTCAGGCTAAACTTAGGGAACTGGAGCACAGATCCAATTCCCTATAGCAAGAGCCCTTCACCAGCATCAAGGAACCTCCACTGAGGGGCTCTTGTACACAAAGGAACTTCATTTCCTGTGATCATTTTATAAACAATATAATTGGACGTTAATTAATTTAATAATAATAATATTAATATCTAGAGGTCCTTTTCAATGTGATACATTACAATGAAGGATGGTATTAGCTTCCGTTCTGGCCAAAACAATGCACACATTGGCTATGCAGGAAGTACCTTAATAAAGAGTTCTTTTTCCCTTAATGTTTGCCATATGTACTGTATTTGTGTAAATATGACTATTATATATGTGAAACAAGCTTCTATACCACAAGACGGGCAGAAAGCAGCAACTTCACTCTGGTTGTGCCTTTCTCCATAACATCACTTCATTTAAGATCATTTATCCCCAGGATGACTCGAGTATGGAACACACTCGTACAGCATTATGATGTCAACGAGATAAAGTCAGACGATCAATTGACAATGCTGGCCCACTAAAATGGCTCCAACTTCATCCTGTTCCCTTCTTGTATTTTCATAATAATAAAAATGTTTTCAAATGAGCTGATGTAGGTAACAGCTCTTAGCTTGTCAGTAAAGTAAGGGGTCCTTAATTTAACCTTGTCAAACCTTGTGTAAAAAAAAAAAAGAAAAAAAGAGTGAAAGAACTGATGTAGGTAACAGCTCTTGGCTTGTTGATAAGTTAGGAACCCTTAACCTAACTTTGTAAAACCCTGTGTAAAAGAGAGAGACAGACAGATAGGGGAATAGAGAGAGAGATGTATAAAGATAGAGTTAGTTTAATATCTTTATTATGCACCCCATACCCATCCTGTGGGCGGTAGTCAAAAGATTACAAAGGTACATAATGGGTCCAGGGACTGGACCCCAAAGTTATAGCTGAACTAGTTACAAAGGTAATGAACTCCAGGTAGATCTGGTCACAATCATGGCAAGTTACAAAGGTAATGAATCAGCGTCACTCCTATACATGGTTACAGTCAAGAACAAATTACAAACTAATGGGAAGATACAATAAAGTATGTAAGGGGTGGGGGTGGGTGAGGGGTGGAGGCTGGAGCCAACAGATGGCGGTGGTGAGGGTTGCCGGTGCGACCTGTAGTGGCGCGAGTGTGTGTCGTCTGCCCGACTCACTCCGGTAAGCTGCTCCTCTATATCATTATTAGCACCTTTACAGCGAGGGTCATGGTGTTACCGGGTCCGCTGATGTCTAGTGAGGGCATGGAGCCATCACTTCCATGTTCACGTAACCGGGAATCGCTGGTTTTAAAGAGCTTCATTGATATGACAGCAACCGTTGTGGTAATCAATACGGTGTACCGTCCTCATTCACGGTATATTTCGCGATTTTTAACCTGTGTTGTGCTGGTAATATGTCCCATTGCGTGTCTAGATGAAGGTATGTTACTTAGTTTATGTATCATTGGTAATTTAGTGAATAATGGAAGGTTGTAAATGTTGATGGGAGTGCGGGCACGAGACGCCAGGCATTAGTTGGTTGGTTGTTATTTTAGCGTCGGGATCAGCTGTGCATGGCAAGACCAGGAGTGGATGAACCTCCTTATATTTTACTATCTTCTCTTGATCATTGATCATTACTATCTCCTCATTGTTACCTTATCCATTTGTAATAGAGAAGGGGGTGGGGCTCCCGCCATGTTAGTCTACCTCAGAATTTTATCTCAGAACTGTTGATGGAGGCCGAAAAAAATGTATCGGTCAGTAACTGTCATTCTTACTGTCCTAGGTATACAGCCTGGTTATTTACGTATGCTTGCTTGTTAAATTTTATACTGTAATCGTCTGGGTGTTTTAAGAGGTAAGGGAAACCCCGTGTAGTGAGGTTTGTCATGTTTCCTGTCTCACCCGTTATCTCAATACCCTCGTTGTGTGTCCTACACCTACACATATTTTGCCATACCCTTAAAGGGTGTACCTTGATGCTGGGGGAAGTGCTCGTGATCCAAGTAACGAGCTACTTTCCACTTGTCTTAATTCTGATGACATATTCCCCGGGCGTTCTATGAATCCCTAAGTAATAATTGTCACACAGAACGAATTGCAAACTGTACTGAATTACACACAACTTGTAGGGTCTATAAAGCTTCGGTTACTAAGAACTGTAAATAATATTCCGTCTGTTTACTTGTACTTTTACAAATTTGTAAAGTGGTTACTTTAGGCAAATTATAAGCATAAATAGTAATCAGTTTCGAAAAATTAATTTAGATAAACCCAACGAAACCAAATAGTGTGAATTAACCTTTAAAACAAAATAAGTATATTGTTCTTAGTGAAGAAATATGGAAATCTTGTTTGTAGTGGATATTTCCCTGGTGGCAAAATTTCATATTTTATTAACATGCTGGTGAAGGGGCCTTGATCTATTGGAGATTCCTTCCTCGGATTTAACCTGATTACCTCTCGAGGCGTTATATGATTTTTTGCAGATTTAGCGCTTTTTCCACAATAATAATAGGCACAGTTGGCTTGAAGTAAACATTGTAGCCCGGGGAGGAAGATATTCGTCTCTTACACCTTATATTCTTTGTATATCTAATGACTCAGTACTTTTGTCATAATACTTTTGTACAAATTACTGAAGATTAAGACACATGTGCAACAGTTTGGTATCTTTATTGATGAAACGTTTCATCAATAAAGATACCCAACTGTTGCACATGTGTCTTAATCTTCAACTTGTCGGTGTTTTATACCATTTTCAACAAGGTATATATATTGTGCCTATCATGCGGGTACACGATCATGTTCACTCATCCTCGGCAGCACACACTTACCACCTCGCCCTCGCTACGTACCACCACACCCCTTCACCACCATATATGTTCACACATTGCCTTGCCACCACACACTGAGTATTTATTGTTCAGTACATTCATACTAAAGACATACAATAGTCTCGCTCAATAAACCCACTTACAGTGAAGTCACATTCAAACCAACATTCAAAACTTGTACTTAACTCTATCCTTTCTGAACGTAAGTTTATCCAACTTGAGTCGTTGGTGTGAGTCTTATCTTGGTTAGATATTTTTAGCATGTACGTTTTTTATATTCCTTTTATTTCGGAAGCACTTGGCTTTTACTCGCTGGAACGCAGGCCAGAGAGATGTATCATAATCTACACTAGGAAAATTCTAGAAGGAATGGTCTCCACTCTTCACACAGAAATCACTCCCTACGACAGCAAGACTGGGCAGGCGGTGCAAAATACCCCCAGTGAAAAGTAGGGGCGCCATTGGTACACTGAGAAAACACAGTAAATGTCCGGGGCCCAAGACTGTTCAACAATCAACCACCAGGCATAAGAGGAATTACCAATAGACCCCTGGCTGCCTTCAAGAGGGAGCTGGACGGTTAGTTCAAGTCGGTGCCGGATCAGCCGGTCTGTGGTTCGTATGTTGGACTATGTGCGGCGAGAAGTAACAGCCTGGTTGATCAGGCTCTGATCAACCGGGAGGCCTGGTCGTGGACCGGGCCGCGGGGGCGTTCATACCCGGAATACTCTCCAGGTAGACACTAGTTCTGCGTCTTTTTAGAGAACAGATTCAGTGCCTTCAGCCTCTTAGAAGAAAAGATTTCTGATACATGGGATCAACTTTGTCATTCTCTGTATATTATCCAGCGCGTTTGTACAGTGTTATATGGAGACTATAACTGAGCAGCATAACCTAAATGAGGCCATACCAAGGATATATCAAGTTAAACTATAACCTGAGGACTATTATACTTCTGAATATGTAGCCAAGTATCTTATTAGCACTTTTGATAACACATACGCTATTGTCTTGGATTTAAATTTCTGTAAACCAGAGCTCCCTTTTTATTTCATTGTTTGATTAAGCGCTGTATTTGGCTTATTAATAACAACGATAGTCTTTTCCTAGAGTTACACCCTTACAGAACACAGAGTAGTCGTCAACAGAGTAAAGTCCGAGGCAGCTACGGTGAAAAGCTCTGTTCCACAAGGCACAGTACTCGCTCCCATCTTGTTCCTCATCCTCATATCCGACATAGACAAAGATGTCAGCCACAGCACCGTGTCTTCCTTTGCAGATGACACCCGAATCTGCATGACAGTGTCTTCCATTGCAGACACTGCAAGGCTCCAGGCGGACATCAACTAAATCTTTCAGTGGGCTGCAGAAAACAATATGAAGTTCAACGATGAGAAATTTCAATTACTCGGATATGGTAAACATGAGGAAATTAAATCTTCATCAGAGTACAAAACAAATTCTGGCCACAAAATAGAGCGAAACACCAACGTCAAAGACCTGGGAGTGATCATGTCGGAGGATCTCACCTTCAAGGACCATAACATTGTATCAATCGCATCTGCTAGAAAAATAACAGCACCTTTCAAGGCAGGTGAAATTGCCGACCTAGAAAATGTACAGAGAACTTTCACGGCGCGCATAACGGAGATAAAACACCTCAATTACTGGGAGCGCTTGAGGTTCCTAAACCTGTATTCCCTGGAACGCAGGAGATACACGATTATATACACCTGGAAAATCCTAGAGGGACTAGTACCGAACTTGCACACGAAAATCACTCACTACGAAAGCAAAAGACTTGGCAGACGATGCACCATCCCCCCAATGAAAAGCAGGGGTGTCACTAGCACGTTAAGAGACCATACAATAAGTGTCAGGGGCCCGAGACTGTTCAACTGCCTCCCAGCACACATAAGGGGGATTACCAACAGACCCCTGGCAGTCTTCAAGCTGGCACTGGACAAGCACCTAAAGTCAGTTCCTGATCAGCCGGGCTGTGGCTCGTACGTTGGTTTGCGTGCAGCCAGCAGCAACAGCCTGGTTGATCAGGCTCTGATCCACCAGGAGGCCTGGTCACAGACCGGGCCGCGGGGGCGTTGACCCCCGGAACACACTCCAGGTAAACTCCAGGTAACATTCATCCGCATTGAACAGCATCTACAAGAAATTATCTGCCTGCCTGTTTTAGTGTCATAGGTAAATTTTGGAACGAGCTGAGGTAGAATAACTCTTAGCCTGTACAAAACTATTTTAGGTTAAAAAAATAAATTCGCAAGATAAGAACGCTCCTTTGTAAAACCCTGTGGAGATTCATTGATGAAATTATATCTATCAGGGTAGCTTCGAATTGCATCCGAAATGATCGATTCGTTCAGCTTTTCCACGATTTAATGTTAAGAATTAATCTAAGTCTGCCCGAAATGCCTAGCCATGCTAGGTGTCCTAGTGGCCCCCTCTGTAATTAGTATTTTATAACATGTAAACCACACAATACCCAAAACCTGTAAACCCCACATTGTAACCCTTATAGAGAATAAACTTGAATTGAATTGAGGTAAGGCTAATTTGAAACAAAGGACCATTGACCATAGGTCTATAATTTGAAGCTAAGGACCTCTCTCAACATTGTCCACTTATCCAGTACGATACTCGTTTAAAGTTGCACTTCTCTGACATGCACAACAGTGTGTATGCGTGCGTGTACAAATCACAGGACGGATGGAGAGTTCATTGTAAGAGTCCTGAGACTCATTGGCTTAAGAGCTTGAGGACTCGTCTACCATGAGTCGGAGCCCCACCGGTTCTGTGATTTTGTTTGCAATTATTAAGATTTCGTGAGTAAATCTGTGAAAGGCGCAACGAACCCAGAAACTGGAAATAGAACTTGGATGACGCTTCGATCCCTCTTGTACCATATCAGGTCCCGAGTCTTAGTAATTTTCCTGAATGAACTGAAACATCGTCTAGGTTCCTGTTATAATTTTTTATGGTTATTTTTGTAGCTACTGTACTGGGACTGATTCTTCATTTGGTATAATTCAGCTTTGTATACTCGCCTAATTGTAGTTGCAGGGGTCGATTCATGGCTCCTGGCCCCGCCTGTTCACTGCTCGCTACTAGTCTTCACTAATTGTGTGTTAAGTCGCAACCAATCCTCGTAATCAGTGTGACATAGTCTTGTGCTGTTTTGACTCGAAATGAAAAAAAATTGATTGTGACTATTAACGTACGCTGGTGGGTGCCCGTTTTCAGTTCACGTCCAAAAGTTACTGTTGCCATATACTGAATTTATTGGACATATGTTACGATTCTTTAAAAAAAATTCCTTTAGATTACAACTTAACCTTCATAACATGTACTGAGATTTTTTAATCTTATGTGAGAAATATTGTTGCTTTTAGAGGACAGGTTGTTACAGTGCTATAACAAACATCCGTGAACTCTTCCTCTAGGACCGAAGCACTCGCTGTGTAGTGTATGAACTCTAATGAAACTTCACTCTGTAAATCATTAACTACACAGCAAGGCAACTCACATAGGACTCGTCACAAATTATGGTAAATATAATATATGCAGATAACATTATCTGAGTTACACTCGGTAGTAAGCCTTTCTCGCATTTCTTCCACTCCCGGATCTTTCTCGCTCATCTTCCGCTACTCCCATTAACTTCTTTCCTTCCTCTATAACTAGTGAGAAATTACCTGCACGAGGTTTACAAGGTATTGCCTGAAGGGATTGGTACCAAACCTGCACACGAAAATCACTCCCTATGAAAGCAAGACTCGGCAGGTGATGCAACATCCCCCCGATGAAAAGCAGGGGCGCCACGAGTACATTGAGAGACAACACAATAAGTGTCCGGGGCCCAAGACTGTTCAACTGCCTCCCAGCATACATAAGGGGAATTACCGGTAGACCCTTGGCTGTCTTTAAGAAGGAACTGGACAGGCACCCAAAGTCAGTACCTGACCAACCGGGCTGTGGTTCGTACGTCAGCTTGCGTGCGGCCAGCAGTAACAGCCTGGTTGATCAGACCTTGATCTACCATGAGGCCTGGTCTCAGACAGAGCCGCGGGGGCGTTGACCCCCGAAACCCTCTCCAGGTAAACTCCAGGTCCAGGTAATGTAAGTAATTTGGGCGAGGTAAGTGGGACTTAGTCACAGTAGGTCGCAAAAAAAACTTGACCTCACATTAAATTAATTATAAGATTAGAACCAGCTACTCTGGTAAATTAATATTATGTGGACTATGATATTTTGGTTTACTTGCTGGGTACACAAAATATAACTATTAGTACAATACATATTATACAATAGTGTTATTAGAAAATTCGTATCGCCACTTACCATTTAAATACTGTAGTTGGATGACACCACAACGCCTACCTAACATATAGAAACCTACACTGGCTAGTGAGAAATCTAAATGAAAGGACAATGGTGTACTTTCCTGTGTGAGTGATGGCATAGTCTCCTATTTTTTCACCATCCACACGTAATTCTGGAGGTCCTGCAAATTTCCTGTCCTAATTCTTCAGCAGGGGACATTAACACGGGTTCCTATTACATATTCGGGCCGAAACACCCCATTATGACCTCGATGATGCTGGATTACTTTACACCACTAACAGACCAGTGCTCACATGTATTTTCACTATGGTGTCTTCTTCCCCTGTATCACTCAGCTGCCGCTGCACACCCTCCGTCACACCAAATTTCTCGAAGGGTCGAATCAGCGTCACATTTTAATACACAATTATTACATTATTCATATTTACACATGCTGAATTTAGGATAATTATAAAAAAAATTCCACGACTAGCCATTGTCAGCAGGTGCACTCCTGTTGTAATTAGTATCCTTATACCAGTGATGTACTTGACTGGTTTCAAAAATTTTTACCCACGAGGCTTTTCTGGTGATTGCCTGTTCAGACAGGCTTTTGCGGTTGGTTGTTGCGGTTGTGCTTGCAGGAGTCGAATCATAACTCCTTACCCCGCTTATAGCTCTTATCGATCAGCTTTATTGATTTTTTGGCTTCCGGGGCAAGATCACACCAACTTTTGAAACTGTGGTCATTTTCTGTAACCTCTTATAGTTCATTATACTTAATCGCCACCTGAGGCTGAAAATGTACTTCATAACATCCCTCGTGGTTATCTTTTTAGCTGCTATATCCTTTGGTTCCCTCTCTGATATCAACCCCTCAAGGAAGGTTCCTTGATGTTGGTGAGGGGCTCTTGATTTAGGGAATTGGATCCGTGCTCCAGTTCCCCGAATTAAGCCTGAATGCCTTCCACATCCCCCCCAGGCGCTGTATAATCCTCCGGGTTTAGCGCTTCCCCCTTGATTATAATAATAATCTGATATCAAAATTCCTGTCCATATCCACTTTACATAGTCATACATCTTCTGGGCCTCTTGTTTAGTGTTGGTCATCAAGGAAGCCTGATCTCAGGCCGGGCTTCGATGGTAGAAGAATCCTCGAAATCAAGCGCAGGTATGTATATTATGTCCTCAAGTCTCTCCTCATCGTCTGTTCTCGGTTCCGGTACTAGTCTCGCTGTAATTCTTCTCAACTTTCTTTAAACACTCTTGATCCAGTGCAGGTTTCATATCTGCACCGCATACTGCAAGATGGGTCCAGCATTCATTGTGTAATGTCCGGTCTTTGTTAACTCTTTTTACAAATGACAATGAAGTTTCACAGTTGCCTGTTGTAGACTCAAGGTCACCGCCCCGTGTACCTCTTTGTTGATGACAGTCGCTCGTACGATGGCCTTGTTCAAATTAGCGGACCTGCTCAGCTGCGACGGAACATTCCCGAGTGATATTAAATTTATTAACCAACAGAGGCATCATCCCACCTTTCAGTTACAAATTAAAAAAGTATTCATAGCTACAACTGGAGTGCCCACAGAGTTCCTATCTTTAAGTCCTGTTCTACTAAACATTTATGTTAATGACCTTCCCCAGCCTGAGTATAGACACCATCATTACATAATATGGTGATATAATACATGTGTCCGCCACCCAAGCTGCTAATAAGGGTACACATACGAAAGTTATTAAGAAGTTGAATGGAGAATTGTAAAGTATGGCCAAGTGGGAGAGGAAATGCAGAATTACCACCAACCCGAATTGGACGATAGAAACTATAGAAAACACTGCAGGAATAACAATCAGGTGACACTCCTATCGTTATCTGGAGTATAAATAAGATCTTGGGTCAAGAAATGACACTACTGACCTCCAGCAAACATGTTAGCGACAAAACTTGGCAAAAGCCCGCCTTTTCCAGTTTTGAGTCCGTCAGACCCCGGCACACATCAAGAAACATCTTGAAACGCCTAGTATTCGAATATCCGTGTGTGCACCTCACACGGATATTCGAATACTGGGCCCTGTTCAAATTCCAGCACAGGGCCCTCCGTTTTATCAGACTGCTGAGACAATACAAAGGGAGGACTTTTATGTTTTGCACGTGATCAACGCAGTCAGCGTCAGAATCGAGACTCAAGAAGTGTCAGCTGTATTGTATGAACGACCTCTTCTTACTGGAAAGACAAAACACACACCCCCAACCAGTTAACACGGACTGATCTGTAAGCCCCTTTAGAGAATACATAGGATGACCTTGGAACAAAGAATGAGAGGTTACAGTCACAAGGGTGACCTCTCGAGGCCAAGGATGCTGCGTGATCTACCAGGAGATAGACTGGACAACACCTGAACCAGTCTACACCCAAAATAGATAAATCTATCGCTGTTGTGACACCCTCGAATAGATGAGCACGTGAACCTCATGAAGACTACAGAAGGCAGAATACCGAGCCAGCTGACTGCAGAATAATAAAAAAAAATTATGCCCACACCTGCACTAGTATGCATGTAGACACCTTTCATGTATACATATGCCCGAATGTTGGGCAGTTCGGTATGCACCCTACTTAAATTTCATGATAACGTAAAATGTAAACTAGTCCTCTCCAATCCTTGATTCCTCTACTCTCTTTTTTCCCTTCGTTATCATCGACCCTTCAACGTTGCCATTTTTTTTCAAAAGCTTCCTTTATCGTTTTCATGCCCTTTTCCGATCTGGTTTTTTTCAGCTGCACTTGTCATTATTCTGCTCTGTTTCTTTCCTTTATTTTTAAAGATTAACATGATTTTCTTCCAGAGAGGATTTACCTTTATTTTCCATTCTTGTTTCATTTTTTCTTAAAAGATTAACATGATTTTCTTCCAGAGAGGATTTACCTTTATTTTCCATTCTTGTTTCATTTTTTCTTCAAAGATTAACATGATTTTCTTCCAGAGAGGATTTACCTTTATTTTCCATTCTTGTTTCATTTTTTCTTCAAAGATTAACATGATTTTCTTCCAGAGAGGATTTACCTTTATTTTCCATTCTTGTTTCATTTTTTCTTCAAAGATTAACATGATTTTCTTCCAGAGAGGATTTACCTTTATTTTCCATTCTTGTTTCATTTTTTCTTCAAAGATTAACATGATTTTCTTCCAGAGAGGATTTACCTTTATTTTCCATTCTTGTTTCATTTTTTCTTCAAACTATCTATCACGTATCCTCTTCCGCTCAGTTTTGATTCCTCTTTTGATTGTGTGTGTGTGTGTGTGTGTACTCACCTATTTGTACTCACCTATTTGTGGTTGCAGGGGTCGAGTCCTAGCTCCTGGCCCCGCCTCTTCACCGGTTGCTACTAGGCCCTCTCTCTCCCCTCTCCATGAGCTTTATCAAACCTCGTCTTAAAACTGTGTATGGTTCCTGCCTCCACTACGTCATTTTCTAGGCTATTCCACTGCCTTACAACTCTATGACTGAAGAAATACTTCCTACTATCTCTCTGACTCATTTGTGTCTTCAACTTCCAATTGTGGCCTCTTGTTTCTGTGTCCCCTCCCTGGAACATCCTGTCCTTGTCCACCTTGTCTATTCCACGCAGTATTTTATATGTCGTTATCATGTCTCCCCTGACCCTCCTGTCCTCCAGTGTCGTCAGGCCGATTTCCCTTAATCTTTCTTCATAGGACATTCCCCTTAGCTCTGGAACTAACCTTGTTGCAAACCTTTGTACTTTCTCTAGTTTCTTGACGTGCTTTATCAAGTGCGGGTTCCAAACAGGTGCTGCATACTCCAGTATGGGCCTGACATACACGGTGTACAGTGTCTTGAATGATTCCTTACTAAGGTGTCGGAATGCTGTTCTCAGGTTTGCCAGGCGCCCATATGCTGCAGCAGTTATCTGATTGATGTGTGCTTCCGGAGACATGCTCGGTGTTATACTCACCCAAAGATCTTTCTCCTTGAGTGAGGTTTGCAGTCTTTGGCCACCTAGCCTATACTCTGTCTGTGGTCTTCTGTGCCCTTCCCCTATCTTCATGACTTTGCATTTGGCAGGATTAAATTCGAGAAGCCATTTGCTGGACCAGGTGTCCAGTCTGTCCAGGTCTCTTTGAAGTCCTGCCTGGTCCTCATCAGATTTAATTCTCCTCATTAACTTCACATCATCTGCAAACAGGGACACTTCTGAGTCTAACCCTTCCGTCATGTCGTTCACATATACCAAAAATAGCACTGGTCCTAGGACCGACCCCTGTGGGACCCCGCTCGTCACAGGTGCCCACTGTGATACATCATTACGTACCATGACTCGTTGTTGCCTCCCTGTCAGGTATTCTCTGATCCATTGCAGTGCCCTTCCTGTTATATGCGCCTGATGCTCTAGCTTCTGCACTAATCTCTTGTGAGGAACTGTGTCAAAGGCCTTCTTGCAGTCCAAGAAGATGCAATCAACCCACCCCTCTCTCTCTTGTCTTACTTCTGTTATTTTATCATAAAACTCCAGAAGGTTTGTGACGCAGGATTTGCCTTCCGTGAATCCGTGCTGGTTGGCATTTATACTCCTGTTCCGTTCCAGGTGCTCCACCACTCTCCTCCTGATAATCTTCTCCATAATTTTGCATACTATACACGTCAATGACACAGGTCTATAGTTTAGTGCCTCTTTTCTGTCTCCTTTTTTGAAAATGGGAACTACATTTGCCGTCTTCCATACCTCAGGTAGTTGCCCAGTTTCCAGGGATGTGTTGAAGATTGTGGTAAGTGGTACGCACAACATATCTGCTCCCTCTCTAAGGACCCACGGAGAGATGTCCGGTCCCATTGCCTTTGAGGTATCGATGTCCCTTAGCAGTTTCTTCACCTCCTCCTCATCTGTATGTATGTCGTCCAACACTTGTTGGTGTATTCCTTGTTGGTGTCCCCATCTGGTCTGTCCCCCCAGAGTCCTTCCTGTCTCTACTCTAAATACTTCCTTAAATCTCGTGTTGAGCTCCTCACATACCTCTTGATCGTTTCTTGTGAGTTCTCCACCTTCTTTCCTCAGCCTTATCACCTGGTCCTTGACTGTTGTCTTCCTCCTAATGTGGCTATACAGCAGTTTCGGGTCAGATTTGACTTTCGATGCTATGTCGTTTTCATACTGTCGCTGGGCCTCCCTCCTTATCTGCGCATACTCGTTTCTGGCTCTTCTACTAATCTCCTTGTTTTCCTGGGTCCTATGCCTCCTGTACCTTTTCCATTCTCTGTTGCACTTAGTTTTTGCCTCCCTACACCTTCGGGTAAACCAAGGACTCGTTTTGGTCTTCCTATTATTTCTGTTTCCCTTGGGAACAAAACTTTCCTCTGCCTCCTTGCACTTTGTTGCCACATATTCCATCATCTCGTTTACTGATTTTCCTACCATTTCTCTGTCCCACTGAACCTCCTGCAGGAAGTTTCTCATACCTGTGTAGTCCCCCCTTTTATAGTTTGGCCTGTCCCCTTCAGTTCCTGTTACCTTCTCCACTTGTAACTCTACTATATAGTCAAAACTCAGAACCACATGATCGCTAGCTCCAAGGGGCCTCTCGTAAGTGATGTCCTCAATGTCTGAACTGCTCAGGGTGAACACAAGATCCAGTCTTGCTGGCTCATCCTCCCCTCTCTCTCTGGTTGTGTCCCTGACATGTTGATGCATGAGGTTTTCAAGTACCACATCCATCATCTTGGCTCTCCATGTTTCGGGACCCCCATGTGGCTCCAGGTTTTCCCAGTCGATCTCCCTGTGGTTGAAATCGCCCATTACCAGTAACTTTGCTCTGCTCGAGTGAGCTCTTCTTGCCACCTCAGCCAGTGTGTCCACCATCACCCTGTTGTTTTCTTCGTACTCCTCTCTTGGCCTCCTGCAGTTCTGTGGTGGGTTATACATCACTCCAATGACTACTTTATGTTCTCCGGACTGAATTGTACCTACAATGTAGTCTCTTTCTCCAATCATGTCCATGCCTTCCATTTCCTCAAATCCCCATTGGTGTTTTATGAGCAGTGCAACCCCTCCTCCCCCTCTACTCCTTCTATCTTTCCTCAGGATCTGATATCCTGTTGGGAAGATTGTGTCTGTTATTGTCTCAGCGAGTTTTGTTTCTGTGACTGCTATGATGTCTGGGGATTTTTCACTGATTCTTTCATTCCACTCCTCATGTTTATTCGTTATTCCATCCGCGTTTGTGTACCAAACCTTTAGTTTCTTTTCTATCATTGTGGTCATGCAAGTATATTGGGGATTGAGACACTTATGCAGCATATGGGAATCTTTATTCAGGAAACGTTTCGCCACACAGTGGCTTCATCAGTCCAATACAAAGAGGAAGGCGTAAGGAGAGGAGGAGAATGAGGTAATCAGTCCCTCAACCTGGAGTCGATGTGTTCAGTCCATCAATCTTGTAGAATGTACAGCATAGGGCCGTAGACGTGGCTTATATACTGTAGTGAGGTGACGTGAAGCAGATGGAGGCGGGGTCATAGTGGTACCATCCACTAGTCGAAGTAGGTCTTCGTCCAAAGGTTGAACAAGTGTTGAAGAATTCTTTGTAACAAGATCCCATGATGCTGCAGTGTCCGACAGTTGTGATGAATGGTTTGAAAAACCGACAAGTTGAAGATTGAGACACTTATGCAGCATATGGGAATCTTTATTCAGGAAACGTTTCGCCACACAGTGGCTTCATCAGTCCAATACAAAGAGGAAGGCGTAAGGAGAGGAGGAGAATGGACTGGAGAATGGAATTGGACTGATGAAGCCACTGTGTGGCGAAACGTTTCCTGAATAAAGATTCCCATATGCTGCATAAGTGTCTCAATCTTCAACTTGTCGGTTTTTCAAACCATTCATCACAAGTATATTGGGGTTGGGGGAGCGAGAGCCTTGGTGGGGGCCTATATGGGGCTGTGGTGTAGGTGGGGTTTGTGTTGATGGGGGTGGGGTCAGAATGCCCATAAGGGACAGCTGTTGGGGTGAGGTTTGTGATATGGGGGTTGGTGGCTGAGGGAACAGTGAGTGGGTTGTAGTATAGGTTGCTCAGTTGCGTTGGGAATGTCGCGGGTGGAGTCTTTTGGTGGGAGATTCTGTGGGGTGTGTTTGCCCTTCCTCCTGTGTCTGGGTCCTGCTCATTTTCATTGCTTCTCGTTCCTCCTTGCGTCTGTGTGTGTGTGTGTGTGTGTGTGTGTGTGTGTGTGTGTGCGTGTGCGCGCGCGCGGGGGGGGGGAGGGTTAACATTTGATACAAGTTATGAATACACGTATCTAGATTCAACTGGACTAGCGAACCATGTGCGCATTTGTACCATTCTAGTTATATTTGTCATCGAGTTGATCCTACTTTACATTTACCATAGTTGCGTATTTGCTATAACTGTGTACGTACCTACACATGTATCTACTTTCTTTCTAAGGTATGTACTTGCCCACGTACCCGTCTTTAGATAAATGCTGTATATACCCATCAGTCTTACATTTAGGGGTAGCGCCTAATATCCTAAGGATAGATTCTTGAGTGGGAGGGTAAATTTATTTAGGTACAGGTACACAAATGCAGTTAAACAAATTATCACGTAGTTACATGTAAATTACCTAGGAAAACGCCCCCAAAAAAGTCTGACTTATTTCCATTGGGGGTGTAAAGCGGTGGGAAAAGGGGTTCAGACTTGTGTGGGCTAGGTTATGAGTGACGAGTGTTGATATCTCCAGATTTTGGGTCACATCACGCCAGTGATCGGGCAGATAACATGCAAACCACATATAAAGTCGTTGCTCTTATCGCTTGATTTTTACCTGCTGCTGAAGGTCAATAACACACGTTGATGTTAGCAGTGCTTCGGCGTTAGACCGTGCCTGTTGCTAAAGGCCACTGACACTCCCTGATAGTGTTTTGGAGTTGGTCTTTACTTGCTGCTGAAGGTCACACGCACTGATGGTAACAAGTGTTTGATACTTGAGTGATGATTATATTAGTGGGTGGTGATTATATTGTTACCCGGTAGTATTTTGAATGATGGTTGTCTTGTACAATTGGGTAGTTTTAGTTCCTGGTGTGTGCATTGAGTTAGTGGGTGGTGGCTGTTTTGATTGTGCTAGTGGGCGGTGGTTCCCTTGCTTGTGCTAGTGGGTGTGGTGGTTGCCTTGTGGTAGTGGGTGGTGGATGTCTTTTTGGTAGTGGGAATTAATTACCTTGTTTGTGCAAGAGAGTTCATTTTTTATGTTAGTGCAGATGTATACGCATTCAATTTTATTTAGTTTATCATTGATAAAATGATAATCTAAATTCACTTGGCTTTCCTGAATGAAGACTACGCGTACAAATATGTTTACAACTTACATAAGTTTTACGACATAATTAAACTAATACCTGATATTTATTAGTCCAGCACCAAACTAATATAAAATATACATTAAACCAAACCTGAAAGACCCATGCAAGTGTTTGTACAACTCAGTGGCACACGACCCCTGATCAGTACAGTGTATGTGTTGGCATATACCATCCAGTCAAAAACTAATGCCACAAAAATGCAGGGTAGTCAGTAAAGCAAGCATTCCATTCACTGGTTGTCCTTAAAGTTGCTTAGTATGTAGACGTAAACCTCTTCATGCGACAGTCCAAACCAGACAAAGCGGAATTAGAATTCAGTACACCTAACAAGCTTTAATTTAACACCCAAACTGAGTTAGTCAATTGCGAGACTTAAAATGTATTCAACTTAGTCTGTCCACAGGACAGATGCAGCAAAAGAATGTCACAAGCAGCTCCACAACGGCTGTCCCAAAAGTAGAATAGTAAGCTCACACGACCTAGTGCTGATACCCCCTCTCTGTTCATCCATGACAAATTGCAGAAACTAAATCCACAGTGATGTAAGAAGTGTTTTTTTAATACTCTGAAGTTCAGTAAGAACCCTCCTCTAAGGCTGTCAACAAAGTTAAAACGAGAGTCCATACAGGTTGCACACAAGACAATGCTCAGAATGTCATTGTGAAAGTATTTGCATGTAAGGCTAAGGTCTCTGTGATTCCCTGTGGGGTGTAACGCTTCCTCAATTATAATACATTAACCGAGACAGCAGTCTTGCTGGCATCCTCCCGAGTGGGTAGCATATAACAGCAAATGGAGGAGTGGCCGGTCGCACCTGAAAGCTTGCCGAAACGTAGCCATGCCCTCTACTGTTTAGCAAGTAGGTTGTGCCAGGCTGCAACAGGTACCCCCACCCCACTCCATATACAATACGTGTATGTGTGTGTATATAATATATATATATATATATATATATATATATATATATATATATATATATATAAACACCTAGCAAATCTATAATACAATAATATAAATGTAAATTTACCAGGCCCTGTGTTATAGTAACCCACAACACAGGCAAACCACGGTACGGGCGGGGATTGAACCCGCGGTGCGTCGTAAAACTCCAGACCGACCCACTCACCGCGGGTTCAATCCCCACCCGTACCGTGGTTTGCTTGCAATCGTCTCATTACGATTTCTTGAGCCACAACACAGGACCTGGGCATATCAGCTATGGACAGTGAAATATATATCTTGTATTTTTAATATTAACAGTAACATTAGTACTTGATAATGTACAGATGTACGTTACCATTACACCTGTTAGTGCATCACCTCGCTTCAGTTGAGCATTTAGACTGACGTCAGGAGGCTCCACCCATCATACCAAATAAAAAGATTTTAAATTAGTTTTGCTTGTTTATTTTATATGTAAAAAAATAATACAATATAAGCATTTTCAATAATTACCTACTTTATTTTATATTTAAAAAAATAGTTTTATACTAAGTGCTGGTACCCAAGTTTTGAATATATGAAGCAACTATAACAGCCTCTTTCGTCTAGGCTTCCTTCTAGAAACGTTAGCTTTTACTCTATTATAATCTATTGCGTTTTTCTCTTGTGAGAGATGACAAATGGTTGGAGTGTGGCTTGGGGAAATGAGTTTTGATGTGACGACGTCTAGGTGACTAGCCCTTGAAAAAAATACTGACCATATAAGCCGTTTGCTGACGACAGTATGGTCCATCCATAGAGATGCTGGTGCCCCATTTCTATTAAGAAAAATAATGGTCATCTGAAGATTATTTTTTTTCGAAGAAAACTGGTAAACTATAGAATCACCTGTCAAGTTCTCATTGTCGTGTGCTAAAAAGTTGCTCTGTATTGACATGTTAAGGCTGGAGGATTGTGTGTACTCAGGCAAGAAGCCTGTTTATTAACCAAATAAAACCCTTTTAATGAAGAAAGAACTGTTTAAACATAGAAAATGCTTAAATTCTTGAACTATTTTTCTTTGTAAAGGAAACAAAAGGAACGTGGTAACATCAGTTGGGTATTTGAGTAAAGATTAATCTTTTTTTATTATAGTGTAGCTAGATTTTTTCATGTTAAGGGTTTTAATTTTGTTGCAAAGAAAGTTGTTGCTTACATTATGCTTCCCATACTTTCATTACTAGTGTTATCAATATTACTGTTAAGTTTAATTTCCCTGTTATACTCCACTAATCAGCACTAATATATGTCGTGCCGAATAGGTAAAATTGGTCAATTAGCAAGAACTCGTTTAAAATTAAGTCCTTTCTAAAATTTTCTCTTATACGTTTAAAGATGTATATTTTTTCATTTATGTTAATGTAAAAATTAATAATTTTGTACCAAAACCTTAGAAAACTTACCTAGCCTTATTATAACACGCTCAATTTAATTTAGCCTAATCCAGCTAAATATATTTTAGATAAGTTTACAATAATTTAATAAACACGATGAAATATATTTTTTTTCGTTAGGTTCAGAATGATTTTTACGAAATTATTGCATACACATTTTCGCTAGACTTACTCAGCAAGAAAAGCGTTGTTATTTAAGCCAAAATTGCAAGTTTTACCTATTTGGCTCGGCATTATATATAGTATGGTGTTGTAAAGTGCTCCTCAGGAAGTGAAGGGGAGGAGGAATTCTTGCACCCCAAGTATGCCAGTATGCCACCTCTACAACCGATGTAACTTATGATAGTTCCTTTTTTTTTTTTTGTATGTCATGAATTGATATTAGTCCAGGACAAGCCGAAACATCCACTGAAGATTTATGTCCACTTTGTGGGGTGATTATACGTTCCAACCACGGTAATATGATTTATTGTTCACCCATTGAATTTGCATAGTTAATACTGCGCTAGTTGAAATCTTGGGTGCACCTTGGCCAGGCGATGAACAAGTTAAGTATCCTGATTAAGATTTTGTGAGAAAGTGCTGAGAAGTGTTGTCTAATGCAGATAAACTTTTCGTGTCTGAGGTAGCCGGCACTGAGTTGGTGAGAGGAGTCTGCCAGTCTCTTAGTCAGTAACCGCAACGTGCTGAGTCTCCCTGCGTGCGTAATACTCGCACTTTACCCTTTCTGGAGACATTTTGAGGTATAATTATTTTTAGTGTTGTAGAATTCTCGTCTCATCGGGTATGTCTAATACCTCATGTTCAACTAGGATTAAATAGATACGTAGGAGTTGTCGATTGTTGTGGTTCCCATCCTTGAAGGACGAAGAAAATAACGGACATAATCACGTTGCTATATTTTCAGGGTAATTAACTTTTCGGGTATGATCCGAATAAGGTCTTTTAGGTGTTGAAATCATTATTTAGCTTAACCCTGAGAGGTTAGTAAATTAGGATAACCCTAGAAAGAAATTAAGTGTGGTTTATATCTACCCAATTCCTTTGGTCATCTTCCTAAGGATGCGACTCATTATATTCAGGTAGACTCCAGGTCCCTATTTACTGATCGATGAAGAAGGGGTAGCAGGTGTTAGTTGCCCTTACATTTCTCCTCAGCCCAGGATTGGAACCGGATCCTTCGATTGAGGCGAACAGTAGGCGCACTAAACAAGTGACAATAGTTAACTGGTGAGCCTGTGTCCCATACCTGGGGCCAAGTTTGTCAGCAGTGGTGAAGACCCTGTACTGAGACCTTGGTGCTAGTCTGAATGTTGTGCTGCCAGCATTGGTGAGGACCCACCAGTGGCGAGACGGGAACAGTCTCTTATTGTTCTATTAACTTTTGTTATTGTCGAGTTGTTCTCAGTTTGTGTTGTTGCTCTCAGGTGTTTGGTCTTTATTTTGTTTGTTGGTGTGTGGCTATGTTCGTTTTTGTTTAGCTAATTTTTTGTTTAGTTCGGTTTTGTTTAGTTTATTTATTGTTGTTGTTTGGTGTATTGTTTTTTTAGTTAGTGTATGGTTGATGGTGTGTGTCTGTTGGTGCATAATTTCCATGATATCTTTGTATCAAGCAAATATATCATTGAAAGAGCATGTATGTACCGTATCTAGTTCCAGAAGTGTTCCCGGGTTGAGTAGGGCGTGTGGACACAATCAAGTCAGCTTTATTAAGGTAATCCATGGTTTAGAGGTGCAGACAGCGGGCCACTAGTAGCACCACCACCAGCGACAAACTGGTTGAACAGGGAACAAAAACATTTAGCCAGAGGCCGTACTGCAAGAGTAGAAAATACTTAAAATCGATCAAGACATTTCCTTGAAATCTGTGAAAGTTATGTCAAGTTTTCAGAGCCTAGCTGAGCGACTGGAAACCTAATGATATGCTTATCACCAAGTCTGATAAATTCACTGGTGTTACTTTATATGTAAATACATATTTTATTAATATGGAAGATTTTAGTAGTTGCAGTAACACGGCAAAATAATCTTGCTAACAAAAGGCAGTGTTTATTTTCACAATTTTAAACTTAATGATAGAGTGATCAAATATTTGTCCTCCAGAGGGGAAACGATTTTTGTATTGTTGAACCAAGATCCACAAACTGGAAAATCCAGCTAGACCTTTTAAGTTCGGGATACCATAATCATCGTAAAATTTAACTGTTAGGATTTTGCAAGTGGCTGAAAACTGGTTTTGTGTATGTTCAACTTTAGATAGTATGTCTCAGTAATACTGGATTATAATTTAGTGCCCCTTTGCCGGTTCCTTTGTTGGGGCTCCATTTGCAGTTGTCCAGCTGTTCAGTAGTTTCCCCGTCTCAAGAGATACTTAATGGCTATAATCATAACTAGTTTTTAAAGAGTGGGCCGGTTAATTAAGCCAGCGGAAGCCCTCGGTCAAATGACCAAAATCTTCAGCTGCGTGTCATCATATGACTAAAACCCGCGTCAGGAAACATTTGTCCTGTTTCCAGTCTGACAAACTTTACCTGGTCGCCGAACCGTCTCTAGAGACTTGTAGATCGTTGTTATGGAAATACGTTGTCAGGCCCTATAGCTTTTGATATTTTAGCTATTTTAAAAGATTATTAATAATATTAGGATACTATCAAATTTGTTGGCTACCCGTCTTGTCTGCTCTCACTCGACTGTCTCAGTGAATATTTCCTTAAATCTTATGGTAGTCTTTTCATTGCTCTCTCGTCTTAGAGCGTTTACCCTTCCTCCCACAGCCTTATTACCAGATCATTTACGGTCATCTATCTTCCTTACGTGGTTCTGTAGCAATGTGTTATGAATTGCCCTTTGCCTCTCATTCTTGAACTGTACACGGGGTGCTGCTGCTGTTGCATAAAGTGTATGCGTTGATCACATGATTGTGCTGGTACTTGCTCATTCCACTTAAATATAAATCAGATAAGAGCGCTGACAACTTTGTTTTCGAAAGATATGTAATCTGATAACGATAATAGCTATATATACACATCCATGCATACTTGTACACTATTTTTTTAACACTGGTCGTATCCCACCGAGGCAAGGTGTCCTAAAAAGAATAACTAGAGGCTTTTTAAATTTAGTAATTTATACAGAAAGGGTTACTAGCCCCTTGCTCCCGGCATTTTAGTCGCCTCTTACGACACGCACGGCTTACAGAGGAAGAATTCTTTTCCACTTCCCCATGGCGTTGTACACATTTATGTACATATAAACAGGCGTATACGCACATAAATACACATTTGAAAAATATATGGTCAAGGGCAATTCGGTTCATCTATCGTAGTCTAAACTAGATGTAATAGCCTAGAAGGGTAGGGAGCAATCCACACCTAATCAAATTGAAAAGGTGGGGCTCAAGAGCTTGAATTTAGCATATACTAGTACAAATAAGTGTGTTCATGTAAGTAGTATCGGTCATACAAGCCGAACTAATCTAAAAATAGTTTCGAAAATTCTTTAAATTTGTGGTAAATATAATTTTTTACGGATTATATTGCGTAAACGATTTAATTTTGCAACGACAGTAACTTAGCAGCATCACTTCACCTCGCTAAAATTAATACAAATATAAATTACCTGAATCCTGCCCAACCTATCTTAAGTTACTAAAATATCTGTGTGTATTTAAAGTTTTAAACCAAGACTTAATTTGACCAGTTTTAAGGACCCTCGTGTAGCTGATAGGCTTTGATCTTAATAAACAGCCAGTCAGTATCGGTGAAGTATTTTTCGTGAGACTGACTTTCACTGATTTATTGTTAGTGAATTTACACTCTTGCTTGTTTGGTAAAACTACAGTTGCCTTTTAAGCCAAGATCATAAGCTCTGCCTATAATGCATGAGAAATAAATGTGATCATCTGGCGAATGTAAGCATTGTCGTACACTGGTGGTGAAGAGCCAAGTGCTCTGCCACAAACACAATCTGTTACCTTGAGTCAAAAAGTATTAAGCAGTTCCTAAGTCATTTAACGACTTATCATATGATTAGGACCCACGATATCTGATTTTTACTGACTTCTTGATGATTCGCCGGTACTTCCGGCCCTGGTCTTCTCCAGATGGTGACCCGGCGATTTTTACTGACAAATTCGTGAGCAATAACATTGTCTTGATAAGATGTTAGATTTAAAAAATAGGCATGGCTGATAATAGCGTAGATAGGATATAAATGTTAACATTGGAGGGGAGACGAAAGAAAACGGACAATGATTTTTCTTTACAGGAAACAGATGGGCCTGTCCCCCCTCATACTCTATATCCATTTTATTGCTCCTTTCCACTTCCATACCCTTTCCTTCTTAACTCCTTCCTTGTATCTTCTTCATTCCTTCTTTCTCTCCACTTCTCTTGACCTCCTTTTCACTCCAGTCTCTTCTACAATTCTCAGATTTCTCCCCACTGTCTTTCCCCTGGCTCTTCCTTTACTGTTAAGTCACACAGTGTGAGGGAATGTATTGATTGTGGCTGCGTCACACCATGTGAAGACTGGGCGTTGTGTGCTCCACTGCTTTGATTCCTTGACAAGTGGCAGCCCATTCATTTGTGTCACAACCCCCATGACGCTGGTGTGTGTCTCGTATCCTGTCCCTGTGATGGTCTGTGACCTACACACTGCCCTTGTGATGGTTTTGTACCATACACTGCCCTGGCACATCCTATCATTTGCCAGGATATGCGAAAATATCAGTAAGTATCGGCTAATTTTGACGTTATCAGTACCAGTATGATTGGTAATCTGTTAATTTTGATGTTAAGCCTAAAATTGGGTATCGGCAAAAATTCTCGTAACGCCCACATTACTTCTCTGTCCCGTACCCTGCCCGGGCCCGGTGATGCTTGTCTGTCCCCATACCCAACTCATGTTCTGTTTGCCCTGACCCAGTATGCCTTTGTCAACCTCGTGATCAAAAAGATCCAGGAGTGGGTAGCTCTTTTCAACGTATTAGCGCTGCTGTGGTTTAGCGCTTATGTTGATAATAATATTTTTAACGTTCTGCACAACGGGAAATGTAAGGGCAGTGCCTAGGCAAAGGCTGCTATGACAAGCTTTATCTATTAATGAAGTCATGGGCCACATCTACATATACATATTTGGGAGTGGTGGGTTCTACAGACGAGAAGCAAGTTATACAATGTCGGGAGGTCGTGGCTTCTTGGCCCTCCTTCAGCAGGAATTGTCATTTAGAATTAATGTCGGTTAAGGATTAAGCACTCGCATATCGCCCATAGGTACCTGTGTCAGTTGTGCAATATTTGTGTAGTATATATATTATGTGCCAATACCGTTATATGCGGCATCCATCTGTACATCACGCCAGTATCACGCAATTTCCCTTTTGAATCGTGCACGCTAGGCTGCAGCCTAAGCTACAATTCAGACCAGGCGAAGTGTCCGTATCAGTGTTGCTCCTACTTTCCTGTGTAGCTTGTGACGTGCAACTGGCAATGGGACATATTTTATCTGTTAGCTCACGGCATAGGCCTCTTTGCTTTCTTCGTGGCATTTATAATTACCGAGGTGCTTGTAGGGATCTCGGAACGTTTAGAAGAGTTTTGTTATTAGTGATTTTTTTTAAACCGATGCTGTTTATTTAAATTTGGTATGACAGTATTTGTTTTATTTATGCAAGTGGCTTTATTTGTTACTTTATGTACTCTGCCGAACGACCCTCGGCTTGAATACAATTAGGTATGCACGATGGAGTACCGTTAAGGGATTACCTGATTTTTTTCTTACTTTTTTTTATTTAATTTTGTTCATAATTAGAGAACCCCACAGAACTATTGTGCGCGGTAAGGAGTGCCAAATTCTGGGAACAATTAACATGTACAAGTGCCCTGTGACCAAAGTTGCTGAACCCATTCCAGCATCCTCAGATAACTTGTAAAACTCATTGGGAAAGCTTCAAACGTTCAAAAGAGGCACCTCCTAATTTGACGACGATGGAGCGTGAAATTCAAGTCGGTAGGTGCAGATTTGACCATTTATTGTGAAATTTTGTTTCCCGTTTAATCTTCACGATCAAAATATATGCGTCTCCTGAATGGCTTCAGAATTTAATTACTGATGCATTTTACTGCCAGGATCGTACCTGTTGGGTTTAGTTTATGTTGGCAAAATTGTCAATGCAATAAAGTTTTTTTAAAGCCTGGAATTGTTGGATTTTTTTTATTAAATTGGACTATCCTAAACACGCATTTCTTTTTTAGAGGATTGTAGAAAATATTTAATAACACTTAAAAAAATTAGGAAAATATTGAATTTTTTCATTGTTATAATGAAAATCACTGACAGTGATAAGGATACGTGTGAAATTCTCAATACCTACTTCCTCTGTTTTCACCCAGGAAAATACTAGCGATATTCCTGAAATAATAGATTATGTAGAACAGGATGATGACAAACTATGCACGATTGCGGTAACTAGTGACATGGCCATCCTCAGACAAATAGAGAAACTAAAACCTAACAAATCCCCAGGTCCTGATGAACTGTTTGCAAGGGTGTTAAAGGAATGTAAAGAGGAACTTAGCATACCTTTTGCTAATCTTTTTAACATATCACTACAAACTGGCATAGTGCCTGATAAGTGGAAAATGGCAAATGTAATGCCTATTTACAAGGCAGGTGACAGGTTCTTGGCTTCGAACTATAGACCAATAAGCCTTACCTCCATAGTGGGAAAATTTATGGAATCGATAATTGCCGAAGCAATTCCTAGCCATCTTGATAGGCACAGATTGATTGATGAATCTCAACACGGTTTTTACAAAGGGGCGTTCCTGTCTTACGAATTTACTAACTTTTTTCACTAAGGTGTTTGAGGAGGTAGATCATGGTAATGAATATGATATTGTGTATATGGACTTCAGTAAGGCTTTCGATAGAGTTCCACACCAGAGGCTATTGAGGAGGAAACTTGAGGCACACGGAATAGGGTAGAGGCATGGCTGACAAATAGACAGCAGAGAGTTTGCATAAATGGGGAGAAATCAGAATGGGGGCACGTCACAAGCGGTGTTCCTCAGGGGTCAGTGTTGGGCCCGTTGTTGTTCACAATTTACAAACGACGTAGATGAGGGAATAAATAGCGACATAAGCAAATTTGCTGATGACACCAAAGTAGGCCGTCCAATTCATTCTAATGAGGACACTAGAGCACTCCAGGATGATTTGAATAGACTGATGCAATGGTCGGAGAAGTGGCAGATGCAGTTTAATATTGACAAATGCAAAGTTCTAAATGTTGGCCAGGTAAATAACCATGCGACATATAAACTAAATAATTTAGATCTTAATTCTACTGATTGCGAAAAGGATTTAGTTCTGGTTAGCAGTAATCTAAAACCAACACAACAGTGCATTAGTGTTCGCAATAAAGCTAACAGAATTCTTGGCTTCACATCTAGAAGTATAAATAATAGAAGTCCTCAGGTTGTTCTTCAACTCTATATGTCCTTGGTTAGGCCTCATTTAGACTATGCTGCTCAGTTCTGGTCACCGTATTACAGAATGGATATAAATGCTCTGGAAAACATACAGAGGAAGATGACAAAGATGATCCCATGTATCAGAAATCTTCCCTATGAGGATAGACTGAGGGCCCTGAATCTGCACTCTCTCGAAAGCCGTAGAATTAGGGGGGATATGATCGAGGTGTATAAATGGAAAACAGGAAATAAAGCACTGGTTTGGTAATAGTTGTGGATGAGTGGAACAAACTCCCGAGTACAGTTATTCCGGCAAAAACGTTGTGTAGTTTTAAAAATAGGTTAGATAAATACATGAGTGGGTGTGGGTGGGTGTGAGTTGGACCTGACTAGCTTGTGCTGCTGGGTCTGGTGCCGTGCTCCTTCCTTGAGTGTAGGTGACCAGACTGGGTTGGTCATTGGGCTAATCCGGGGGGGGGACATGGACCTGTTCCGCATGGGTCAGTAGGCCTGTTGCAGTGTTCCTTTCTTATGTTCTTAAAAAAGTAACTGATATTTTTGAAGGTGGAAAGAAAAGTGTCAACAGATATAAAATTATTAATGCCAAAGTATTGTGATTTAGTATTTTTGCACGAGTGTGACGGCGTTTTCGATATTGGTGAGGAGGCAGTGATGTACTTAGATGTATGTTGGTATGATAAGTACAATTCAGGAGACAGTAGAGGATGATGACATGGTTCTGGACACGATGAAGCAAGATAGGTTGTTAGTGTATAAATCTAGGGTGTATGGAAGGACATGTAAAAGGTATTAAGGGAAGATTATGAAGTTTTTAGAGGTAAGGATTTGAGCATCCTGCAGGCATGCGTGTTGATTGGAGACAAGTGGTTTTGTGGATACGACCTACTACTAGAGTGTAAGGTAACATTTCTGACGGGATTCAGGGGAAATTGGCTAGATGAACTTACGTTCTGGAGGTGGCAAGTACACTGGGGTGGGATTACTGCGGTTTGGTGTTACATTTGCATGGTGATGTCTGTGCACTTCTGGAAAAGCAGATATTGATTGATGGTGAATGTTGCTTTCTTTGGTCCAGCCTACCTTCTTAGGCTCTGGAAATAGAAAAACTCGGAACTCATCAAAGGTATATCAGAAGTAGGAAACATCCGATTTGTTACCTGATTCTCAAAAGGGATTTTAGTTTCAAGCATAATGCAAGGATGTTCTGACTTGGATGAAAATTACTTTCAAAGTTTGAGGTGGATAGAAAGTTTGACTTTACAGTTCTCCTCTTTATGTAATTATATTTAATGTGCAATTTTACCAGTTTTTCACACTTTCCCAGACCCTGGAGTTTACCTGGAGAGGGTTTCAGGGGTCAGCGCCCCCGCAGGCTGGTTACTGTTTGCAAGGAGGAAAATACATACCGGTATTTCTCAGTATTATCCTTAGGTTTAGTTTTGACTGCTAATCTATTGGTATTAGTATATATCAGTAAGCCTTATCAACGCCCACTCTCGCATACATATTTTATTATAACTTACCATAACAAGCCAGCACGAAGCTTTATTGACGTCTGAACTGCATGAAAAGATTTTATGACAGCAAAATATGCTATTAAAATGATTTCATGTTGGTAATGTTTATCCCTGACAATAATACATATTTTTTTCTATAGAACTTGGATGTGTGTGTGGGCGCGCACGCAGACACACACACACACACACACACACACACACACACACACACACACACACACACACACACACACACACACACACACACACACACACACACACACACACACCCTATATTGGAATATGCAGCACCAGTTTGGAACCCACACGTAGCCAAGCACGTAAGGAAACTAGAGAAAGTGCAAAGGTTTGCAACTAGACTGGTCCAGGAGCTAAGGGGTATGTCATACGAAGAGAGGTTAAGAGAAATAGACCTGACGACATTGGAGGACAGGAAAGGTAGGGAGGATATGATAACGACATGCAAAATACTGAGAGGAATCGACAAGGTGGACAGACAGGATGTTCCAGAGATGGGACACAACAATAAGGGGTCACAGTTGAAAGTTGAAGACTCAGATGAATCACAGGGATGTTAGGAAGTATTTCTTCCGTCACAGTTGTCGGGAAGTGGAATAGTCTGGGAAGTGGTGTAGTGGAGGCAGGATCCATACATAGCATTAATTAGAGGTATGATAAAGCTCATGGAGCAGAAGAGTGACCTAGTAGCGACCAGTAAAGAGGCGTGGCCGGGAGTTGTGACTAGACCCCTGCAACCACAACTAGGTGAGGACACACACACAGGGCGAAACGTATGGGCAAGTCTCCTTACACTCGTTGCCTCTGTTCACCTACCAGTAAGTAGGTACCTGGGTGTTAGTCGACTGTTATGGGTCGCATCTTGGGGGATGGTCAATGCTAAAACATCCGAGGCTCTAACTTCTTCAAATGACCTAATTGCTTTGTCATTGAGAGCGGCGCTGTATGACCCTGGTGGGTTACCTGGAGGTTATTCCGGGGATCAACGCCCCCGCGGCCCGGTCCATGACCAGGCCTCCCGATGGATCAGGGCCTGATCAACTAGGCTGTTACTGCTGGCCGCACGCAGTCCGACGTACGAGCCACAGCCCGGCTGATCCGGCACTGACTTTAGGTATCTGTCCAGCTCTCTTGAAGGCAGCCAGGGGTGGGTTAGCGCTTCTTTTTTATTATATTAATCAGCGAGTGAGAACCAGTAAAGCAAACTCAGAAATCGGTACTAATGAATAGTGACGTAAGGCATTACACACACACACACACACACACAGTAACAGGGTAATGGTGGACACACTAGCTGAGGTGGCCAGAAGAGCTCACACGGGTGATTTCAATCACCCGTGTGAGCTCACATGGGTGATTTCAATCACAAGAACCAGGTAATCAGGCTGAGGAAGGAAGGTGGGGAGCTCGCAAGAAACGACCAAGAAGTATTTGAGGAGCTCAACATGAGATTTAAGGAAGTATTTACAGTGGAGACAGAAAGGACTCCGGGAAGTCAAAATAGGGAGGAGGGGTAGGGATATATCAAAAAGTGCTGGATGAAATGCACACAACCGAGGAGGAAATGAAGCTGTTAAGTGAACTTGATACCTCAAAGGCGGTGGGACCGGGCATCTTTCCGTGGGTCCTTAGAGAGGGAAAAGAAGTGCTGTGTTTGTGTCTAACAGCAATTTTCAACACATCCGCTGAAACTGGGCCACTACCTGAGGTATGGAAGACGGCAAATGTAGTCCCCATTTTTAAGAAAGGAGACAGACACGAGGCACTAAACTACAGACCAGTGTCACTGACGTGTATAGTGTGCAAAGTCATGGAGATTATCAGGAAGAGAGTGGTGGAGCACCTGGAATGGAACAAGCTTATAAACGACAACCAGCACGGATCCAGGGAAGAAAAATCCTGTGTCACAAACCTATTGGAGTTTTATGACAAGGTAACGGAAGTAAGACAAGAGGGAGGGGTGGGTAGATTGCATTTTCTTGGACTGCAAGAAGACTTCGACAGTTCCTCACAAGAGATTAGTGCAGAAGTTAGAGGATCAGGTAAACATAACAGGAAGAGCACTGCAATGGATCAGAGAATACTTAACAGGGAGTCAACAACGAATCATGGTACGTGACGAGGTGTCAGAGTGGGCACCTGTGACGAGCGGGGTTCCACAGGGATCAGTCCTAGGACCAGTGCTGGTTTTGGTATACGTGAACGACATGGCGGAAGGGATAGACTTAGAAGTGTCCGTTTGCAGATGATGTGAAGTTAATGAGGAGAATTAAATCGGACGAGGATCAGGCAGGACTACAAAGAGACCTGGATAGGCTGGATGTGTGGTCCAGCAACTGGCTCCTAGAATTTAACCCCGTCAAATGCAAAGTCATGAAGATCGGGGAAGGGCAAAGACCGCAGACAGAGTATAGGCTAGGTAGCCAAGGACTGCAAACCTCGCTCAAGGAAAAGAATCTTGGGGTGAGTATAATACCGAGCACATCTCCTGAAGCGCACATCAGTCAGATAACTGCTGCAGCATATGGGCGCCTAGCAAACCTGAGAATAGCGTTCCGATACCTCAGTAAGGAATCGTTCAAGACAATGTACACCATGTACGTCTGGTCCATCCTGGACTATACAGCACCAGTTTTGAACTCATACCTGGTCAAGCAGGTCAAGAAATTAGAGAAACTGCAAAGGTTTGTAACAAGACTAATTCCAGAGTTAAGGGGAATGTCCTACGAAGAAAAGTTAAGGGAAATCGACCTGACGACACTGGAGGACAGGAGGATTAGGGAAGACATGATAACAACATACAAAATACTGCGAGGAATTAACAAGGTGGACAGAGACAGAATGTTCCAGAGATGGGACACAGAAACAAGGGGTCACAATTGAAAGTTGAAGATTCAGATAAGTCAGAGATGTTAGGAAGTATTTATTTAGTCATAATTGTCAGGAAGTGGAATACTCTGGCTAGTGACGTAGTGGAGGCAGGAACCATACATTGTTTTAAGATGAGGTTTGATAAAGCTCATGGAGCAGGTAGAGAGAGGACCTATTAGCGATCAGTGAAGAGGCGGGGCCAGGAGCTATGACTCGACCCCTGCACCCCTCAAGGAAGGTTCCTTGATGTTGGTGAGGGGCTCTTGATTTAGGGAATTGGATCTGTGCTCCAATTCCCCGAATTAAGCCTGAATGCCTTCCACATCCCCCCCCAGGCGCTGTATAATCCTCCGGGTTTAGCGCTTCCCCCTTGATTATAATAATAATCGACCCCTGCAACCACAAATAGGTGAGTAGACTCTCAGCTCAGGGGGAACATTGATAAATATTTTCACTTGTTGGTTATGACATAAGTAGTAATTAGAACATCAAAGTAAGGACAATTACCGTCTATTATCTGTTGTATTGAAATTTGTTGGAAAGTTAAGAATGATTTAATTAGCCGAGGAAGGTCTGTAAATGTCGTCATTTTTGAACAATTAGGAAAATCATCCTCTATATGTCTCAGCCATATTTGATCAGGAAGTAAAATTTATTAATAATTCAAAGTATTCTATAATAATTGGCCATGATTGGGCCAGCTTATTTCCCACTGCACTACCATATCTTCAACAAGCAATGCGTTGACCATAACACAGTTACAATAACTTAGATATTATTTGTACAGAGTGATCTAGAGTCAGGTTCAGCAAAACTATTTTGAGCAAGTTTATAGTTTATTTGACCTTAGTAAATTTGTGAATTCCTCTGAAGACTGATTAGGTTCAGACGTTCAATCTGATAATGCCAATTCTAATCGGTTTCGGACTTATATTATGGGATATTGATCTCTACGAGAATTACAGAATTCTTCTTCAGTCTGACTTTAAAGTTTTGAAGTTGATCTTCCTTGGTGGAAAATCTTAATTTGTTTTGGGCTGTGTCATAATTCGTCAATTTTTATTTAAAAAAAATTGTAATATTAATGTGTGTTATAACTTGTGAATGTCTTTTCTTTTTCACTTAAATCTTCAACGCATTGCGAACTTATACTGCATTCTTCACTATGGTTTTTCGGGTTTAGTGAGCTACATGGGGACTGGGGTTGTGCACTACAGGGATACCTTTCTCGAATCGTGAATCGTCCGAAATATAAGTACAGTTTGAAATTAATATTTCTCCAAACAGATGAAGTTTGTGTTTACTTATTAACTCGCGTCCCCCGATTCGATCGCTGTGTTTACATTTACGATTAATCTCTTATCCTGTTTTACGATATTCAATACATTTGTTAAATATTTGACATTAGAACCTCGGTGGGAGATTTGAACGTATGCAGGCAATATTTTCAGTTTTTGTATTTATCTGGCTGGCATCTGGTGTGAAAATGACGCTTGAACCACTGTGACAGCCGAGGTCTAGATAGTGTTGTGAACTCAGACCGGGCTGCGGGGGCGTTGATCCCCGAAACCCTCTCCAGTCGGAGGATATATGATTAGACTCCAGGTAAACTCCAGGTTTCGTGCACTGATTTAATTTTTAACGATGGTTTTGTATAATACATTATGTAGAATTTATCGTAGGATACCCCGGTAAATCTAAACTGGGGTTTAGGGAAGCAAGCACGAAACTGGTGGTTTAGGCACTATATGACGGCTTTGGTCGTTTACCACTGGATTAGTTGGTGGGGATACAGTGCTTCTCCATGGCTAGTAAGACCCATCAAAGACAATTTGGTGCCAGTGAAAAATTTGTTAACATTGATGAATTCCCACCCACACCTTTAATGAGGGGTTCATTGATTCCCATGAGGGGCTCTTGGTCTAAGGAATTGGACCTCTTTTCCCCTCAGGTAAAACCTGATTACTTGACGTTCCTTAAGTGCTATATAATCCTCGTGGATTTAACTCGTCCTCTTAAATATAATATTTTCCACCAGGAACCCTCACCTGGTGGGAAGTTGATATTATTCCTTAGTAAATGTCTTGGTCGGTACATAAACATCTCGCCCACAACCCTCTTTACCCGCAGAGAAGTCCTAGAACTTCCTTGTAAGGCAGAATGTTCTTTTAATGGGGTGGGGTGTTGTGATGACAGTTAAGGCCTGTTAATCCACTTCATTTTCCTTGGATCGAACCTCATTACTTCCCATTTCCCAGTTGTATAACCTCCCTCTGAGGGTTTAGAGATTTCTTTGAATGTAATCACGGCAGAGTGCAAGACTTTGTACATCATTAAGAGTAGTACTTCCCTCGATGATTAGTCTGTCATTCTACTACTATTATATGTTTGTGTGTATGTGTTTTGCAAGTGGCGTGGCTCGTTACGTATTCTTGAATATCATTTATAGTTATGATGTTGGAACATAGGCTCTCGTGGTGTACATGCGTATTGCATCTTGCACACGTGTACTGTCATGTAGGAAGGTATTCTGTAGGATCAGACACTGGCGTAGTGTCTGATCCTACACACGTGAAGTGCATCTTGCACAACACGTGTGTTATCCCGTGTAGAATCTGTCTGCAGCTTGTCACTTAGGATAGGGTTATATATTAGTGGTGAACATGTATAGTGTATCTTGTTCGCATACGTAATAAGACGAGCTACGTCACCTATAGGATGTTCGTGCAGGAATGCTTAGACTTCATTACTTAACCATCCGACCACTCCTATGTACACAGCTGGTGACCCAGAGCACCTGCAAGTACTCCTAACACGGGAATGAAAAAAGCTATGAAGCCGCTCACATTTTCACCCAACCATTCTCAATAGTGTGCATCTCGCCTGTTTTAAACATGCATACTGTTGCGCTGTTGAAGGTGCACAAGAGCCGCAATTACCTGCAATTATTTTGCATAATCTATATTATTTATATAAATGTTCCACTCCAATTTTTTGTATACCATTATATATATATATATATATATATATATATATATATATATATATATATATATTGTGTGTGTGCGCAAGACGAGCCACGGGGGGTGGAAATGAGCAGTAAGATTGCAATAAACAAGTGACATCACAGCATGCCAAATAACCACTGTGAAAAAAAAATAGTGAATTTCCAGGCACTTTCGTGATTTCTCACGTATATATTTTCAGCATCTTATTTATATCCTTTTTGTTGATGTCAAATAACTGATCGTTCTAGACTTTTCAAGAGATGAGCAGAGTTGATTACAACTCGGCTCATCTCTTGAAAAGTCAAGAACGATCAGTGTGTGCCTCTCTGCTTCTTGGTATCAAGCTATTACGCAGAAAGGTGGGATTACCTGGGGGCTTAAGCCTTGTCTAAGGGCAAAGGTAAAAGTCACACACATCTCAGGCAGAAACCGGCCACCCAGGGCTATCCCAGATAAAACAAAGCGTTAAACCAGCATTTGTTACTTCAATGGGTTGGTTAACAGAGGGTTAACCATATATACACACTCTAGAAAACACCTTCATATATATCCAATCCTAAACGCCCAAATAACGGCACACAAGAAGCAGGCTCCAGGAGAGTCCAGCAAAACATACACACAGCCTAACCAGCGCCCCTTCACTACTCCAATACCGACCCCATTTCTTATTTCCTCACTCATCCCACAGCACCCTGACCATGTCAGAGCCTGGGTGAGCATACAAGTAAACCATAGAAGAGCCTATGGCTTGAGTTAGCTAAACAAAAGGAGTACACAACTACAAAATTTAGCTTAAATACACGGCGTCTCCGACGCCAGCCTCCATGCTATGCTGACTACATTGACTACCCCCAAGCCACGCTCACCCGCTAACCAAAACAGTTGGAAAATAAATCCCTGGCAGGATTTCCTTACATTTACAGTTTAAAGTACTTTACGGTACCCCCAAATGCACATTATGAATTATAAAATTATGCTTTACAATTATAACATTCATACTATTATGGCACGCTTCTCTACTGTTTATACATTACAATGTCATGCAGAACCCTACATAACACAAGCCAAGCTATGTATTAGCTTCATTGAAAAATCGGACGTACTTGCCAGAATTTTTCACATCTGATTGACATAAGTTGCATATCATTCTCTTTATAGTTGTTTCTGCATGGCCCTTTCGGGTTTAGCGCTTAACTTTATTATTATTGATTTTTTCTATTTACTGGAATAGTTACATTGTACTCATTACTGAGCCTCTGCACCCGTACGTTAGCTTCTAATTATTATAATTATTATTGTTTCTATTTAGTGGAATAGTGTGTTACATTGCACACATTACAGAGTTTTGCAACATCTTGCACTCCTACGTCAGCTTCTCATCATCCTGAAGCTCGCTGGTGTCGTCAACGCTTCTTTAGTGGTCGATGCTTTGATCCAAGACATCACATTATCTTTTCTCGATGTATTAACTTGATGTCGACGAGAGGCTTTTGATCCAAGGCGTCACATTAACTCTTCCATGATAGTTGTTGGAAGAAAGACAAACAAGCTTATGTTAACGGGGAAGCGCTAAACCTGTGTAGGTCACACCGCACCTGTAGAATGGGGAAACAATCGGGGGTTAATTCCAGGTAGCGGAGAGCAGCTCCAATTCCTCGGAACAGATCTTCAAGGCAAGCAAGAAACAAGACAGGGGAGGGAGGCGCAAAGAGAAGAAGATGGCTCTTTGATGCTGCTGAAGGACTTTTAATACCACTCCCCTCAAGGGAACATTCCTTGATGCTGGTGAGAGGCTCTTGATATAAGGAATTGAATCTGTGCTCCAATTCCCTAGATCAGTTCTCAGTATATTCCCTAGATCATTTCTCTGTATATTCTCCAGGTCAGCAGTTTCGCCTGCCTTGAAAGGGGCCGTTAGTGTACTGCAATATTCTAGCCTAGAGAGAAAAGGCGTTCTGAAGAGAATAATCCCTATGGGTTTAGCGCTTCTCCATGATAATTTTAATGCCACTGCTGTCGGTTTGTAGTTGCCACCTTTATATGTTCCTTTAGCATCTAATTTTTCAATTCCCCTCTGGGAAGTTCCGATAGTTCGTGTTTGTTCTTCCCCACTGCCGTGTCTACCTGGAAGGTATTCCGGGGATCAACGCCCCCGCAGCCCGGTCCATGACCAGACCTCCCATTGGATCAGGGCCTGATCAACAAGGCTGTTACTGCTGACCGCACGCAGTCCAACTAACGAACCCCAGCCCGGGTAATCCGGCACAGACTAAATATCTGTCCATCTCCCTCTTGAAGGCAGTCAGGGGCCTATTGGTAATTCCCCTTATGCATGGTGGGAGGCTATTGAATAGTCTTGGACCTTGGACACTTATTATATTTTCTTTTAGTGTACTATGCGAAAGCCCAGATACCTACAGTCGCTTCTCTTTTTCTTAACCACTTCCGGTCTCATTCTCATGTTGCATTGTACACTGACGTTTCCAAATCCTCTGACGGTATCGAATTCGCAGCAGTACCTTTGAAGAGTTTCGAGAGTTTCTCTACACTCTGAGCCCGACCATGGGTAAGGCTCGTCTGGTGCTTCCCTAGTCAACCAGGCTGTTGCTGCTAGAGGCCCACTGCCCCACATATCCATCACAGCCTGGTTAATCAGGCACCTTGTCCAGTTTTCCTCTTGGTAAGATGTTGAATAGTCTGGGACCCAGGATGTTGATACAGTGTTCCCTTGTCTCCACCGCACCCCTGCTCCTGGAGTTTACCTGGAGAGAGTTCCGGGGGTCAACGCCCCCGCGGCTCGGTCTGTGACCAGGCCTCCTTGTGGATCAGAGCCTGATCAACCAGGCTGTTGCTGCTGGCTGCACGCAAACCAACATACGAGCCACAGCCCGGCTGGTCAGGAACCGACTTTAGGTGCTTGTCCAGTGCCAGCTTGAAGACTGCCAGGGGTCTGTGGTAATCCCCCTTATGTATGCTGGGAGGCAGTTGAACAGTCTCGGGCCCCTGACACTTATTGTATGGTCTCTTAACGTGCTAGTGACACCCCTGCTTTTCATTGGGGGGATGTTGCATCGTCTGCCAAGTCTTTTGCTTTCGTAGTGAGTGATTTTCGTGTGCAAGTTCGGTACTAGTCCCTCTAGGATTTTCCAGGTGTATATAATCATGTATCTCTCCCACCTGCGTTCCAGGGAATACAGGTTCAGGAACCTCAAGCGCTCCCAGTAATTGAGGTGTTTTATCTCCGTTATGCGCGCCGTGAAGGTTCTCTGTACATTTTCTAGGTCAGCAATTTCACCTGCCTTGAAAGGTGCTGTTAGTGTGCAGCAATATTCCAGCCTAGATAGAACAAGTGACCTGAAGAGTGTCATCATGGGCTTGGCCTCCCTAGTTTTGAAGGTTCTCATTATCCATCCTGTCATTTTTCTAGCAGATGCGATTGATACAATGTTATGGTCCTTGAAGGTGAGATCCTCCGACATGATCACTCCCAGGTCTTTGACATTGGTGTTTCGCTCTATTTTGTGGCCAGAATTTGTTTTGTAGTCTGATGAAGATTTAATTTCCTCGTGTTTACCATATCTGAGTAATTGAAATTTCTCATCGTTGAACTTCATATTGTTTTCTGCAGCCCACTGAAAGATTCGGTTGATGTCCGCCTGGAGCCTTGCAGTGTCTGCAATGGAAGACACTGTCATGCAGATTCGGGTGTCATCTGCAAAGGAAGACACGGTGCTGTGGCTGACATCCTTGTCTATGTCGGATATGAGGATGAGGAACAAGATGGGAGCGAGTACTGTGCCTTGTGGAACAGAGCTTTTCACCGTAGCTGCCTCGGACTTTACTCTGTTGACGACTACTCTCTGTGTTCTGTTAGTGAGGAAATTATAGATCCATCGACTGACTTTTCCTGTTATCCCTTTAGCACGCATTTTGTGCGCTATTACGCCATGGTCACACTTGTCGAAGGCTTTTGCAAAGTCTGTATATATTACATCTGCATTCTTTTTATCTTCTAGTGCATTTAGGACCTTGTCGTAGTGATCCAATAGTTGAGACAGACAGGAGCGACCTGTTCTAAACCCATGTTGCCCTGGGTTGTGTAACTGATGGGTTTCTAGATGGGTGGTGATCTTGCTTCTTAGGACCCTTTCAAAGATTTTTATGATATGGGATGTTAGTGCTATCGGTCTGTAGTTCTTTGCTGTTGCTTTACTGCCCCCTTTGTGGAGTGGGGCTATGTCTGTTGTTTTTAGTAACTGTGGGACGACCCTCGTGTCCATGCTCCCTCTCCATAGGAAGGAAAAGGCTCGTGATAGGGGCTTCTTGCAGTTCTTGATGAACACGGAGTTCCATGAGTCTGGCCCTGGGGCAGAGTGCATGGGCATGTCATTTATCGCCTGTTCGAAGTCATTTGGCGTCAGGATAACATCGGATAGGCTTGTGTTAACCAAATTTTGTGGCTCTCATAAAAAATTCGTTTTGATCTTCGACTCTGTCTGGTTAGCGGCTTGCTAAAAACTGAGTCATATTGGGACTTGAGTAGCTCACTCATTTCCTTGCTGTCATCTGTGTAAGACCCATCTTGTTTAAGTAGGGGCCCAATACTGGATGTTGTTCTCGACTTTGATTTGGCATAGGAGAAGAAATACTTTGGGTTTCTTTCGATTTCATTTATGGCTTTTAGTTCTTCCCGCGATTCCTGACTCCTATAAGATTCCTTTAGCTTGAGTTCGATGCTTGCTATTTCTCTGACCAGTGTCTCCCTACGCATTTCAGATATATTGACCTCTTTTAGCCGCTCTGTTATTCTTTTCCGTCGCCTGTAAAGGGAGCGCCTGTCTCTTTCTATTTTACATCTACTCCTCCTTTTTCTTAGAGGAATAAGCCTTGTGCATACATCGAGTGCCACCAAGTTAATCTGTTCTAGGCATACGTTGGGGTCTGTGTTGCTTAGTATATCTTCCCAGCTTATATCGGTTAGGACTTGGTTTACTTGGTCCCACTTTGTTTTTGTTATTGAAGTTGAATTTGGTGAATGCTCCCTCGTGACTAGTTTCATTATGTCGGTCTGGGGCTCCACGCATACATGTCTGAACCTCAATTATGTTGTGATCTGAGTATATTGTTGTTGATATGGTGACATTTCTTATCAGATCATCATTGTTAGTGAAGATGAGGTCTAGTGTATTCTCCAGTCTTATAGGCTCTATTATGTGCTGGTTTAAATTGAATTTTGTGCAGAGATTTAAGAGCTCGTGTGAGTGTGAGTTTTCATCAGAGCTGCCTCCTGGTGTTATTACTGCAACAATATTATTTGCTATATTCCTCCATTTTAGGTGCCTTAAGTTGAAATCCCCCAGGAGCAAGATGTTGGGTGCAGGAGCTGGAAGATTTTCCAGACAGTGGTCAATTTTTAACAGCTGTTCCTGGAATTGCTGGGATGTTGCATCCGGAGGCTTGTAGACTACCACAATGACTAGGTTTTGGTTCTCGACCTTTACTGCTAAAACTTCCACTACATCATTTGAGGCATTTAGCAGTTCTGTGCAAACAAGTGACTCTGCAATGTACAGGCCAACCCCCACCCCCGTTTTGCCTGTTCACTCTGTCACATCTGTATAGGTTGTAACCTGGGATCCGTATTTCGTTGTCCAAGTGATCCTTTATGTGGGTCTCAGTGAAAGCCGCGAACATTGCCTTTGCCTCTGCAAGCAGTCCACGGATGAAAGGTATTTTGTTGCTTGTTGCTGGCTTTAGACCCTGTATATTTGCAAAGAAGAATGTCATCGGACTGGTGGTATTGTTGGTACTGGGGGTGGGGGATTTTTTTCCGGCATAAGTATCTGTATCAGTTGGTTTGGAGTGGAGGCCATCGACTGTGGTTCCACTCCAGGAATGACTGGATTTGGTGTACGATTTCTGCCATTTCCTGCCAGTTTTTTTTTTCTTCCTGGCACTAAAAAACCTCTCCCTCTTGAGTGGCTGTGGCTACCCAGGTTTTCCCATGGCCTGGATGTTTTGTATCTTTTTGTACCCTTTAGATGGTGTGCCTGGCAATTTAAGTTATAGCACAGTCTTTCCTGTACTGAAGAGGTACACATTTCAGGGTGAAAAAGCTTACAGGAAGGGAGTTTGCATTTTCCTGTTGTCATATGAGCATGGCATTTTCTAGGGTGGTCATAGTTGCACATCCCATCTGTTTTTCCAGATTTCCCATGTCTGCAGATACCAAGTGCATAGTATGTGCACAGGCTTGGTTTCCGTTTGCCTTGGGTTTCTGTGACTGTATTCCCTGTTGGTGCATGTTTCCCTGTCTTATTCCTATCCTCCCTAGCACCAACAATGGAGCTCCCACCAGTTGTTTTTGGTAATATATCCTCACTATAGCTAGTGGAGTCCTCTTGTTTGCTATTTCCTGTGGTATTTCTAGTTTGCAATATTGGTTTTATCTTATCTTTGACTACACTTGTTTCCCCACTACGGCTCCTGTCCCCTATGAGGTCATTTATATGTATTCCTTCCTGCGTATAATTCCCGACTACCTGGACAAAATCTCCAGCTTCACCATTACTGTCTCCCAGGACAGCACCTCCAGCTTCACCATTACTGTCTCCCAGGACAGCACTATCAGCCCCACATTTACTGACTACCAGGACATCACCTCCAGCCTTACAGTTTCTGACTACATGGCCAGTATCAAGGGCAGTACCATTCAGCCCAGACTTTTTTTGTTCCCATCTGTTGTAGAAAGCTTCCAGGTTGTCTATGAAAGCAGCTTTGATGTTATCCTCTTTTAATACCCTTGTGATTTTAGTCCACAGATTTTCCTCACTGAGTTTATTTTACACCTCCCATATCTCTCACTCCAGTATATTGTTATGGTAGTGTGCAGATTTGGGATCAGGCCCTCGAGTACTTTCCCTAACAGCGTAGTGCGAGGTCGTTTATTAGACGGCTAGCATTTATACAGCCGAATTGTATGTAGTTCTCATTGCAATTATCTATATTGCATCTATGCCTACATCGACGTTTGTGGTAGTCTCAGACTCCTTTAAGTGTTTTGCAAGCTATTAAAAAAATTGATTCGCCGCATTTCTGGCAAGAAAAACGATATCGGTTTTTGTTGGGTGCCTGGCCATGTTGATGTTCAGGGCAATGAGCAGGCAGACTGCTGCGCGGTCAGCAGTCCATGACCTCCCAGGTTTACAGATATATTCCATTCTCAGGCTATTTTGCTATAATTTTTATCCGTCATTGCAACCGTTGGCAACAGCGTTGGTCCGATATGACTCGTAACAAGTTACATTTAATCAAACCAAGTTTAGGTTTCTGTCCTTTCCATCGATGCCGAGGTTGGGAGACTGAGCTCTCCCGCATCGGGCACACCCGTCTTACTTACCATATTTTGGACTGCCCTGTCTGTCATCGAGCATGCGGAATTTGCCTCCGGCGTCGTCACCGCTCTAACGCCCTCACTTTATCTTCCCTTCTTACTGACGGACCCACCTTTGACCCAGACTCTCTTAGACTTTTTGACAGCGAGTGATTTACTACACAAACTTTGATAATACTTACATTAGCACTCCTCACAGCCCTTTATATGTCTACTTCTGTTCTCCTCTCCACCCTAGCTGCTTTGTTCTTGCAATACTCGCTACCCTGCAGTGCTGTATGACCCCAGTAGGTTTAGCGCTAGGTTTTGATTATAATAATGCTGCCGATTTATTACCATTGTTTCCAGTTTAACTATGCGGCTAGACAGAAATTAATCTTATTTTGCAAGGCTTTTTTGGCTGTGGGTTAGGTAATGGTAGTTATCCTCCAGGTGGTCGGGAGCACTCCTAGCCTCTGTTATCCTCATAAGTCAGGATGGCTTCCTCTTCTCATGGTTCCCCATGTTATAGCATGGAGTGAGAGGCAACATTAAGGATTGTGCCTTGGTGCCGGTGAAGGGCTCTTGATCCATGGAATTGGAGCTACCATCGGAGATTTAAAACTTCCACATAAATATAATTTGAAGGGTTGGTTTAACTTCTGGGTGTGAAGGCCTTTTTTTTATTTCTCTAATAGAGGGTTGGTACATCCCTGCTGTCACCACCTTGGGATCTCCGGTCTTCAGTGTGTCTACTATGTAGTCATCCGCTTTCCCTCTGTATATTCCTCTCATCTTAAAACTCGACTGGTTTCTGATGAGCATAATTATGGATAGTAGAGATGTGGAGTGTCGGGTCAGCTTTGCAACATGCAATTCTAATATCTTCCTGTCATTGTGAAAGGAATTACGATTGCGAGTCATTGGCGTTCTGAGGAGGTTATTTGGAGGTTTCTTTGGAGGCGAATAGTTGCATCCGTTTCTCTGACTCTTGCTGGGGTTCAGAGTGATCTTGAATTTTTGCAACCTTCTTTCCTGTGACCGTTTTGAGCCGAGACTATATATCAGACAACGTGGTTCTTTGAACATAGAATGTCCACCGTTCAAGCCGGTTACTTACCTTGGCGTTTCTGGAGACATGCTTGATACATTACTTCTCTTAGTAAAGTTCAGTTTGTCTTGTTGGATCTAATCTTTACAGTTTATGGTGCAAGTTAACTTTGCGTTTTTGTTCCCGTGTATCTTCAGTATAGAGCACCGGTTCCTTCTGTACGTTCTGCTCGTCTTTTTAGGGAATTTCAATACCAGGAGCTTGTATATATGCAGGTCATAAATAACCAGCACATGAGGGGAAAACTTTCAATTAGTTTCGATTAGTCCTGGACATTCATTGTCTTCATATCTGAGCGAGAAAAAGCAGAGAAGACCAGAAGACTGGTCGGGAGGTCCATTTAAATTAGATGTTCTATGCAGACTTTTGTATTAGCGACGACTGCTAGTGGCCGTCCCTCTGGCACTTGAAGTATATCACTGGCTCTGGTTTGTAGGATTTGTTTTGGTAATTAGTCCGTATACTCAAGTATCTTTACGAATAAGACAGGTGCAACAGTTTGATATCTTTACTGCCGAACCTTTTCGCCTGTACAACAGGCTTCTTCGTTAAGAGTACTAACTAATATAACAGTGGAGACAGGAGAGGTAATTGGCGTACCTAAGGCATGGCACGTGCCCTGGGCGCCACTTGAAGGGGGGGCGCTGCTGACCAGTTTCTATTAAAGTCAGACGAGCCATCCTCGGATAGTAAGAAAAGTATTTTATCTGTCTTTGATTATCATGGGTGAGAAGCACTAGGCTGACTGGGTTGTTAAACCAGTTGTACAACTCTGATGCTGATGCATAGCAGCTATGTAAAAAAAATTGTGGATTGCAGAATGTTGCAATCAAGTCGGGCCAACATGAAAATATTCCCTCAAGGGAGGTTCCTTGACCCTGGTGAGGAGCTCTTGATCTGTGGAATTGGATCTGTGCTCCGGTTCCCTGAATTGAGCCTGAATATCTTCCATCCCCCCCCCCACATGCGCTGTATAATCCTACGGTTTTTAGCGCTCCCCAATGATTATAATAATTATAACATGAAAATATCAAGACCTGAAGAGCCTCTCGAATTTATTGTTCACTATGGAGATGAGAGCGTCTTCTCCAATCTTCACATTGCTATTCAGATAATGCTAACCATCGCAGTTTCCATCGCCAGCTGTGAGAGATCATTCTGCAAGTTAAAACTTACTTTCTTATTTGAGAGCCTCCATGGGTCAAGGCAGACTCTATCTTGCTCTGCTGAGTATAGAAAAAGAAACTGAATTTGAACGCATCATGGACCAATGTGCATCAGTGAAAGCAAGGAAGATGCAGTTGTAATTTTCATGTAGTGCTATGATTTGTTAAGATTAACGAGCCTGACTTGTATTTTTGAGCTCATTTTATGGTAAAGTTATCTAAAAGATGGGCGTCAGTTGTTTGGACGGGTACAATTTCAGTGCTTGCCATAGGCGCTATTTTCCGTAGATATGCCCCCGGTAGAAGCAGTAATTTTAAGGAGATCAGTGCCTCAGCAGCTTCAGGATTATTCATACGTTGGTAATATTCTGTTCGTCTTTACACCCTCCAAGGGAAGTATTATGATGATGGTAAAGGGCTCTTGCTCCAGGGAATTTGAGCTATCTTATACCTCCTTGGATTAAACCAGATTACTTCCCATCCCTAATTGCATATGAGCTGTATTATGACCCCTTCGAGTTTAGCTTTCCTCTGTAAATATAATAAACGAGTCTTCAGGATATTGCATGTGGTCAGAGTGCTCCATGAATGTCAACTATGTCATGTGTAGGATCTCGGGGAAAGTGGGTGAAGTGGATGCTGGCGGAGTTGTCTCCCTGGTTATGACTCCACTGCGTCACTGAGGTGGTAGTCATGGTTACTGTCGTCTCCTGATTCTTGAGTTTGTTTTCTGTGGCTTGTTCCATGTCTACGCGTGGCCGCAAATCCTCGCTCTCCCTCTTCATAATTAGGCATACTTTCTCCTCCAATTGGCTGCCTATCCAATTTCTAGGAGTCTGAGGTTTGCCTTACTGATGGGTAGTCACTTCTGCTGCCATAAATGTTCTGTATAACCAGGGGCTTCATATATAGTATGTCAGTAATGTCACTGTTTCCTTATTTGTGAACCATACTTATAGAAATAGTTTATCATTATTATTTGAAGTTCCCGTAGCTGATACCTAACTCCGACCTCCACTAACCCTGACTCCTCACTCATTCCTACTCTCACTCACCCCTCACTCTTACCCTTGCCCATCCCGACCCTTCACTCATTCCTTCCCTCGTCCACCCTGACCCCTCACTCATTCCTACCTTCGCACATTTCTATCCACAGCGCTGTACGACCTATACTGGTAATTCTTTAATGACTCGCGTATAGTGGATAGGCTTAAATCCCGTTAACCACTAGCGCTTAAATTTATATTATTTTTGATAAACACATGGAATACTTGACGATGTTCTCATTGCCCTACCGGAGTCTCCTACTAAGGCGCCCCTCAAGGAAGGTTCCTTGATGTTGGTGAGGGGCTCTTGATTTAGGGAATTGGATCTGTGCTCCAGTTCCCCGAATTAAGCCTGAATGCCTTCCACATCCCCCCCCAGGTGCTGTATAATCCTCCGGGTTTAGCGCTTCCCCCTTGATTATAATAATAATAATCCTACTAAGGCGACAGATTTCGATACTGTGATGTATGAAGCTCATCCTGCGTGATGGAAGGACATGGGAAACAGCCTTTATTCTCACTGTATGTCTGTCATGTAGAATATGGTAGCAGCACATTGCTGATATATTCAGTTTTGCTAAATAAAAACTAGTGTGTTAATTATGTGATGCTAACCTGACTATTAAGGCCCTCTTGATAAGTTTCATTTTCCTATGTGCGGGTTATTTGTTCAGGATTGCAAACTGATGGGCTACCAAGCGGGTAAAAAAAAAAGTGCTGTTAAAATTCCAAACTAGCCTACAAAGAAACAACCTACTGAAAACATCTATTTCTATGAAATCTGACGTTTACGTCAATGAGTGCCTTACCAAAACAGACAAAACCTTCTTTATCGGCTAAGAAAATTACGCTATGCCCAAAAAATCCACCAGTGCTTTGTAAGGGATGGAAAAATCGCAGTTAGGAAACAGCCCACTGGGAAGAGAGACTTCATCTCTACAGAACATGACCTTAAAACATTCCTAAGTGAGGCTGGACTAACAGAATCAGAGTAAAGTGCAGATAATACCCATAGTCCACCGTTAGTGTTATATTGTCATAAATTTGTGCCCCCCTAAAATTCTAATACCCCAACTACTTTTGATTGTCATTGTTGTATTCAACGACCATTCTACCTCATAGTCTTAATTGTGTTTAATATCTACAGAATCTATCTCCATTTTTACAACTTACCACATCACTGTTCCATCTTATTTTATTATAAACTAACCATAACTTGTCCTCAATAATTCTACCTCACTTTAAGAAATACTCAATTGCCCAATTTTATTCTAAAATCCCTATTATTGCCCAATTTTGCTTTAAACTATATTGACCAAACTTATTGTAAACTTCTTTTATTGACCATTTATATTCTATACTTTTAAATTAGTATTTTCAACTACAACTTTTATATTATCCTGTCTACCATCTTACTAGCATATTATAACCAAGTCATTGCCATTTCTATTTTTATCATTTTTTTTATTATTCTTTTGCTACCTTAACTTGTGTATTTTATCCTGTCAATTTAAATCTAGCTATACTCTAATTCTTGTAAACAACTTATATAAGACCTTAGTGCAATTACAATTGAGAGTCTTGTGCCTTTTTTATATTATTAGATTAAACTCGGTTGTACTATAGCTCATTCTAGCTCAATACATAGTCAATACCAAATTCACTATATTAGACCATAGTGCAATTACTAGTGAGAGACTGGTGCTATTTTTAATTTGTATTTTTATATTATTAGATTCAACCTAGTTGTACTATAGCTCATTCTAGCTCAAAAGTCATTATGTTAGACCTTAGTGCAATTACAAGTGAGAGTCTTGTTCTATTTTTAATTTGTATTTTTATATTACTAGTTTATACCTAGTTGTACTTTAGTTCATTCCAGCACAACACATAGACAACATCAACTTCATTATGTGTAGTAGTGACTATACTCTATATGACCAAAATACTCTAGCTATATACTTGTCCAAACTTCCCACCACTACAGATATCAGTACTAGAACTTACCACACAACTCAGGATATAAATAACCATAATTTAAACCTAGAAGATGATTGATCACGTTGACCCTGATCTAAACCTCCATAATCTGACACCCAATCAAAACCTATTATTACACAGCATCACAAGCCAGCACTATCCTAAACAATGCTAAAAGTCTATCAGTACTTAACTACAACATCAGGTCCTTAAGCAGACACTATGATGACCTCCTGGCACTCCTTGAATCACTAAAGACACCCTTCTCCTGCATTCTTACTGAGACCTGGCTTAAGCAGGACACAATAGATATCTACCCTCTACCAGGATACACAATTCACAACTGCAGACCAAACCAAGTTGGGGGTGGTATTGCAATCTATTACTCTAACCAATTATCTTGTATTAGCACCACTTGCTTTAGTGATGAATATGGGGAATACATTTTTGCTAATTTTACTGTAAAAAATCTTAAGACACCTATAACAATCGGTGCCATTTACCGGATACCTCACACAAACATCCCAAATTTCAGTGAGAAATTAAAGTCACTAATAACAAACAAAGGAATAAACACCACCTTCTCTTAGCTGGAGACTTCAACATCAACCTTGGCATACCAAATGATCAGCCTGTAACTGATTTCATCAACAATATGAACAACACACTTCTCATACCAACAATAACTAAACCAACCAGGCTCACTGAGACAAATGCAACCATAATAGACCACATATGGACCAATATACTAGCCCCCCTTAAATCAGGGATAATCACAGATAGCACTACAGACCACTACCCTACCTTCCTCCTGACAAACATTAGTAAACCACCACTTGAATACAACAAAGTCTCATTTAGACTCCATGACGAGGCCTCAATAAGGAAGTTCACAGCTGACCTACCTGGAGGTTACCTGGAGGTTATTCCGGGGATCAACGCCCCTGCGGCCCGGTCCATGACCAGGCCTCCCGATGGATCAGGGCCTGATCAACTAGGGTGTTACTGCTGGCTGCACGCAGTCCGACGTACGAGCCACAGCCCGGCTGATCCGGCACTGACTTTAGGTATCTGTCCAGCTCTCTCTTGAAGGCAGCCAGGGGTTTATTGGCAATTCCCCTAATGCTTGATGGGAGGCTGTTGAACAGTTTTGGGCCCCGGACATTTATGGTGTTTTCTCTTAGTATACCAATGGCGCCCCTACTTTTTATTGGCGTCATTTTGCATCGCCTGCCCAGTCTTTAACTTTCGTAGGGAGTGATTTCTGTGTGTAGATTTGGGACCATTCCTTCCAAGATTTTCCAAGTGTAGATTATGATATATCTCTCCCTCCTGCGTTCCAACGAGTACAAGTCAAGTGCTTCCAAGCGTTCCCAGTAGTTAAGGTGCTTGACAGAACTTATACGTGCAGTAAAGGATCTCTGTACACTCTCTAGATCTGCGATTTCACCTGCTTTGTATGGAGATGTTAATGTACAGCAGTATTCCAGCCTAGAGAGAACAAGTGATTTGAAAAGGATCATGGGCTTGGCATCTCTCGTTTTGAAAGTTCTCATTATCCATCCTATCATTTTCTTTGCACGTGCGATCATGGCACTGTTGTGATCCTTGAAAGTGAGATCCTCAGACATTACTACTCCCAGGTCCCTTACATTATTTTTCCGCTCTATTGTATGGCCGGAGTCAGTAGTATACTCTGTTCTAGTTATTATCTCCTCCAGTTTTCCATAACGGAGTAGTTGGAATTTGTCCTCATTGAACATCATATTGTTTACCGTTGCCCACTGGAAAACTTTGTTTATATCTTCTTGGAGGTTAACCGCGTCCTCAGCAGATGACAGCCTCATGCAGATCCTAGTATCATCCGCAAAGGATGATACGGTGCTGTGGTGTATATCTCTGTTTATGTCTGATATGAGGATAAGGAATAAGATGGGGGTGAGTACTGTGCCTTGTGGAACAGAGCTCTTCACTATGGCAGCCTCCGATTTAACTCTGTTGACCACTACTCTTTGTGTTCGATTTGTTAGGAAGTTGAAGATCCATCTCCCCACTTTCCCAGTTATTCCTTTAGCACGTATTTTATGGGCTATTACGCCATGATCGCATTTGTCAAATGCTTTTGCAAAGTCTGTGTATATTACATCTGCATTCTGATTTTCTTCCAGTGCATCCAAGGCCATGTCATAGTGATCCAGTAGTTGTGAGAGGCAGGAGCGACCTGCCCTGAACCCATGTTGCCCTGGATTGTGCAGATTTTGGGAATCCAGGTGATTTGCAATTCTGCTTCTTAGCACTCTTTCAAAGATTTTTATGATGTGGGACGTCAGAGCTATTGGTATATAGTTCTTAGCTAATGCTTTGCTGCCACCTTTATGGAGTGGGGCTATATCCGTTGTTTTAAGTGACTGTGGAATTTCGCCCATGTCCAAGCTCCTCCTCCATAGTGTACTTAGGGCATGCGAGAGGGGTTTCTTGCAGTTCTTAATGAAAACAGAGTTCCACGAGTCTGGGCCCGGGGCTGAGTGCATAGGCATGTTGTCAATGGCTTTTTCGAAATCTATCGGAGTTAGGGTAATGTCGGAAATCTGGCATACATTTATGGAGTTTTGAGGCTCATTCATGAAGAAATCATTTGGGTCGTCGATCCTCAGACCGATTAGTGGTTCACTAAACACAGAGTCGTACTGGGATTTCAATATTTCACTTATTTCCTTGTTGTCGTCTGTGTAAGTCCCATCCTGTCTGAGTAAGGGCCCGATACTAGATGTGGTATTTGCCTTGTTTTTGGCATATGAAAAGAAATATTTTGAATTTCTTTCAATTTCACTAATAGCTTTAAGCTCCTCCTGCCTCTCCTGGTTCCTGTAAGAGTCATTTAGCTTAAGTTCGATAGTTTCCACTTCCCTGGTCAGCACCTCCTTTCGTGTATCAGATATTCTAGCACTCCTGAGGAGCTCAGTGACTCTTCGTCGTCTTCTGTAGAGGGAGCGTCTTTTTCTCTCCAGTTTACTCCTGCTCTTCTTCTTTCTTAGGGGAATATGCCTAAAACATGCTTCGGCTACCAGGAAGTTGATCCTTTCAAGGCACTGGTTTGGATCCATGTCATTTAAGACATCTCCCCAACATATTTCGTTTAGGACATGGTTTACCTGGTCCCAGTTGATGTTCTTGTTGTTGAAATTGTATTTTGTGAAGACACCTTCACAGGTACATGCATTCTGCTGTTCAGGACTCCTATGCATGTACGTCTGGACTTCAATTAGATTGTGATCGGAATTAGTTGTTTTTGATATTCTTATGTCTCTTATCAGGTCCTCATTATTTGTGAAGATAAGGTCAAGTGTGTTTTCTAGTCTTGTTGGCTCCACTATCTGCTGGCTTAAGGTGTGTTTTTCGCAGAGACTTAGTAGCTCATGTGTGTGTGACCTTTCATCTGCGCTACCTCCGGGGATTGTTTCAACTATAACATTATTTGCTACATTCTTCCATTTTGTATGCCTTAGGTTGAAATCACCAAGCAGTAAGATGTTTGGGGATGGAGCTGGAAGGTTTTCCAAACAGTAATCGATTTTCAGTAGCTGTTCCTTGAACTGTTGGGAGGTTGCATTTGGTGGCTTGTATACAACCACAATGACTAGGTTTTGGTTCTCGATCTTTATTGATAGAACTTCAACTACCTCATTTGTGGTGTTCAGCAACTCCGTGCAGATAAGGGACTCTTTGACATACAGGCCAACCCCCCCTTGTTGCCTGTTTTTTCTGTCGCATCTAAAAAGGTTGTAACCACTTATCCATATTTCACTGTCAAAGTGATCTTTTGTGTGAGTCTCTGTGAAGGCTGCAAACATTGCATTAGACTCCACTAGAAGTCCACTGATAAAAGGTATTTTGTTGTTGGTGGATGGCTTAAGGCCCTGTATATTAGCAAATATGAACGAGGTTGTATTCTGTGTTTGTTGGGGGGATTTTGTTATTGGCATCAGTAGTTGTAATTCTGGAGGGCCATGGGTGGCCACTGGCTGCACCTCCAGTCCAACAAGGCTCCAAGGTGGTGGATTATTTTTATTTCCTTCCATTTTCTTTTTTCGTTTCCTGCCACTAAAAAATCACCTGGAGTTGGGTTGTCGTAGCTACTATTGTTTGTCTTGTGGGGTCTGTGCCTCCTGGTCCCTTTTAGATGGTATGCAGGGCACTCGATGTTGTAACACTGCTTCTGGAGGACCGAGGAGTGGCACATTTTTGGGTGAAAGAAAGTACAGGAAGAAGAACGACACACTCCTTTAGACAGGAGGTCGCTACATTTTTTGGGATGGTCAAAGTTGCATGTCCCATTTTTTTCCCCTGTTATTCCATGCTTACAGATGCCCCAAGCATAATATTTGCACCAAATTCACCTTTGGTTGAGAATTGTTGGGAGGTGTGTTGTCAATTTCTGCAGGTTCTGGGACTGCACTATAATCCTCAGTATCCAAGCCAGGGCCACCCCGTCCTGGATTCCATCTACTTTCCCCAGTAGAGGAAGGAGGAGACTCCTCTCCAACATCTGTACTGTGGGCCACGGTCTTGTGCAATGATGGTTGTATATTTACTGTTTTTGTGGTGGTTTGGGTAGTGTCCCTAGGAGAGTCTGGGCTGGCAGTAAGGCTGGGGGCTGGGTCTGGGTCAGCACTGGGGCTGGGGGGTGGGGCTGGGTCTGGGCCAGCACCAGCACTGAGGGTATTGGTGCTATGCCTGGGGGAGCCTGGGCCAGCACCAGCACTGTGGGTATTAGTGCTATGACTGGGGGATGGGTCTGGCTTAGCACCATGTGGGTGACTAGATAGTTTCGAGTCATCTGTTGTGGTATGGACATTCTGCATTTTTTGATACACTATCTCTTTCTCCCATGTTTTATATATTTTTGGTAGACTATCCAAGAGGTCATCCTTGTTTTCTTGATTATTTTTATCATTTATTACTCTCCTTAGTACCTTTCTGATACCTGCCCAAAGTTCTACATCTTTATTGCACAACCAGAAGCACCTTGCTAGTTCGAGGTCATTTTTTGAGGCTGTATTTAGTCTAGTACAAGAGATATGGTGTTTGGAAGAGCATAGGTTGCATGTGATTCTGGATTTCCTTCCAAGGATTTTTTTACATGTCCCACAGATATGCTGTGCTGACATCCTGTCTGTATCCTACTACACTGTATGCCACGGAAGAAAACTGATTTCCACTTTACCTTTCTCTTGCTGGTGCCAGTAATATGCAAGATGTATTTATACGAACCAAGTTTGCAGTATGTGGGTGGTGGTGTAGGGTGGGTGGTGGTGCAGGGTGGGTGGTGGTGCAGGGTTGGTGGTGGGTGTAGGGTGGGTGGTGGTGCAGGGTGGGTGGTGGGTGTAGGGTGGGTGGTGGTGTAGGGTGGGTGGTGGGTGCAGGGTGGGTGGTGAGTGCAGGGTGGGTGGTGGGTGCAGGGTGGGTGTGAGCCGGCAGACTTGCCCACACTGCCACACTTCACTTAGTTAGGCCTACGCTAACTAGAGACTGTTGACTGGCCTACAGAATTCTCCAAGGCCAATGGTGTTGATGACTGGACAGACATTTTTCTTAACAAATTACTTAGACTATACAACAAACATTGTCCTATAAAAACGAAACAGATCACAAACAAACGGCTTGGTTGCCCATGGCTAACCAGCACCATTCTGAAATCCATTGACAAGAAAGACCAATATGAAAAGCAATATAGACAGGGCTTAATACACAAAGATATTCTTAAACACTATTCATCAGTTCTCACCAAAGTAATAAAGAAAGCCAAACAACTATACTACTCCAGTAGATTCACAGACACTAGAGGAGATATAAAAAAGACCTGGAAAACACTCTCTCAGATTCTAGGGACCCACAAACTGAAAAAAAACAAGAATATTGTCCTAACTAAACCTAATGAAACACCACTACATCCCACTGACACAGCTAACAAGATAAACGATTTCTTCTCAACCATAGGATCTAATCTCGCCAATAAAATCCCACATACCAATGCCCATGCCGGGGACTACCTAGATGAGAATTTCCCAAATTCCTTCTATCTTGCACCAACTGAGCCCACGGAAGTCACCGAGATTATAAAGTCACTTAAAAATAACTCAGGGAATCTGTCTCATGTCCCACCATTACTGTACAAGCGAGCGGCCCATGTCCTTTTGCATGCTATTTCATTACTTTTTAACAAGTCACTAGAAACTAGCACCTTCCCGAAACTACTCAAGATGGCAAGGGTTACACCAATACATAAAGGTGGTGACCCTATAGACTTAAACAACTATAGGCCAATATCAAACTTACCATTGCTATCCAAAATCTTTGAGAAACTCGTGCACAGGAGACTATATTCATTTATAAAGGCACAAAACATACTCAACCCCTGCCAATTTGGTTTCAGGAAAAATAAAAGCACTAATGATGCAATCATAAAAATGCTAGATCTGCTTTACACAGCATTGGAAAATAAGGAATATCCACTAGGAATTTTTATTGACCTAAGAAAAGCTTTTGACACAGTAGACCACGACATCCTACTCCACAAACTTGACCATTACAGTATAAGAGGCCATGCGCTTGCTTATTTCAAATCTTACCTTACTAATAGGTATCAGTATGTCACCATTAAAGACACAGCATCAACAACACGGCCACTTCATACTGGAGATCCGCAGGGAAGTGTCCTTGGTCCCCTGCTCTTCCTCGTATACATCAATGATCTTCCAAACGTATCCCAACACCTGAAACCCATTCTCTTTGCTGACGACACGACTTATGTCATCTCTCACCCTAATCTTGCCACCCTCAACACCATTGTTAACGAGGAGCTGATCAAAATATCGACTTGGATGACAGCCAATAAACTTACGCTTAACACTGACAAAACCTACTGTATTATGTTTGGTAGTGCTGTATAGTCCTTGTGGCTTGGCGCTTCTTTTTGATTATAATAAATATGTTTGGTAGCAGAGCGGGAGACGCACAAATTAACATTAAGATCGACAACACTCTAATTACCAGACATGAGGGCAAATTCCTAGGCCTATACCTTGACAACAACTTGAATTTCAGCACCCATATCCAACACATAAGCAAAAAAGTATCCAAAACGGTTAGGATCCTCTCCAAGATACGATACTAAGTGCCGCAAAATGCCCTTCTCACACTATACCACTCACTTATTTATCCATACCTCACCTATGCTATTTGTGCTTGGGGATCAACTGCAGTAACACACCTAAAGCCAATAATAACCCAACAAAAAGCTGCAGTAAGAATAATCACTAAATCCCATCCCTGGCAACACACCCCCCCACTCTTCATAGATCTAAACTTACTCCCTGTTCAGTACATCCACACTTGCTACTGTGCAATCTACATCTACAGGACCTTAAACTCCAATATCAACCTTGACCTAAAATGCTTTCTTGATAGTTGACAGAACCCACAGGCATAACACCAGACACAAACATCTCTACCCGACATTCCCCGTGTCCGACTAAACCTTTACAAAAATTCAATGTATGTCAAAGGCCCTAAAATCTGGAACACCCTACCTAAGAACTCTAGAACTGCAGACACATTCATCACCTTCAAAACTACCATTAGAAAACATCTTATCTCCCTGATACACCCCATCAACTAACTACACGAATACCACCTGGTGGTTCACACACTCACTCACCCATTTGACCATAAACAGAAATATTAATCTCAATCTTAAAATAATGAATCCTGTGATACTCCAATACTGAAACTATGTACTGTGCCAAAACAAAAGCATTCACATTGCTAAACTCACAAACTAGTATTTAGTCACTTAGCCATAATACCAACTTACCTCATAATTTGTAATATTTTAAAATTAAGAATTAAACTAAGTCTGCCCGAAATGCCTAGCCATGCTAGGTGTTCTAGTGGTACACTCTGTAATCATTATTTTACTACATGTAAATCACACAATAACCAAATTCTGTAAACTCAGCATTGTAATCCTTATAGAGAATAAACTTTGAATTTGAAGTTACGGTATTGGGCTTTTTTTATTTTTAACGGCCTTCATTCAATTATTTTACTTTGCAAGACTGTTGGTGTACCGTATTGAGCCAAAATGTTTAACTTGAACGCTTGTTTTCTTGTTTTCGCACGCGTTACTCTGCGTCTATTTTTGTACGATGTAAATAGTGACCTTTTTGTTATTCGAAGTGTTACTTGTATTACTGTATAGTTAACATCTAATAATGATTTAACACGATAGAACAACATACGTGTCAGCGAGTGACATCGTTGCTTCAAGGATTGATAAGGCTACTTACAAGGACGGGACTGAGCGTACAAGGAGCGCTGAGCTCGTAGAGGTTATACAACGTCTGAAGAATCGGAACTAATCAAGTTTGATCTGAGGAAGTGAAAGATAGCCATAGTTCCTTAAATGAAGAGCCCTTCACGAACATCAAGGCACTGACACTGAAGATCGTTTTGTTAAGCTGAGGGACTAACCACTTCAAAACTACGTCTTCAAGGGTGAGGGACTTATTACATCGTCTTTACTTCTTTATTATTGATGCTGCCTCTTTGTACTCGACTGAAGAAGCCTACTGCTTATGGTGGGCGATGCATCAACAGTGGCTGAGGTTGTGAAAGATCTAGTGAATTACACCAGTGACCATCTCTCTGGTTACCACCACACTGATCTTGTACACCATTATGACTGGTTTAGAAAGACACGTAAGCAAACACTATAACATATTTATTAGAAAACGTTTCGGTCCTGGGACCTTGATCACTTCTAACATACAGAGGTAGAAAGACATTATATATATAGGCGGAGAGTGAGATGTGACGCACGTGACCTGAGGAATGTCATAAGAACATAAGAATGGAGGAACACTGTAGAAGGCCTACTGGCTCAGGCGAGGCAGGTCTTTATCAAAACAACCTCTACCTATGAAGAGGACGGGTAGACGATGAAATCATGTGACTCCTGTGTTGTTGGTTGGTGTTGCTTAAGTATCATGTATGCCAATGTTTTTGAAATTTTGTAGTTTCCAGTGTTGCGTTCTATAGTGTCGGTGACGGCGATTAGTGAGGCTTCTAGGCACCGTCGGCGTCTGAGGTCTGGTTCGGTGAGAACGAGTTGTGCCTCATTCCAGTTCATCAAATGTCCCGTGGAGTCTCTGTGGAGGACACAGGCGTACCTTACATCGTCTCTGTTAGAGGCATTTCGATGCTCATTCAGGCGGACTGCAAGATCTCTGCCTGTCTCGCCTACATATTTCTTGGGACAGAACCCACAGGGGATAGTGTAGACGCCTGCTGTAGAAGTTAGAGGTGTGGGGCTGCGTTTCGTAGCGAGGTCTTTGACAGATGATGTGTTTATGGTGGAAACGTTGATGTTACTCATAGCAAGTGCCCGGCGAGTATTCAGGTCACGTGCGTCACATCTCACTCTCCGCCTATATATATAATGTCTTTCTACCTCTGTATGTTAGAAGTGATCAAGGTCCCAGGACCGAAACGTTTTCTAATAAATATGTTAGTGTTTGCTTACGTGTCTTTCTAAACCAACTTGTCGGTATTTATTACCAAGGTTTATACCACCATTATGACTACCAAACTATTTCAGGTGTTAAAATTTGACATGTATTTTGCTTATTCTCTGAGCTGTCCAGACTTAGTTTGAAGTGAACCTGTTTCTTCTCCTACCCCCGCCATCTTCACCTACACACTTGAAAGAATCTTTTGGGATTTATTTTGGATTCAATAGCATTTAGCACTTGGGAAAGTTCTTGAATGTCCTTGTGGAATGTATTAACGAGACAGTGTACAGGTGGGTTGCCTAAGGTGACACGTGCAGACTTTGAATCAGACGCTCCATATTAGCAGAAGTCCTTTACATGTGAGGCAGACAATAACTTTATTTCCTCAGGGACACATTCCATTAAAGGAAATAGCCTTTTTGACAGTGAAGTGATAATGATCCAAGGGATTAGAGCCACACTCTCACCTTTCAAGGCTCAAACATGATAGCCTTCCGCCAGGCGCTGTATTTGTTTAAAATTGTAGTGGCTATCTAGAATTTTAATAAAGGAACTTGTACCGTGCAGGCCTTACACACACACGCGCACACACACACACACACACACACACACACACACACACACACACACACACACACACACACACACACACACACACACACACACACACACACACACCCAGCGACCAGTGAAGAGGCGGGGCCAGGAGCTACGACTCGACCCCTGCAACCACAAATATGCGAGTACATACCCACTTCCCTCTCAGGCTGCAGTCTGAGGTTGTTTGTTAATCTTGAATAATGCAACACTTGTGTTTGTCACTTGGTTACTAAGATAGAGACGGAAGAACCATGAGCAAATTTTGTATTATCGAGGGCACCTTATATGTCCTTCTTCTCCCGGCTTCTTAAATTATGTAATTTGGGCTGATTTGTAGGTTCTAACCTCGAGCGAATTTTGTTTCTGCATTGTGGACGGTGCCACTTTTTTGTAGTTTTTGACTTTGACCGAGTTGAGTTATGTGCGTCTGGTGCTCTTGTTAAGGCTCTTGCATTTGTGTATAATAAGGTTTTGTTAATGATAGCTATTTTGTAATAATTTTTGGGGCGAAAATTTATTTTTGTAAAACCTTTTGTGATGAATTTCTTTGAAAGTCTCTTGTTTTGTAAATTTTTTTTATGACTTGCTTTTAAGATTTTTTTGTAGGAATTTTGTGTTTTTTTTTATAAGTTATTTTTGCTATACTTTTTTTTAAAGCCTTTACTGTAAGAATTTTTTTTTTTGAAGCCTTTGGTTTACACAAGTTTTGGAAGACCATTTATATTTGACTCTTTGTAGTATGTATTGATTGTTGAGGCTTATTACACAGTGCTGTATAACCCCTCTGGGATTCTTTATTTTTCTTGAAAATAAAATCTAGTGTATTATAGTTTCTAGTTTAATGGTATGCAAATTTTCTAAATTTGGTAGATTTAAATCTTCTAAGAAGATAATTGGTGCAGGATTTTTTCTCATAATTCTAGGCGGTTTTCTATATTTTGTATGTATTCAGTGAGTTTGTATATAAAAACAATTTCTAAATTCTTGTTCTAACATATGACAGTGATGAAATTCTAAATACCTACTTCCTCTGTTTTCACCCAGGAAAATACTAGCGATATTCCTGAAACAATAGATTATGTAGAACAGGATGATGATAAACTATGCACGATTGTGGTAACTAGTGACATGGCCTCAGACAAATAGAGAAACTAAAACCTAACAAATCCCTAGGTCCTGATGAACTGTTTGCATGGGTGTTAAAGGAATGTAAAGAGGAACTTAGCATACCTTTGGCTAATCTTTTTAACATATCACTACAAACTGGCATAGTGCCTGATAAGTGGAAAATAGCAAATGTAATACCAATTTACAAGGCAGGTGACAGGTCCTTGGCTACGAACTATAGACCAATAAGCCTTACCTCCATAGTGGGAAAATTTATGGAATCAATAATTGCCGAAGCAATTCGTAGCCATCTTGATAGGCACAGATTGGTTAATGAATCTCAACATGGTTTTACAAAGGGGCGTTCCTGTCTTATGAATTTACTAACTTTTTTCGCTAAGGTGTTTGAGGAGGTAGATCATGGTAATGAATATGATATTGTGTATATGAACTTCAGTAAGGCTTTCGATAGAGTTCCACACCAGAGGCTATTGAGGAAACTTAAGGCACACGGAATAGGAGGAGAAATTTTTTCCTGGGTAGAGGCATGGCTGACAAATAGGCAGCAGAGAGTTTGCATAAATGGGGAGAAATCAGAATGGGGTGCCGGCACGTCACAAGAGGTGTTCCTCAGGGTTCAGTGTTGGGCCCGTTGTTGTTCACAATTTACATAAACGACATAGATGAGAGAATAAATATCGACATAAGCAAATTTGCTGATGACACCAAAATAGGCCGTCCAATTCATTCTAATGAGGACACTAGAGCACTCCAGGATGATTTGAATAGACTGATGCAATGGTCGGAGAAGTGGCAGATGCAGTTTAATATTGACAAATGCAAAGTTCTAAATGTTGCACAGTTAAATAACCATGCCACATATAAAGTAAATAATGTAGATCTTAATACTACCGATTGCGAAAAGGATTTAGGAGTTCTGGTTAGCAGTAATCTAAAACCAACACAACATCTGAGTTCTTACCTCTCCTAGTGGCCTACGTCTCACCTCTTGGCGCTATAAAAAGCTCCATCCTGTCACTTCTTCTCCATATTGTTTCATACTATGGAACAATGCTCTTCTCCAGACTGAGGGACTGACCACCTCAAAACTTTAAGGGTGATGGACTGATTACATCGTCTTCAAGTATCTTCTGCTTCTATCAACTTTTCTGTACTTGACTGAAGAAGCCTACTGTGTAGGCGAAACGTTTCATAATATAGATACCTAACTGTTGCATATGTGTCTTACCTAACAACAGTGCATTAGTGTTCGCAATAAAGCTAACAGAATTCTTGGCTTCACATCTTGAAGTATAAATAATAGAAGTCCTCAGGTTGTTCTTCAACACTATATATCCTTGGTTAGGCCTCATTTAGGCTAAGCTGCTCAGTTCTGGTCACCGTATTACAGAATGGATATAAATGCTCTGGAAAACGTACAGAGGAGGATGACAATGATGATCCCGTGTATCAGACATCTTCCCTATGAGGATAGACTGAGGACCATGAATCTGCACTCTCTCGAAAGGCGCAGAATTAGGGGGGATATGATCGAGGTGTATAAGTGGAAAACAGGAATAAATAAAGGGGATGTAAATAGCGTGCTGAAAATTTCCAGCCAAGACAGGACTCGCAGCAATGGTTTCAAGTTGGAAAAATTCAGATTCAGGAATGATATAAGAAAGCACTGGTTTGGTAATAGAGTTGTGGATGATTGGAACAAACTCCCGAGTACAGTTATTCAGGCTAAAACGTTGTGTAGTTTTAAAAATAGGTTAGATAAATACATGAGTGGGTGTGGGTGGGTGTGAGTTGGACATGACTAGCTTGTGCTGGTGTGTCTGGTGCCGTGCTCCTTCCTTGAGTGGAAGTGACCAGACTGGGTGGGTCATTGGGCTAATCCGGGGGGATGGGCCATTGGGCTATTCCAGGGGGGGGGGACATGGACCTCCTCCGCATGGGTCAGTAGGCCTGTTGCAGTGTTCCTTCTTTCTTATGTTCTTATGTTCTTATTTGACTATTTCAGTAATTTTGTAAAGCAAAGTGAATCTCTCGCATGGATGCCTAACCCTCTTTTAAATTATTTGCTGTCATTTTATGCGAAATATATTTTGTATCCATATTTCATTCCCTAAAACACTCTTGTGTGAATCTTAAACCTCTGCGAGTCCTTTTATAGACTGTACTGTTGGTTTTCTTTTGTTTGAATATGTTAGCAGACTGAAGGAGATGTTCCTTTTGGAAGTCTTTGCATAGGAACATAAGAAAGGAACACTGCAACAGGCCTACTGGCCCATGCTAGGCAAGTCCAAGTCACATCCACTTACGTACTTGTCTAACCTATTTTTAAAGGTGCTCAGTGTTTTAGTGTATATATCCTTTGTCTCTACATTTCTGGTTATATAGACTACGATGATTGTTGTAGGTTAGATCCTGCGGTGTGAGAGTCCACCTGGATTTAGAAAAATATGCGAGCTAAAATTGGGACGTATTAGAAAACGTTTAGGTCCTGGGACCTAAACGTTTTCTAATAAATATGTCCTAGTGTTTGCTCACGTGTCTTTCTAAATCAATTTCTCGGTATCTATTACCAAGGTCTATACCAGAGTCCACCTTGCTGTGTCACACTGCCGTGTATGTCGTCACACTGCCGTGTATGTCGTCACTGCTCTGTATGTCGTCACACTGCTCTGTATGTCGTCACACTGCTCTGTATGTCGTCACACTGCTCTGTATGTCGTCACACTGCCGTGTATGTCGTCACACTGCTCTGTATGTCGTCACACTGCCGTGTATGTCGTCACACTGCTCTGTATGTCGTCACACTGCTCTGTATGTCGTCACACTGCTCTGTATGTCGTCACACTGCTCTATATGTCGTCACACTGCTCTATATGTCGTCACACTGCCGTATATGTCGTCACACTGCCGTATATGTCGACACTGCCGTGTATGTCGTCACACTGCCGTGTATGTGGACACACTGCCGTGTATGTCGTCACACTGCCGTGTATGTCGTCACACTGCCGTATATGTCGACACTGCCGTGTATGTCGTCACACTGCCGTGTATGTCGTCACACTGCCGTGTATGTCGTCACACTGCCGTGTATGTCGTCACACTGCCGTGTATGTCGTCACACTGCCGTATATGTCGACACTGCCGTGTATGTCGTCACACTGCCGTGTATGTCGTCACACTGCCGTGTATGTCGTCACACTACCGTGTATGTCGTCACACTGCCGTGTATGTCGTCACACTGCCGTGTATGTCGTCACACTGCCGTATATGTCGACACTGCCGTGTATGTCGTCACACTGCCGTGTATGTCGTCACACTGCCGTGTATGTCGTCACACTGCCGTGTATGTCGTCACACTGCCGTGTATGTCGACACACTGCCGTGTATGTCGACACACTGCCGTGTATGTCGTCACACTGCCGTGTATGTCGTCACACTGCCGTGTATGTCGACACTGCCGTGTATGTCGTCACACTGCCGTATATGTCGACACACTGCCGTGTATGTCGTCACACTGCCGTGTATGTCGTCACACTGTCGTGTATGTCGTCACACTGCCGTGTATGTCGTCACACTGCCGTGTATGTCGTCACACTGCCGTGTATGTCGTCACACTGCCGTGTATGTCGTCACACTGCCGTGTATGTCGACACACTGCCGTGTATGTCGTCACACTGCCGTGTATGTCGTCACACTGCCGTGTATGTCGTCACACTGCCGTGTATGTCGTCACACTGCCGTGTATGTCGTCACACTGCCGTGTATGTCGTCACACTGCCGTGTATGTCGTCACACTGCCGTGTATGTCGTCACACTGCCGTGTATGTCGTCACACTGCCGTGTATGTCGTCACACTGCCGTGTATGTCGTCACACTGCCGTGTATGTCGTCACACTGCCGTGTATGTCGTCACACTGCCGTGTATGTCGTCACACTGCCGTGTATGTCGTCACACTGCCGTGTATGTCGTCACACTGCCGTATATGTCGTCACACTGCCGTGTATGTCGTCACACTGCCGTATATGTCGTCACACTGCCGTGTATGTCGTCACACTGCCGTGTATGTCGTCACACTGCCGTGTATGTCGTCACACTGCCGTATATGTCGTCACACTGCCGTGTATGTCGTCACACTGCCGTGTATGTCGTCACACTGCCGTATATGTCGTCACACTGCCGTGTATGTCGTCACACTGCCGTATATGTCGTCACACTGCCGTGTATGTCGACACTGCCGTGTATGTCGTCACTGCCGTGTATGTCCTCTACACTGTTGTCTTACAGCGTTTATCCTCCCCCCCTTTTTTTTGTTTAATTCTTTTCTCTTTTGTGCTTAAAAACATTTCTATTTTTTTCTTGTATTAATTTTTTATATCTTCGACATGGTTTTATAACATTGGGCTTCGCTCAAGTGTAACTTTGGGCACGTTAGGTTATCATAGTAGTTTCTTATCACTTCTCGGGGTGAAAGTATTTATATTTTCATTCTTTTCAAAACTTTACTATTTCTTAAATACATCTGTATATTTTCTTACATTAATGTGAATTTGGCCATAATATTTGTATATTTTATGTTTTCTCTTTTGGTTTTTGTGGCGGTAACAACTTTGTTTATGGTGAGGTTTTCTGAATCTATCTATCTCTATCTATCTATATCTATCTCTCTGTCTCTCTCTATCTCTCTCTATCTCTATCTCTCTCTATCTATCTCTCTATCTCTCTATCTCTCTATCTATCTCTCTATCTATCTCTCTGTCTCTCTATCTCTATCTATCTCTCTATCTCTATCTATCTCTCTATCTATCTCTCTGTCTATCTCTATCTCTCTATCTCTCTATCTCTCTATCTCTCTATCTCTCTATCTCTCTATCTCTCTATCTCTCTATCTCTCTATCTCTCTATCTCTCTATCTCTCTATCTCTCTATCTCTATCTCTCTATCTCTCTCTATCTCTCTCTATCTCTCTCTCTCTATCTCTCTCTATCTCTCTCTATCTCTCTCTATCTCTCTCTATCTCTCTCTATCTCTCTCTATCTCTCTCTATCTCTCTCTATCTCTCTCTATCTCTCTCTATCTCTCTCTATCTCTCTCTATCTCTCTCTATCTCTCTCTATCTCTCTCTATCTCTCTCTATCTCTCTCTATCTCTCTCTATCTCTCTCTATCTCTCTCTATCTCTCTCTATCTCTCTCTATCTCTCTCTATCTCTCTCTATCTCTCTCTATCTCTCTCTATCTCTCTCTATCTCTCTCTATCTCTATCTCTCTCTATCTCTCTCTATCTCTCTCTATCTCTCTCTATCTCTCTCTATCTCTCTCTATCTCTCTCTATCTCTCTCTCTCTCTCTCTCTCTCTCTATCTCTCTCTCTCTCTCTCTCTCTCTCTCCGTTTCCTCATATTCTGAGTTTTTAGTGTGTGTGTGTGTGTGTGTGTGTGTGTGTGTGTGTGTGTGTGTTGTCTTGTTTCCTTATCCTCGTATGTTTATGTATCACTTATTTTTTCTCTCGTCTTTGCTGTTATGATTATGCATCTCTTTCCAGAATTGTCTTTCTGGCACGTAGAATAAAGGTATTGAATCTGTCTGCTACATATCCTCTAATATTTTCCGTGTTTGTGTTTGATTTCGCTGCTCACGTTTGTACTTTATTTTTGTTTAGCACGGGCTACGTAAGACGTGTCAGGGTCTTCCTTTTGAATTCTTGAACGCACAGTCTCTTCATAGATGGTGTTATAGCTGGTAATAGGCTGGCATTGTTTATTTAATCTCTGGGTTTTCTGTTTACCTGGAGTTTACCTGGAGAGAGTTCCGGGGGTCAACGCCCCCGCGGCCCGGTCTGTGACCAGGCCTCCTGGTGGATCAGAGCATGATCAACCAGGCTGTTGCTGCTGGCTGCACGCAAACTAACGTACGAGCCACAGCCCGGCTGACCAGGAACTGACTTTAGGTGCTTTGTCCAGTGCCAGCTTGAAGACTGCCAGGGGTCTGCTGGTAATCCCCCTTATGTGTGCTGGGAGGCAGTTGAACAGTCTCGGGCCCCTGACACTTATTGTATGGTCTCTTAACGTGCTAGTGACACCCCTGCTTTTCATTGGGGGGATGGTGCATCGTCTGCCAAGTCTTTTGCTTTCGTAGTGAGTGATTTTCGTGTGCAAGTTCGGTACTAGTCCCTCTAGGATTTTCCAGGTGTATATAATCATGTATCTCTCCCTCCTGCGTTCCAGGGAATACAGGTTTAGGAACTTCAAGCGCTCCCAGTAATTGAGGTGTTTTATCTCCGTTATGCGCGCCGTGAAAGTTCTCTGTACATTTTCTAGGTCGGCAATTTCACCTGCCTTGAAAGGTGCTGTTAGTGTGCAGCAATATTCCAGCCTAGATAGAACAAGTGACCTGAAGAGTGTCATCATGGGCTTGGCCTCCCTAGTTTTGAAGGTTCTCATTATCCATCCTGTCATTTTTCTAGCAGATGCGATTGATACAATGTTATGGTCCTTGAAGGTGAGATCCTCCGACATGATCACTCCCAGGTCTTTGACGTTGGTGTTTCGCTCTATTTTGTGGCCAGAATTTGTTTTGTACTCTGAAGAAGATTTAATTTCCTCATGTTTACCATATCTGAGTAATTTAAATTTCTCATCGTTGAACTTCATATTGTTTTCTGCAGCCCACTGAAAGATTTGGTTTCTGTGCTAACATCCTATTCCTAGTTCATATTCACGTCACGGTTTCTAATAAATGCAGATAGCATGCTGGCGGGCAGACCGTTTACACTTTTAATTTTGTATACTGATTTTTTTTTTACAATAAGGGCCGTCTCCCTCCAAGGCACTGTGACCCCGTAAACCGTGCTTATCATACAAGGCAGTAAAATGCCGGGAGCAAGGGGCCAGTGACCCCTTCTCTGTTCTGTCAATAAACAGATATGTTTTCTAATCTCTACCAACATGATTATTAACTGCAATTTAAATATAGACAAATGTCAACACTAACACAATTTCTGGTGTATTCTTTTATCATCATTCACATTTTTAAATGAACGCCAAGCGGCAGGCGAAGATCATGGTGGAAGTGGTTTGTGGAAATAATAGGCACGCAAGCGCGCACTCAAGCGTGCGTGTGTACCTGTTTACCCACTAACCTACCTTCCCATACACCTACCTACCTACCTTCCTATACACCTACCTTCCTATACACCTACCTTCCTATACACCTACCTACCTTCCTATACACCTACCTATCTACCTACCTTCCTATACACCTACCTATCTACCTACCTTCCTATACACCTACCTACCTACCTACCTTCCTATACACCTACCTACCTACCTTCCTATACACCTACCTACCTACCTTCCTATACACCTACCTACCTACCTTCCTATACACCTACCTACCTACCTTCCTATACACCTACCTACCTTCTTATACACCTTCCTATACACCTACCTACCTACACACCTACCTTCCTACCTACCTTCCTATACACCTACCTACCTACCTACCTTCCTATACACCTACCTACCTACCTACCTTCCTATACACCTACCTACCTACCTACCTTCCTATACACCTACCTACCTACCTTCCTATACACCTTCCTATACACCTTCCTATACACCTTCCTACACACCTTCCTACACACCTACCTTCCTACACACCTACCTTCCTACACACCTACCTTCCTACACACCTACCTACCTACACACCTACCTACCTACACACCTACCTATCTACACACCTACCTATCTACACACCTACCTACACACCTACCTACCTACCTATCTACACACCTACACACCTACCTACCTACCTTCCTATACACCTTCCTACCTGTGTGATGAATGGTTTGAAAAACCGACAAGTGTCTCAATCTTCCACCTTCCTACCTACCTACCTTTCTATACACCTTCCTACCTACCTACCTTTCTATACACCTTCCTACCTACCTACCTTTCTATACACCTTCCTACCTACCTACCTTTCTATACACCTTCCTTCCTACCTACCTACCTTTCTATACACCTTCCTTCCTACCTACCTACCTTTCTATACACCTTCCTACCTACCTACCTTTCTATACACCTTCCTACCTACCTACCTACCTACCTATACACCTTCCTACCTACCTACCTACCTACCTATACACCTTCCTACCTACCTACCTACCTACCTACCTATACACCTTCCTACCTACCTACCTACCTACCTACCTATACACCTTCCTACCTACCTACCTACCTACCTACCTATACACCTTCCTACCTACCTACCTACCTTTCTATACACCTTCCTACCTACCTACCTTTCTATACACCTTCCTACCTACCTACCTTTCTATACACCTTCCTACCTACCTACCTTTCTATACACCTTCCTACCTACCTACCTTTCTATACACCTTCCTACCTACCTACCTACCTATACACCTTCCTACCTACCTACCTTTCTATACACTTTCCTACCTACCTACCTACCTATACACCTTCCTACCTACCTATACACCTTCCTACCTACCTATACACCTTCCTACCTACCTATACACCTTCCTACCTACCTATACACCTTCCTACCTACCTATACACCTTCCTACCTACCTATACACCTTCCTACCTACCTATACACCTTCCTACCTACCTACCTTTCTATACACCTTCCTACCTACCTACCTATACACCTTCCTACCTACCTACCTATACACCTTCCTACCTACCTACCTACCTACCTATACACCTTCCTACCTACCTACCTACCTATACACCTTCCTACCTACCTACCTACCTACCTATACACCTTCCTACCTACCTACCTACCTATACACCTTCCTACCTACCTACCTACCTATACACCTTCCTACCTACCTACCTACCTATACACCTTCCTACCTACCTACCTACCTACCTATACACCTTCCTACCTACCTACCTACCTATACACCTTCCTACCTACCTACCTACCTATACACCTTCCTACCTACCTACCTACCTACCTATACACCTTCCTACCTACCTACCTACCTACCTTTCTATACACCTTCCTACCTACCTACCTACCTATACACCGTCCTACCTACCTATACACCTTCCTACCTACCTACCTACCTATACACCTTCCTACCTACCTTTCTATACACCTTCCTTCCTACCTACCTTTCTATACACCTTCCTACCTACCTACCTACCTTTCTATACACCTTCCTACCTACCTACCTACCTACCTATACACCTTCCTACCTACCTACCTTTCTATACACCTTCCTACCTACCTACCTATACACCTTCCTACCTACCTACCTTTCTATACACCTTCCTACCTACCTACCTTTCTATACACCTTCCTACCTACCTACCTATACACCTTCCTACCTACCTACCTACCTTTCTATACACCTTCCTACCTACCTATCTGTATATAGTTCTACTGTATGTAAGTTCTGCTGTCTTCCAATTATGTTCTTGAATTTGTACTGATAAAGCCACTGGATGGCGAAACGTCTACAGTGAAGATACCCAGATGTTGCACATGTGTCTAATTTACACCTACACACCTACCTCCACACCTACCTATGCCTACCTACACACACTTTTTCTGAAATCTCACGGAGTTCCAACTTCAAAATATTTTTGTCACAAATGCATTGGTTAATTTTTCTCATACGGGCTTCTCTCGCTCAATTTTTAATTGAATATTAGTTTATTGTGGACACAAGTAGTGTGCACAACCGTCTTACATCACTTGGTAATCCAGCCACTGATCAGTGACGGGGTTGGTTTATTGGGTTTGGAACCTATCTACTGTACGAAAATCATTAACGTTGCATGCCACGTATATACCGAGTTAACAATATTTTCATCCCTAAAATAGGGGTTAAAATACTCTTGGGATGTATTATACAGTGAAAGATGTGCACTTATCGGTACACACACATTTTCCCTTTCCCCGACGCTGGATCACCTCAATGTGGTGACTAGCTTTGACTGGCTTAACCAAGACCCTTAATCCTTCCTTCCTTTATTTTGCTTAGCTGAGATTTTTACCCATTCGTTAATTTTTTCATTGGGGAATTGCAGTATTAAGATGGTCCTCACATCTTAAAGCGGACTGGACTGTCAGGCGAACCTTCTGGTGGACCAGAATGTCCGATTTACGGTTCACCAGGGCTGTCTGTTAGTCTTACCTCAAGTCACTTTAGTATCCATCAAAACAGTAGAGAATGTGCCAAAGTATCAGTATTAGATAATATTGATGGTATTGGTATTGGCCTAAAACTATTGCATTTTTTTTGTTCTCATCGCTGCTAAATAGGCAGTTTTGCTAAGCCTTGCTCTGTTAATTCTGGACTGGGGCTGTGTCCCGGGGAGGATTGTGGAAGGTCCCATTAAGAAAGCTAGTACTGTTAATTACGATGGTGTCGAGTGTTAAGACTACTGAAAGAGCAACAACCTCTCGTGGTCCCATTGCAGAAGTCATTTCTGATGACCCCTATACGGACGTGGTTCATGGTCGCGACTCGAGCCAGCCTCAACAGGGCGTCTGGTTGTAGTTGCTGGCATTGGCTGTGATTCTGCCTCATTTGGGAAGGCAGCTGTAGACATCCCAGTAGTGGGCTCTATTTCTGTAATGTTGATAATAATGGTGATGATATATCTGCTCTGTAGGCCGATTGTTTTCTCCAGGCAAGGCATTTTTTTGGGGGTTGTGAATTTATAACCTTTGTGGACACGACGTTTGCCATTGTTTATTACTAGATTCAATAGTTCGGTGGTGTGGTCTCGGCTCCTTTATGTTAGTGAGTTGAAGGACACTTTTTACCTACTACTCCCAGGTCATTGTGAATTCAAGTAGGGTAGCATATCTACGTATGTTACGATAGGACTCCGGCCAGGCTATAAGATGGCTAGTGTGAAGCTGCAGGAGCACAGTGTGGAGGAACCTTGCGGCCTAACCTCGGCCAGATCTCGCGGGACACTGGTGGTCAAGACTTGGAGAACCAAGTACGTCAATACTCTCCTCTTGTATTGTGGTGACAACGTGAAAATTGTACTTGCAATTGGTTATTTTAACTACTGTCATGGCATAGTTTCCCATTGGTTGCTCTAGGATGAGAGTCAAGAGGACATTCCGCCTGGGGATCTAGTAGCGGTTGCGGTTCAGAGGATTAAAAACGTGGGTGGTATTCTAGTTAACATTAATTCATAGGACGTAATCGAGGAGGCGGCTCCCCAGACTTCCTTTGGCTCGATATATTTTCGCATTCACAGTAACTGTCGGGGCATTATGTATCATATTAGACATTCGTCGCCATGAGTCTATTGCCTATCAGTTCTGTTTATCGGAGACTAAATTTACTGAATTTTCATTGTCCCTAGATTCCAGGTTTGTCTTTTTTTTTTTTTTTTTTTTTTTTTATGTGCCTGCACTCCCTCTTGGCACCAAGGTGAGTGTAGATGTCGTGGTTCATACCGCTATCCGTCACAGCGAAGTTCATCTGCGCTTCACTCTGCAGGCTGTGGAGATCAGAGTGAAAGTGCAGAGTTAGGTTAGGTAAGGTAAGGTTTGTCAAGAAACAGGACAAGTGCTTCCTGACGCTGGTCTTAGTCACCGGATGGCCCACAGCTGGAGCTTTTGGTCATCTGGCCGAGGTCTTCCACTGGCTTACCGGTCCACCCCTTTAAAAATTATGGTTATGATAAAAACCGTCTGTAAATCATGTGTGTGTGTGTATAAGGTGAGGAGAAACTTGGTCTGGCGTTCTACCTTACCTCCAGACTAGGACTAGCACCTCGTTGCCAGACATCACTTTTTTGTCTATTACTGTATTAAGGAAAAAAAAAAATAGGGAACGTCGAATGGTTGACACTGAGCAAAACTTCAACGATTGAGGGTTTAAGATGAGAATGGTTTGGCCTACGGGCCGCTAACAGCAAGAGCCTGAGTCCATGGATCGATCCCCTGGTACGGCTGGAAAACATTAGGACGTGTTTCCATAAGACACCTGCTGTCCCAGTTCCCCCATCAGTAAAATGGGTACCTGGGTGTTAGTCTACTGGTGTGGGTCGCATCCTGGGACAAAATTGACGTAATTTGCCCGAAATGTTCTGCATAACAAGCGGCTTTCTGTGAAGTATGTCATTGATGTCAGCTAAGTCTGTATACCTTGTACATGTACTTATAGAAATAATAATTATTATTATTATTTATCAGCAAACCGGCCATATCCCACCGAGGCAGGGTGACCTAAAACGAAAAACGAAAGTTTCCATTTTTAAATTTAGTAATTTATACAGGAGAAGGGGGTTACTAGTCCCTCGCTCCCGGCATTTTAGTCGCCTCTTACGACACGCATGACTTACGGAGGAAGAATTCTGTTCCACTTCCCCATGGATTTTTATTATTAAATAGGTAATGAATAGGGAAGCCTGGCTTCAGGCTGGGCACGAGGGTGGAGGAATCCTGCAAACCCGTCACACACACAAACTGACCATACCAACATCTGATTGACAGAACAGATCTGATTGGCGAAGTAAAGATCTAAATGACAAAACCTAGTAATACCTTAACGAAATGAAAAGAATGTTCATTTATAGTTAAGATTTGAGGAACAGGAACTAAAAAGATAGCTGAATTGCAGTTAAACGAGCCTAGAAGACTCAAAGCGAATTGGAACTCCTTTTAAGAGATTCTGAAGGTCCATACAAAACAGAGGAGGAACCCAAACCATGTATTCTGGATGAACGATGGGGAAAGCAGACATAATTACTCATAATAAGGAAAGTTTAAATCAGTCTGAGCTGTATCACTTGGGGATTGGGAAGAAATTAGGAAGGGGAGGGTATCTCCAATCCCCTGAAGGTAAAGCCGACAGGAAGTGAGAAAGCCACTATTTTTACATTGAAATTCATTAGAATGTTTCGTGTAGAACGAGTTAGTTCTGTGCTGCGCGGAACTTCGCAGTAAGAAGGTTTGATTGTAAACATTGTCTCACTGTATATTTTTTTTATGATTCTCTTTTAGAATGTAATTTAATTGTACCTATATGGGATCATATTTAATTTAATCTTATTCCACAGGCGTTGTATGATCCCTAGAAACGCTGTATCGCCCTTAAAGGTTTAGCACTTCGTTATGATTACAGGAGGGCTCCACTTATACAGCAGGATAGGTTCCGGGCTACTGCTGTAAAGTGAAAATCACTGAAGTCAAACGTAGCTTTTTTTTTCACTTTCAAATGCATATATAGCCTGATAGCATGTTTACACTATCATATATTAAGTGATTAAAATAGCTAGGCCTAGAAAATACACGATGCACACATTACTTACCTTAAAATATTTTCGTCCTTAGCTTATAGTAAGTGGTGAATATATTTATTGTAGGAAGTCTGAATAAATGAAGAATGGGTATAATTGAAAACTGCTGTATTAGCGAAACACTATAAAGATAAGCGCTGTAAAGTGGGACCTGTCTTAATAATAATAATTATGGTCCTTAACGGTTCACTGTTCAGAAAATGATATAATCTTAAATTGGAATATTGGTTTAGGTCGCGACAGCGAGTTTCTCTATTTCAGTGATATAAAAGTAAAGGCAGGCTCTCTCTCTCTCTCTCTCTCTCTCTCTCTCTCTCTCTCTCTCTAGTGTTACCTTGGGTTTGATCACGTCTCTGCTTCCTGTTTTCTCTCGCTTAAGTCATGGAAAAAAATCATCTAGGATTTTTAGAGGCCGACACTGCTCGCTTTCTTCTTGCATTAATTGTTCTCGTCACGTGTCCTCACAAGTGCTTCAGTAGTGAGAGTTCCGCTGGTGTTGCCACCACCATCCTTCATAACACCAGTGCTTCATTAAAGTCTTGCTACTACAATCATCCTTGTATCACCATTGCTCCATAATAGACCTACAGTCCTTGCATCCTACATAGGTCATCATTGCATCCTACGTAGGTCATTGCATTCTACATAGGTCATCATTGCATCCTATATAGATCATTACATCCTACATAGATCATCATTACATCCTACATAGATCATCATTGCTTGATCAGTGAAATCCAAAGATAAATGGACATTTATTCATAAACCATACCACGGACGGGGATAGAACCCGCGATCAGAGTCTCAAAACTCCAGACCGTCGCGTTAGCCACTGGACCAGCTAGCCATAATAAGATTCGTTCAATATGGTATATTTCTACACCATAGGAAGGTTAGCACAGGCACCACTGTGACCACAAAATGGTCCAGTGGCTAACGCGACTGTCTGGAGTTGTGAGACTCTCTGATCGCGGGTTCTATCCCCGTACGTGGTATGGTTTGTTTGGAATAGTGTCATTACGATTTCTTGAGACATTTATTCATCTTTGTGAATAATTTAGGCTACGTTTCGCCCGTCAGGAGCCTTGTCAGGCTTCACTGTACATAACCGGAGAAAGGGTGTTGATATAGGGCTCTTGATTCAAGGATTTGGAGCTGTCTTCATTTTCTTGAATCCAAATTTATTACTTCCCATTTCCCAGGCGCTGTATGACTGTCAAGTTTAGCTCATTCTTGTAAATATAATAATAAGGTAGTGGGGCGTGAGCAGCAACAGCCAAGTTGATCATTCAACTAACAGGCATCATGCCTGGCTGTGAGAGTGAGTGAATACTGGAGATAGTCAGACATTTATGGGAGCACTAGTGTGCTAATATTGAGTTGTGTTATTAGTTTTTTTAATTACCAGTTGAGTTTCTCTGTTGTAAACCTGAAAGTATGTTTGTACAGATTTCCTTGTTTACAGTGTGATTGTGAAAGACAAGAATGTTGTTACAGGAGTGAACGGTTGAGGCAGGCATTATCTTACTGCTAACACTTCACTGTACACACGCTGCTTTGCTACCACTTGTCCGTCTTGTACTTAGCAATAATAAGAGTCGTACTTTATTATAATGTGTTAGTTACTAGTTTTCAAAGGCACTTTGTGTGTGTGTGTGTACTCACCTGTTTGTGGTTTCAGGGATCGAGTCACAGCTCCTGGCCCCGCCTCTTCGCTGGTCGCTACTAGGTCCCCTCTTCCTGCTCTATGAGCTTTGTCGTGTGTATGTGTGTGTGCGCGTGTGCATGCGTGTATAAGATCATCGAAATTGTGTTCACTGGGGTTGATTCTAAGCTCCTGACCCCTTCTCATAGACTGCTTAGGCCTGCATAAATCTGTGTATTAAGTTTACTTCCTTCACTGTCTCATCAAAATCATTCCACTGTTCATCCGCTCTGAGACGAAGAAACAGTGTTTCCTAACATCCCTTGTGGCTCACCAGTGTCTTCAGTGCACACCTATGTCCTCCGCTCCTTTTCCTTTTAATTCTAACACGCCATCCTTATCAGCACTACCAATTCCTCTTAAAAAATGCACGTTGTTATTATGGCTTTCCTGTTCTTTCTCTTTGCAAGGTTGTCAGGTTGAGATTAAGCCCTCTTCATTATTTATCTCAGTTGTGAAACCAGCCTGGTTGCAAATCTTTGGTCTTTTTGAAGCTTCTGCACGTGCTTGACTAAGTGAAGGCTCAACAATGACATGTATGTCGTGTAGAGAATTTTGAAAGCTTTTTCGATCAGGTTCCTGGAAACAGTTGCGAGACTTGCAGGTCTAGCATACGCAGCTGAAATCAGGCAGCTTATATTTGCCTCCCGTGATATAATTGGTGTGATAATTCCCCCCGAATTCTTTTTCCTTCACTGATATTTACTTTGTTTTTCTCCCAGTCTGCACTTTCTGTCCGCTCTTTCCTCACCTACGATCTGCATGTTTATTTTTATTGGGTTTGAACTCCAGCGACCACTTGTTGAACGGACCACATTTGCAACTTGTTCGGTCGAAGTGTTCTGTATTTAACACAACTACTGCTACATTTGCAACCTGTCTAGATCTTTCTGGAAACTATATGTCTATTCTTGTTTATATTCCTCTCATAATGTTTACATCGTCAGCATACAAAGACATGGAAGATTTAAACTTTAGGAATCATTGACATGCATTAGGAACAGTAGCGGTTTTAGTAATCATCGTGGGACCTAAACACTCTCCCTGTAGGATGTTTCTTACCCTACTGGTACGCTCTGTCGTCTGCCCGAAATGCACCGCATGTTAGTGGCTTTTTTTTTTATGTCTGACAATATTTTATTACATGTAAACTACATTATCTATATACTGCAGAAAAGAAATAAATTATTTGTGTTTGTACTTCCTGATCCTCTGGAGCAAGCTGCCTTTTATTCTAATTTCCGGACTTCCCTGATGTTGCAGTGTCAGATGCTTTCTTGTATTCTGGGAAGGTGCAGTTCACCCATCTTTGACCATCATAAAACTCCATCGTGTTCGTACAACAGGATTTCCCAATCTTTACACTGTATTGATTTTCTCTAAAGAAGGTTCTCTTTCCAGATGTTTCAATACATTTTTCCTTGCAGTCGTGTCCTAACTTTTTGCTATGCATGTTAGAGATACTGACCTGTTATTTAGTGACACCTGTCTGTCCTCTTTCTTGTAGATGGAAACTATTTTTTATAACAGTTGCTCCATCTGGAACGACTGGGTAAAGATCTTAGATTTTATATCTTTAATTGACTTTGGGTCGCTCTTGCATTTATTCTGTATAGATTATTCTCTTAAACTCTGGTGCCAGTCTTGTTGCTCCTCGTCTCACTTCCTATAGCTTCACATTACGTTTTACTAGGTAAGGGTTCCACACTGGCGCTGCACGCTCAAGAATAGGTCGAACATACAAGGTAAAGAGTAAGGTAAATAGTTCACATAACAGATATAAGAATGAGAAACCGTTTAGGTTTCTAACTGCTACTCATATTTGCTAGTCTTGTTCTGATAATGTGATGTCTGTATACGTCAGGTGACGAGTCCTGGGTAATATTTATTCCAAGGTCTTTTGCTCTAGCCCTTTCTCTAAGTTTGCCATTCTGTCTTACCGAGGATAGTACTGGGTCTTCATTTCTCTTTCTTCCCCTTCACTCCAGAATCATAGCATTGCCTTTGCTTGTGTTAAATTCACTTGAAGGTTCTTTAAGTCTCCTCAAGTGTTTCCTCATCCTTCTCTCGTCCTCTTCAGTTGGTATTCGTCTCATTTTCTTATAATCAAATTGAGAGAGAGAGAGAGAGATTATGTTAAGAGTGAAAGGGGGGAAAGGAGAGAGGGAGGATCCGGCAGAGGAATAATAGTGAAAAAATGTGATAATTATTTCCTTCAATTTTAGGGACTTCAAAATATTATCTCGGATATGAATAACTAGTCGAGATAAGAGTTAGTGTTAAGGGAGAGAATGGTTGACACACTACCTAGTTAGGATGGTGGTGGAGGGTGGCATGCCTCACCATTACTCTCACATCACCTAGTAAATATTAATGTTGCTTTTGTACACACTGCTGGTGGACACACTTGAGAGTCCTTCAGTCGCTCCTTTCTATCAGTGTACTTTTAGTTTTATTTAATGTTATTATTTTTGTTTTTCATTTTTGTTTTCGCACACCGGTCTTCTGCAACCAAAGTATAGTGACTCCCCTTCCCCCGACAAAAACACATTTACCATCATTTATTCAGTAGCTGCATTGGCAGAAGTTCGAGGACAACACAGTTGCCAGGAAACGCTTGTCCTGTTTCCTGACAAACCTTACCTAACCTAACCTAACGTAACCTAACCTAAACCTTACCTGACCTAACGTAACCTCCGACACCAGTAGCTTCAGCCAGCTGCAGTGTGGGGGCTGGGAGGCAACTAGGTGTGTCAGAGTAGTGCTATGGGAGGGTAAGCGCAATAATATAAGTATCGTCTCATCAGTAGAAGCAATGAGGATTGATCTCAGAAAGGAAAGGGTAGATCCAGTGCCTCGCATCAAAATCTCTTAACCATCATCAAGACATCCCTTCTTGAAGAAACGAATTGTCTTAAGGAGACGTTGACTTATTACTTGATATGTGTACTCGCCTAATTGTACTCACGTAATTGTAGTTGCAGGGGTCGAGACTCAGCTCCTGGCCCCGCCTCTTCACTGAACGCTACTAGGTCCTCTCTCCCTGCTCCATGAGCTTTATCATACCTCGTCTTAAAGCTGTGTATGGTTCCAGCCTCCACTACATCGCTCGCCAGAATGTTCCACTTCCTGATCACTCTGTGACTGAAGAACTGCTTCCTAACATCACTGTGACTCATCTGAGTCTTCAGCTTCCAAGAGTGACCCCTTGTTTCTGTGTCCCCTCTTTGGAACATCTTGTCTCTGTCCGCCTTGTCTATTCCACGCAGTATTTTGTATGTCGTTATCATGTCTCCCCTATCCCTCCTGTCCTCCAGTGTCGTCAGGCCGATTTCCCTCAACCTTTCTTCATAGGACATTCCCCTTAGCTCTGGAACTAACCTTGTCGCAAACCTTTGCACTTTCTCTAATTTCTTAACGTGCTTGACCCGGTACGGGTTTCAAACTGGTGCTGCATACTCCAGTATGGGCCTGACGTACACAGTGTACAGTGTCTTGACAGATTCCTTACTTAGGTATCGGAATGCTAATCTCAGGTTTTCCAGGCGCCCATATGCTGCAGCAGTTATCTGGTTGATGTGTGCTTCCGGAGACGTGTTCGGTGTTATACTCACTGCAACAAATTATATGTGGGCGAAACATCAAGAGACCTCCAAACACGTATTTCAGAACACCAATATGCAAGCAGGACTGACGATACAAGGAATGCCTGTGTACATCGCAATTCACACAACCATTTAGTTAACTACAGAAACTCAAGACTTATAGCCACAGAAGACAACACTCAGTACAGAAGAATCCTGGAATCATCGTTTATCTCTATAACCAACAATTTCAACCAGAACAATGGCTTCTATAACATAGCTGAACCACTCGCCAAGAAACTTCTTCATCGCTATCCCACATAAGAACATAGAACACTGCAGAAGGTCTACTCACAACTTGTCCAATACCCCTGCCTAGCTACCCAAGACTCTATAACCCCACCCGGTAGATCATCAGATGCAGCATTCTCCACCTGACCTCAACATTCTGAACATGACTATAAATACTCCCGTACCTTCCAACCCCAGGTAGATCCGTGTGTGACTTGAAAAAGCCCACTGTGTGGGTGAAACGTTGTCAGTAAAGGATCACATTATACTGCATTTGTGTTTATATTTCCATTGTGTCGGTATTTTATATACCATTTATTTCCAGGATCTTTCTCCTTGAGCGAGGTTTGCAGTCGTTGTGTGCAGTCATGTGTGTGTGTATTTACCGATTTGTACTCGAGTATTTGTGGTTGCAGGGGTAAATTCTCAGCTCCTGGTCCCGCCTTTGACTCGCCACCTGCCAGATTCACTCCCTTCTAGCCTCGTCAGTCTTTCAGCCTGAGGGACTGACCACCTCAAATACTTTTTCTCCAAGGTTGATGGACTGATTACATCATCTTTATTTCCTTACTACTGTTCCCTCTGTATTTTACTGAAGAAGCCTACTGTGTAGGAGAAACGTTTCATCAATAAAGATACCCAACTGTTGCACATGTTTTTAGTCTACAGTTGCGAGATTACACAGAAAGACAAGCAAAATGTAGATATAGTATATATGCTGTGTAAAATCATTTGACAAATGTGATTATAGTATAATAGGTGACAACATGCGTGCAAAAGGTATAACTGGAAAAGTGGCTAGATGGATATTTAATTTTCTAATAGAACCCAGAGAGTAAGAGTGAACAGATGGAAATCGGAGGCTTCCATAAAGGCATAAATCATAGCACTGTATCGTCCTTTGCAGACGATTGTAGAATCTGTACGATTGGCATCCATTGAGGACATAGCAAACCTCCAAGGTGATATAAAGTGGGCCGCTGACAATGTGATGTTCATAGAGGGCAAGATTCAGTTATTTTGTTATGTAAATGTTAAGGAGATATAGAGTGGGACGACTGGAACGGAGTATATAACAAACTCGAGTCGTTCAGTAGAACGTAAGGCTTAGGTGAGAGACTTGGGAGCGATTATGACAGATCTCACCTTTAATGATCACAAGTGTTACTATAATAACAGCATGGACAATGATAGGCTGGGTAACGAGACTCTCGTAAACAAGAGATACAAAGCCAGTAATGATTCTCAAGTCACTTGTTCTCTCCTGGCTGCTATACTGCTATACTCTTAGCCGCTCCCTACAACGCAGGCGAAATCGCAGACTTGCAGATTGTGCAGAGAGCCTTCACTGCTCGCATAAGCTTGGTGAGATGTCTGTATTACTGGGAACGCTTCGAGTCCCTCGATATGTATTCCTTGGAACGTAGACGATAAAGATGCATTACAATTTTCACTTGGAAAATTCTAGATGAATTGGTTCCAAATTTACACACTCAAATCATCCCCCATTAAAATAAAAGGTTTGACAGACGATACAAAATACTCCTAATAAAAAACAGGGGCGCATTGAGTACACTAAGAAAAAACTCTCAGCATGAAGGGACCAAGACTTTTCACTCTCTTCCCTTCGTATAAGGGGAGTTACCAACCAATCTATGGCTGTCTTCAAGAAAACTTCGTAAGACTAGCTCCTAATTACCCTGGGTGTGGTGATGCATAAATTGTGGCTAGCACCAAGAACCTGATTGATCAGGCCATCCACCGGGAGGCCTGATATGGGACCGGGTCACGTGGGCGCTGTCTCCGGGTAGGTAGAAGTTAATAATGAGAAAGATCCACATTCACTGAGGTAAAAAGAGAAATTTAAAGCAGTCATTGTTTATCATGAGCAAGATGTGATGTTGCTACATTGAGCGCGACTCATTCTCTGCTCAAGATAGGTACCTTGATGCCCGTCAGGGTCATGGTGTGAGGAATTGCACCTGTCCTTCCCTCGCAGTCAGCTTCGTTACTTACCATTCCCCAAGTGCTGCATCACCCCCTTCAGGACTGGTGTTCCCCTCAGGGATATAATAATTAGCATACTACCGAAAATGTTGAAGACACATTACAGAACAGTTTTTATTGGGACAACGTTTCGCTCTGTGTAGAGCTTTACCAAGCCATGACTTAATAAAGCTCTACACAGAGTGAAACGTTCTCTCAAAAAATCTTGTTATACGAAGGGTCTTTCGTCACTATCCTGCGAAAGTAAGAAATTGTACAAGGATACTGGAAATCGAACTTCCGCCCTTGATACTACAACCTCACAGTGTAGAAATTAATTTTTTGAGGTTAACCCCCAAACTGTTGCGCAACCCTATTAAAAGTTTTGCACTCTGGCAAGATTGATGGTCGTATCTTGTCTTGTGAACATGATAAATGGCAAGTACATCTTAAAATTACCCTACTCTTAAATCCAATACATATTTTCTTATATTATTAAAAGTTCCTAGGTCTGTATCTTTTTCTTTAATTGGGGAGGTCTGGTCTGGGACCGGGCTGCGGTGGAGATTATATCTGGAACCACTGAGAAAAGGTTGTCTGGTAGTCAGCTGTTAGAGGAATCGGTTCGGACCCGAGAGGATGAGGTGTCGAGCACCATTACGGGGTGGAACTTTTGAGAAAGTCTCTTAACACCTGCTGACTCCTGTGGGAGTTACTCGACTGTTGTGGGTCGCATCCTGGGGAAGAACCTAAAAAGGACATAATGGAAATAGGCCACATTGATTGGCTTGATTGGGTTATCCGGAGTTGTAACCCTTCAGGGTTAATACTCTAGTCTTCTAGCCGGGATCATCATGCAGTGTAACAGTGACAAGCTGGAGCATGCTACTGGTCAGGTTTAAAAACCGAAAGCACATTAATTAAGTAGCACATCTTCATGTCGTAGTGTAACATAGTAGAGCTGGTATAAGAGGTTGATTTTGTGCAAGGATAAACAGTGTTGCCGCTAACATTGCATGTACACAGTCTTGTGATCACTGACACGCACCACACACCCTGCTACCCGAGACACCTAGTTATTTTCTCTGCTGACGGCTTGATTTACCAAGTTATTGCTTTCCGCGTCCCGCATACTCGCATGGCCATCACAGCATGGTAATTGAACACCTCTGGCAGGAACTTAATTCGTTCTGGCAATATTTCATACATCTGCTGGTAAAAAAAATCTAGAACCCTGGACCGCAAAGGTTGACAGTGTTATTCAGTTTTGTCCTTGTGTTTATTTTAGGCTTCCGTATATTTTACTGCAGTAAGTTACGGTAGTCTGTGTAAAAAAACCTGGTCTTCAAATATTTCAGATTTATAATTTTAGAGGAGGGATGGAGATATGTTGCAGTTATTGATTGATAGTATTGACACCCCTATGGCAAGACAGTGATGGAGTGAGTGATGATGAGGGTGTTTCTTTTTCGGTAACCCTGCCTCTGGAAAACACCCGATGCGTTAAAAAAAGAAATTAGAGGTCTCGGTCTCGTCTTTATATCAAAGAGAACATTGTGCCTTGAGGTATCATTAGTTTATATTAGGGATGGTACGGTATCTAGGCTTTTGTCGATACCTATGGTCCGCTTTAGGCTTACACGGATACTATAAAAATTGACCGATGCCCACCCATGCGAATATTCAATTTGATACCGATACCATCAGAATTGGCAGATGTCTAGCGATACTTTGTCACACCGCTAGCTTACATGATCCGTGTATTCTTTGCGAGCAGTAAAAGATCTTTTATATTTTCTAGATGGCAGTCCATCTACCATGTAAGGAGCGGTGAACACACAGCACTTTTGTCAAGATAACAAGTGCTGTTTAAGGTATCATCACTGGCGTGGCACATATTACAGTAAACACAACACTTTCGTCAACAAGACCACAAGTGCTGTCAAAGGTGCCATCACTGGCGTGGCACATACTGTAGTGGACACAACACTTTCGTCAACAAGATCACAAGTGCTATCAAAGGTGCCATCACTGGCGTGGCACATACTGTAGTGGACACAACACTTTCGTCAACAAGATCACAAGTGCTATCAAAGGTGCCATCACTGGCGTGGCACATACTGTAGTGGACACAACACTTTCTTCAACAAGATCACAAGTGCTGTCAAAGGTGCCATCACTGGCGTGGCACATACTGTAGTGGACACAACACTTTCTTCAACAAGATCACAAGTGCTATCAAAGGTGCCATCACTGGCGTGGCACAAACTGTAGTGGACACAACACTTTCTTCAACAAGATCACAAGTGCTATCAAAGGTGCCATCACTGGCGTGGCACATACTGTAGTGGACACAACACTTTCTTCAACAAGATCACAAGTGCTATCAAAGGTGCCATCACTGGCGTGGCACAAACTGTAGTGGACACAAAACTTTCGTCAACAAGATCACAAGTGCTATCAAAGGTGCCATCACTGGCGTGGCACATACTGTAGTGGACACAACACTTTCTTCAACAAGATCACAAGTGCTGTCAAAGGTGCCATCACTGGCGTGGCACATACTGTAGTGGACACAACACTTTCTTCAACAAGATCACAAGTGCTATCAAAGGTACCATGGCACTTGCGCGGCATCTCTTGCAGTAGAAAGTTGCAGTCGACCCTGTCACATTTCTGCCCTTGGCTACAATTTCTTTAGTTATTGTATCCTCCCAAGGCAAAGGTCTGATTTTTCCCGAAAAATTGCATTGAATGTTTGTCAATGCAGGAGACGATGCCAGCAGGAACGTGACCAGTGTCTTCAGTCACAACATTGACCTTGCTATCTCTTCCAATGCTTCTAAAATATTTAAAATATTTGTTTTTATAATTAAGTATGTGATGAATTTGATTTGTTCCTCACGTCGATTTCTGTTACTGTTCGTATTTTGTGGAGATCAATTTCTTGCTGATATTTTGAGGATGTTTTGGTTAGTTGATCTTTATATTAAAAAGCTTATGGTCATATTAGTTTATATTGAAGTGTTCATTAATATACGAGTCTCTACGCATCCTGGGGACAAAATTAACCTAATTGCCCGAAATGCTCTGCATTTTTGCTTTTTTTTCCTTTCCTTTCTTTCTTCTTTTTTTTATTATCTTGACATTGTTAGTTCTTTGCTTATGAAATTGTGATAAGGCAATGATGGCAGCTTTTGAGGGACCAGAGCTAGAGCATGACACAGCCACATTGTTGTGAGATTCACCTGTAAAAGCTATCATGTGGTGACAGTGGTGGCCCATGCTAACCTCCCTATGGTGTATAGTGATATACCTAGTTGGATGACTCTTATTGGAAACCAGTGGTCCAGTGGTTAGCACACTAGCCTGCGAGTTTCAGGACTCACTAGCCATGGGTTTAAACCTCCATCTGTTTTGTGATTTGTTACTTTATTGTTCCTTGCACATCTTCATTTCTATCTTATTCCCATTTTTGGTGTTGCATTCATTGAGGGAAATCACCCAAACAAGTATTTATCATGTGGCGACCTGTTCTGTACGATTGTGTGTGTGTGTGTTTTGTGTGTGTACATATGTACATATACATGTATGTACTAACCTGTTTGTGTTGCTAGGGTCAGGTCATAGCTCCTGGCCCTGCCTCTTCACTGATCTCTACTAGGTCACTCTTCCTGCTCCATGAGCTTTATCATACCTCTTCTTAAAGCTATGTATGGATACTACCTCCACCACATCACACTCCAGACTGTTCCACTTCCTGACAAGTTTATGGCTGAAGAAATGCTTCCTAACATCCCTCTGACTCTTCTGAGTCTTCAACTTTCACTTGTGACCCATTATTGCTGTGTCCCATCCCTGGAACATCCTGTCTCTGTCCATCTTGTCAATCCCTCTCAGTATTTTATATGCCATTATCATGTTCCTGTCTCTCCTGTCCTCCAGTGTCGTCAGGTCTATTTCTCTTAACCTCTCCTCATAGGACATGCCCCTTAGCTCCGGGACTAGTCTTGTTGCAAACCTTTGCACTTTCTCTAATTTCTTGATGTGCTTGACCAGGTGTAGGTGGGTGTGTGGGTGGGTGTGTGTGGGTGTGTGTGTGGGTGTGGGTGTGTGTGTGTGGGTATGTGTGTGTGTGTGGGTGTGTGTGTGTGTGGGTGTGTGTGTGTGTGGGTGTGTGTGTGTGTGTGTGTGTGTGTGTGTGTGTGTGTGTGTGTGTGTGTGTGTGTGTGTGTGTGTGTGTTAGTTACCAGTTGTCAGAGGCACTTGTCGACAGACACTTGGCCTATTGTTTATTGTGTGTGTGTATGTGTATGTATGTATGTATGTGTGTGTATGTATGTATGTGTGTGTATGTATGTATGTGCGTGTGTGTGTGCGCGCGCATGTGTTGTGATGGCAGTGCAGATCTTCTGTACACTGGCTGCCTCACTGACTAAAAATTGGAATTTTATACGGCCACAGTATGTGTGTGTGAGTGTGTGTGTGCGCGTGCGTGTGCGTGTGCGTGTGTGTGTGTGTGTGTGTGTGTGTGTGTGTGTGTGTGTGTGTGTGTGTGCATGCATGCATGTGTACTCGCCTATTTGTGGTTGCAGGGGTTGTCATAGCTCCTGGCCCCACCTTTTCACTGATTGCTTCTAGGTCCTCTCCCTGTTCCACATGAGCTTTATCAAACCTCGTCTTAAAACTATGTATGGTTCCTCTCCACTATGTAACTTTCTAGGCTATTCCACTTCCTGACAACTGATTGAAGAAATACTTCCTAACATCCCTTTGACTCATCTGGGTCTTCAGCTTCCAGTTGTGACCCCTTGTTTCTGTCCCATCTCTGGAACGTCCTGTCTTCGTCCACCTTGTCAATTTCTCGCAGTATTTTACATGTCATTATTATGTCTTCCCCTGACCCCTCCTGTCCTCCAGTGTCGTCAGGCCGATTTCCCTTAACCTTTCTTTGTAGGACAATCCCCTTAGCTCTGGGACTAGTTATGTTGCAAACCTTTTCACTTTCTCTAATTTATTGACATGCTTGACCAGGTGTGGATTCCAAACTGGTGCTGCATACTCCAATATGGGCCTGAAGTATGTGGTGTACAGAGTTCTGAACGATTCCTTACTGAGGTATCAGAATGCTATTCTTAGGTTTGCCAGATGCCTGTATGCTGCAGCAGTTATCTGGTTGATGTGCACCTCAGTTGTTCTCAGTAATATACTCACCCCAAGATCTTTTTCCTTTAGTGAGGTTTGCAGTCTTTGGCCACCTAGACTATACTCTATCTGCAGTCTTCTTTGCCCTTCCCCAATCTTCGTGACTCTGCATTTGGCAGGGTTAAATTCAAGGAGCTAGTTGCTGGACCAGGCTTGTAGCTTGTCCAGGTCTCTCTGTAGTCCTGCCTGATCCTCGACCGATTTAATTCTCCTCATTAACTTCACATCATATGCAAACAGGGACACTTCTGAGTCTATCCCTTCTGTTGTGTCATTCACATATACCAAAAACAGCACAGGTCCTAGGACTGACCCCTGTGAAACCCCGCTCATCACAGGCTCCCACTCTGACACCTCATCACGTACCATGAATCGTTGCCTCCCTATCAGGTATTCCTCTGATCCACTGCAGTGCCTTTCCTGTTATGTATGCCTGATCCTCTAGTTTTTGCATTAACCTCTTGTTAGGAAGGGTGTCGAAGGCCTTCTTGCAGTCCATGAAAATGCAGTCTATCCACCACTCTCTCTTGTATCTTACCTCTTTTACCTTGTAATAAACCTCCAGTAGGTTTGTGACACAGGATTCTCCTTCTCTGAAACCTTGCTGGTTGTTGTTTATGAGCTTGTTTCTTTTTAGGTGCTCCACCACTCTCCTCCTGATAATCTTCTCCATGACTTTGCGTACTATACACGTCAGTGACACAGGTCTGTAGTTTAATACCTCGTGTCTGTCTCATTTTTTAAAAACTGGGATTACATTTACCACCTTCCATACCTCAGGTAGATGCCCAGTTTCAGTGGATGTGTTGAAGATTTTTGTTAGTGGCACATACAAAATCCCTGCTCCCTCTCTAAGGACCCACAGAAAGATGTCCGGTCCCACTGCCTTTGAGGTATCAAGTTCACATGGCAGCTTCTTGACCTCCTCCTCGGTTGTGTGTATTTCATCCAGCACTTGCTGGTGTATCCCTTGTTGGTGCAACTCCCTATCCTGACTTCCTGGAGTCCTTCCTGTCTCCACTGTAAATACTTCTTTAAATCTCACATTGAGCTCCTCACATACTTTTTGGTCATTTCTTGTGAACTCCTCACCTTCCTTCCTCAGCCTGATTACCTTGTCCTTGATTTTTGTTTTCCTCCTGATGTGGCTATACAACAGCTTTGGGTCAGACTTGACTTTCAGTGCTATGTCATTTTCGTATTGTCGCTGAGCCTCCCTTCTTATCTGTGCATATTTATTTCTGGCTCCTTGGTTAATATCTCTGTTTTCTTGGGTCCTCCTATCCGATGTTATCCTGATGCCAAATGACTTCGAACAGGCGATAAATGACATGCCCATGCACTCTGACCCAGGGCCAGACTCATGGAACTCCTTGTTCATCAAGAACTGTAAGAAGCCCCTATCACGAGCCTTTTCCATCCTATGGAGAGGGAGCATGGACACGGGGGTTGTCCCACAGTTACTAAAAACAACAGACATAGCCCCACTCCACAAAGGGGGCAGTAAAGCAACAGCAAAGAACTACAGACCGATAGCACTAACATCCCATATCATAAAAATCTTTGAAAGGGTCCTAAGAAGCAAGATCACCACCCATCTAGAAACCCATCAGTTACACAACCCAGGGCAACATGGGTTTAGAACAGGTCGCTCCTGTCTGTCTCAACTATTGGATCACTACGACAAGGTCCTAAATGCACTAGAAGATAAAAAGAATGCAGATGTAATATATACAGACTTTGCAAAAGCCTTCGACAAGTGTGACCATGGCGTAATAGCGCACAAAATGCGTGCTAAAGGAATAACAGGAAAAGTCGGTCGATGGATCTATAATTTCCTCACTAACAGAACACAGAGAGTAGTCGTCAACAGAGTAAAGTCCGAGGCAGCTACGGTGAAAAGCTCTGTTCCACAAGGCACAGTACTCGCTCCCATCTTGTTCCTCATCCTCATATCCGACATAGACAAGGATGTCAGCCACGGAACCGTGTCTTCCTTTGCAGATGACACCCGAATCTGCATGACAGTGTCTTCCATTGCAGACACTGCAAGGCTCCAGGCGGACATCAACCGAATCTTTCAGTGGGCTGCAGAAAACAATATGAAGTTCAACGATGAGAAATTTCAATTACTCAGATATGGTAAACACGAGGAAATTAAATCTTCATCAGAGTACAAAACAAATTCTGGCCACAAAATAGAGCGAAACACCAACGTCAAAGACCTGGGAGTGATCATGTCGGAGGATCTCACGTTCAAGGACCATAACATTGTATCAATCGCATCTGCTAGAAAAATGACAGGATGGATAATGAGAACCTTCAAAACTAGGGAGGCCAAGCCCATGATGACACTCTTCAGGTCACTTGTTCTATCTAGGCTGGAATATTGCTGCACACTAACAGCACCTTTCAAGGCAGGTGAAATTGCTGACCTAGAAAATGTACAGAGAACCTTCATGGCGCGCATAACGGAGATAAAACACCTCAATTACTGGGAGCGCTTGAGGTTCCTAAAACTGTATTCCCTGGAACGCAGGCGGGAGAGATACATGATTATATACACCTGGAAAATCCTAGAGGGACTAGTACCGAACTTGCACACGAAAATCACTCACTACGAAAGCAAAAGACTTGGCAGACGATGCAACATCCCCCAATGAAAAGCAGGGGTGTCACTAGCACGTTAAGAGACCATACAATAAGTGCCAGGGGCCCGAGACTGTTCAACTGCCTCCCAGCATACATAAGGGGGATTACCAACAGACCCCTGGCAGTCTTCAAGCTGGCACTGGACAAGCACCTAAAGTCGGTTCCTGACCAGCCGGGCTGTGGCTCGTACGTTGGTTTGCGTGCAGCCAGCAGCAACAGCCTGGTTGATCAGGCTCTGATCCACCAGGAGGCCTGGTCACAGACCGGGCCGCGGGGGCGTTGACCCCCGGAACTCTCTCCAGGTAAACTCCAGGTAATAACCAGGGGCTTTCTATATAGTTATGTCATTGATGCCAGCTATGTCTCTAAGTTGTATCATGTACTTGTAGAAATAAAGATTATTGTTATTCCCAGAATTTTCGTAAAGACTTGCAATTTCTATACATTAAGGAGAGGCCTTATAACCACCTTATGCACCTCTTGTTACAACCAATACCAACACAGCTGAGTACTGCTGAGGCCCCCACCTTCCACTATTTTCAATTTCGTTCCCACTTTTCCTCAAAGCTCTACAAAAAAATTCGACCGATAACTCGTCTATCCGTGGCACTTTTCCTCTTGTCATAACCACATAGCCTCGTATTCCTCCTCGCTTATGTCCCTTCTGTCATCTCCTTCATCCCATATCTTTAAAAGGTCAAGTTGATAGTAAAATCGCATGTACAATACCTGGGTATCTTTAGTGGTCGCTTTGGGAGACATGGGAGTATTCTATAGTGTAAGCAGTGGATGATAAGCGGTGTAGCAGTAGTAGACGTGGTCTTATGTGGGCGAGACCCTTGAGTGGAAGTAGGTCAAACCCATAAGGTGGGCCAGGGAATATAGCAACAGAGGCATTGTCTACTTTCCTACAAGGAAACAGGAAGTTGTATGCCTGGGTTGTGAGAGATGTGTTAGTGGCAAGTGTTATGGGTGTGTATTGCATATAGGTGGCTTTGTGTGTTGTAAGTCCTAGACTAGCAGTGTAAGTTTAGTTAGTTTAATATGTTTATTATGCACCCCATACCCATCCTGTGGGCGGTAGTTAAAAGATTACAGAGGTACATAATGGGTCCAGGGACTGGGCCTCAAAATTTTGATAGCTGAGCAAGTTACAAAGGTAATGAACTCACAATTTACAAAGGTAATGAACTCACAATTTACAAAGGTAATGAACTCACAATTTACAAAGGTAATGAACTCACAATTTACAAAGGTAATGAAATCACAATTTACGAAGGTAATGAACTCCAGGCAGGTCTGGTCACAATCATGACAAATTACAAAGGTATTTACAGACTACAGAGATACGTAATGGGTCCAGGGACTGGGCCCCCAAAGTTTTGATAGCTGAACTAGGTATAAAGGTAATGAACTCACAAGTTGCAAAAGTAATGAATCCTGTAAGTATCGTTACTTACGTTTATACATGTCTACGATCATGAACAAATTATAGAGTAATAAGCAATTCACACTTCCACACCCGGTCACAACTGTAATGAGTTATTGGTGCAAATATTGATTGTTGAGACACACACACACACACACACACACACACACACACACACACACACACACACACACACACACACACACACACACACACACACACACACACTGACGACACTGGAGGCCAGGAGGGTCAGGGGAGACATGATAACGACATATAAAATACTGCGCGGAATAGACGAGGTGGACAAAGACGGGATGTTCCAGAGATGGGACACAGACACAAGAGGTCACAATTGGAAGTTGAAGACTCAGATGAATCAAAGGGATGTTAGGAAGTATTTCTTCAGTCATAGAGTAGTCAGGCCATGGAATAGCCTAGAAAGTGATGTGGTGGAGGCAGGAACCATACATAGTTTTAAGGCGAGGTATGATAGAGCTCATGGGGCAGGGAGAGAGAGGACCTAGTAGCAATCAGCGAAGAGGCGGGGCCAGGAGCTGTGAATCGACCCCTGCAACCACAAATAGGTGAGTACACGTGGTTATGCTTTATTTACAGGGAGCACAGTCAGGGTATTTCTCCAGAATGGTCTGTAATATATCACTGTGGATAAAATACTTTGCCATTTCTTGAACATTTCTGAGTGATTTGTCTCTAAATTCATTAATTTTTATCGCACTCCAGTACATAATGACGCAAGGTGTGACAATAATCCATCTGGCAAAGTTTACATTTCGTTTGGTCTACATCTGGTGGTGGTGATTTAACCTGCCAAAGATACTTGTAATCCAGCCGGAGCCGGGCGGTAGTGACATCCAAGAGTCTGCTTATTTTGTTGGATGCACCATAGACATGTGGTTCCTCCTGCATGATAGAATGATGATAGATGGACTCACTGGTGTCAATCTCCCTGAGTCTTAAGTCAATAAGCAGTGTAAGCCCATGTAGTATCAGATCAGCAGTATAAGTGGAGTAGTAGGCAATCAAATTATAATTTGATTGCCTCGCACGCCTTCACTGCCAATAACTTGATAATTCAGCTTCTGAACGACTTCAAGCATATAATGCTGATGTATTTTAGAATCTTAGTTACTTTTCCCCTATAATCTACCTTGCCTATAATTACTATCGCATTTGTTTTGTCTGCTTTCGTAAGGTGAAGTCCAGGATCTTTCCTTAATTCTTGGTATAACTTAACATGCTTTGCTCAGATCTCTACAACACAATTTTCCTCTAAAGATTTGTTAAGTTATACCATGAATTAAGGAAAGATCCTGGACTTCACCTGACGAAAGCAGATAAAGCAAATGCGATGGTAATTATGGACAAAGTAGATTATAGAGAAAAAATAAAAATGATATTAGGAGACAGGTGTACTCATGCGCCTGTCAACTAGGAAAGGAAATTGGGAAATTAGTTTCCATACGACAGCTGATGAATAAGAACATAAGAAAGGAGGAACACTGCAGGAGGCCTGTTGGCCCATACTAGGCAGGTCCTTTACAATTCATCCCACTAACAAAACATTTGCCCAACCCAATTTTCAATGCCACCCAAGAAATAAGCTCTGATGTGAAAGTCCCACTCAAATCCAACCCCTCCCACTCATGTACTTATCCAACCTAAATTTGAAACTACTCAAAGTCCCAGCCTCAATAACCCAACTAGGTAGACTGTTCCACTCATCAACTACCCTATTTCCAAACCAATACTTTCCTATGTCCTTTCTAAATCTAAACTTATCTAATTTAAATCCATTACTGCGGGTTCTCTCTTGGAGAGACATCCTCAAGACCTTATTAATATCCCCTTTATTAATACCTATCTTCCACTTATACACTTCGATCAGGTCTCCCCTCATTCTTCGTCTAACAAGTGAATGTAACTTAAGAGTCTTCAATCTTTTTTCATAAGGAAGATTTCTAATGCTATGTATTAATTTAGTCATCCTACGCTGAATGTTTTCTAACGAATTTATGTCCATTCTGTAATATGGAGACCAGAACTGAGCTGCATAATCTAGGTGAGGCCTTACTAATGATGTATAAAGCTGCAGAATGACCTCTGGACTTCTGTTGCTTACACTTCTTGATATAAATCCCAGTAATCTATTTGCCTTATTACGTACGCTTAGGCATTGCTGTCTTGGTTTAAGGTTGCTGCTCACCATAACCCCCAAGTCCTTTTCGCAATCTGTATGGCTAAGTTCTACATCATTTAACTTATAAGTACTAGGGTTAGTGGCACTCCCAAGCTTCAGAACCTTGCATTTATCTACATTGAACTGCATCTGCCACTTTTCTGACCAAGAATAGAGTTTATTTAAATCCTCCTGAAGTTCCATAACATCTACGTTTGAATCAATTATCCTACCTATCTTTGTGTCATCGGCGAATTTGCTCATATTACTAGTAATTCCCTCATCAAGATCATTGATATATATTATAAACAACAACGGGCCCAAGACTGATCCCTGTGGAACGCCACTTGTTACAGATCCCCACTCGGATTTAACCCCATTTATGGACACTCTCTGCTTCCTGTCAGTGAGCCATGACTCGATCCACGAGAGCACTTTTCCCCAAATGCCATGAGCTGCCACTTTCTTTAACAGTTTATGGTGCGGAACTCTATCAAAAGCCTTACTAAAATCTAAGTAAATAATATCAAATTCTTTATCGTGGTCAACAGCCTCAAAAGCTTTACTGAAGAAAGTTAATAAATTAGTTAGACAAGACCGGCCTCTTGTGAATCCATGCTGAGTATCATTAATCAAGCTATGCTTATAGAGATGGCTTCTTATAATCTCAGCTATAATTGACTCTAGTAATTTGCCTACAATTGAGGTCAGGCTTATTGGGCGGTAATTTGACGGTAACGACTTGTCCCCTGTTTTAAAAATAGGAATTAAATTAGCCATCTTCCACATATCAGACACTACACCTGTTTGAAGAGATAAATTAAAAATATTAGTTAATGGTTCACAGACTTCCATTTTGCATTCCTTAAGAACCCTTGAAAAAACCTCATCAGGACCCGGCGACTTATTTTGCTTCAGTCTGTCTATCTGCTTCACAACCATTTCACTAGTGACTATGATGTTACATAATTTATCTTCTTCTAGCCCACTATAAAAATTAATTACTGGAATATTGTTAGTGTCTTCCTGTGTAAAAACTGAGAGAAAATAATTATTAAAAATCGAGCACATTTCATTCTCTTTGTCAGTAAGGTGCCCATAGTTATTTTTAAGGGGACCTATCTTATCTCTAACTTTTGTTCTATAGACCTGGAAAAAACTTTTTGGGTTAGTTTTAGAATCCCTAGCAACTTTAATTTCATAGTCCCTTTTAGCTTTTCTTATCCCCTTTTTAATGTCCCTCTTAATGTCAATATACTGATTCATAAGATGACCCTCGCCTCTTTTGATACGCCTATAAATTCCTTTCTTATGCCCTAGTAGATATTTGAGCCTATTATTCATCCATTTTGGGTCATTTCTATTTGATCTAATTTCTTTATATGGGATAAACGTTCTTTGAGCAGCATGTATAGTGTTCAGAAAACTGTCATATTGATAGCTCTCTTCGTTACCCCAGTCAACAGATGATAAGTGTTCTCTAAGCCCATCGTAATCTGCTAAGCGAAAATCTGGGACTGTTACTGAGTTATCGCTACTATCGTACTTCCATTCAATGCTAAATGTAATTGATTTGTGGTCGCTAGCACCCAGTTCCTCTGAAATTTCTAAATTATTAACAAGGGATTCGTTGTTTGTCAGAACTAAGTCAAGCAGGTTATTTCCCCTTATAGGTTCTGTCACAAACTGCTTCAAAAAACAATCCTGAACTACTTCTAAGAAGTCGTGTGATTCTAAATTCCCAGTCAAGAAATTCCAATCAATATGACTAAAGTTAAAGTCTCCTAGAATTACTACATTATCGTGCCTTGTGGCCTTAACAATTTCCTCCCATAGTAGTCTCCCTTGGTCCCTATCTAAGTTTGGGGGACGGTATATCACTCCTAAAATCAGTTTTTCATGCCCCTCTGAAAATTCTATCCAAACAGACTCTGTATGTGTTACTTCAGACTTAATACCCGTTTTTATGCAACAGTTCAAGCGATCTCGGACATACAATGCCACCCCACCCCCCTTCCCGACACTTCTATCTACTTGGAACAATTTAAAACCCTGAATATGACATTCCGCAGGCATGTCCCGACTTTTTGAATTAAACCACGTCTCAGTTAAGGCAAATACATCAATGTTACCTGCACTAGCAACTAATCTCAACTCGTCCATCTTATTCCTAGCACTACGGCAATTAGCATAATAAACATTGAAAGACTCTCCTTTCTCTTTACCCTTCCTGCTCATTTCTGTTTTTCTACTAAACCAATTACTGTCCTTATCACCCAAAGTCCCTGGCTTTTCAATATCTACCTCGTTCTGCTTATTACTAGTTCCCCTAGAACTCGTAATATTACTACACTGGGACTTCACTGTTTTCCTGCCAAAACCCATACCACTAACTATTCCTAGTTTAAAGTCCTAACTGCTCCCTCCACTGCAGTTGCCAGTGCGTTAAATCTTCAACATTGATACTTAACTGAAATAGCAACTTATGATACACTTTGTACTCTTCCTCTTACGTGCATCGAGGTAGAAGGGGCTGAGCTTATGGGATACGGGAATACTTTTTCCTAGATGCTTCAGTGACCAAAACACGCCTAGTTTTTCTGTCTTACTCAGATAACTTTTTTGTGCATCGAGGTAGAGGGGGCTGAGCTTATGGGACACGGGGATATTTTTTCTGGGATCTTTCAGTGACCCAAACACGCCTAGTTTTTGTCTTACTCAGATAACTTTTACATTTATTTCGTGTCATCAAAAAAAGAATACGAGGCTGTGTGTAGTGTTTTTGTTTATCTGTTATTAGAATGGGAAGCAGTAACGGCGCCAGGATCGTGTCTTGGGTTAACTCTGCTGTAACCCAACTACAAATATTCATTTCCCTACTCTTCCTGTTATACTTACCGATCTCATGTTATCGCTATTACTCCAGGTCGAAGATCGATACCATGCCTAACCCTTCTAGGGTAGGGTAGGTGCCTGAGCCCGAGCCTTTAGCTCATAAAACTGTCATTCCCATTTGCCCCCTTGGGGCGGGGATGGCAGACCAGAGAGGCCTAGCTTGTGGCTAGGCCTGGGGACAGTTGGTCCCAAAGATGAGGAGGTACTTGTGCCTCCTCCCATGGGAGACTTAGGTCTCAGACACTCCCTAAAGAGGGAGCCAAGGCCGGGCCACCACTTGGAAAAGGCTTTAATAATAATAATAATAATACTCCAGGTCACATTACTCAAGTGCTTTTACAAAACCCTCGTTGACTACATCATTTTGTTTTCCTTCTATAGCCTTGTTATAAAAGTGAGGAATACAAACATGTTCAGTGTTTTGCACTCCTGCATTTTCTTAATAGTACTCATTCCTCTTAATATTGCCTTTCCAATCGAGGGTTATCAATGTATTTAATGGAAAGCACTAAACACGTACAATAGTGGTTAATCAGCATCTCTCTGAGCAGAGCTCACCATCGGAAAAAGTTTGAAGCCAATCATATAAGTCAGTCTCCTGATTTTGCTCTGAATTCAGATATTCCAGGTTTATAAGGCTGTTAGAAAATGGGGTGGGGGATGAGAGGTATTAAGGTTTCATCTAAGGGATCCAGAGCACTTAATGAAGGCTGGTGTGCGTGTGGGACGCAGTACCATGCTTCAGACACCATCACCACGAGCGCTACTACGACTACTTACCACTATGACCACCCCTCGAGGAAGGTTCCTCGACGCTGGTGAGGGGCTCTTGATCTAGGGAATTGGATCTGTGCTCCAGTTGTCTGAATTGAGCCTGAATACCTTCCATACCCCCCCCCACAGGCGTGTATAATCCCATTGGGTTTAGCGCTCCCCATGATTAAAATAATTAACCACTATAACCACACCTACCACTACAACCACCACCAATACTACCACCATTACCTTCATCACAACCACCACCACTTACTACCATCAGTACGTACTACAAGAGTTTCGTAATATAACGGGTGTCCGTCTTAGGCAGCAGGTGTGGAGAGGGAAAGTGCAAATATTACCATAACAGTTGAAGCTACACAGAGAGTTCTTGATGCTGTAGTTAACACAGACAACATCCCGACCTTCACCTGTTCTCGATAACACCTTTGTACACAAAGAACAGAAGTATTCTAGCCAACACAAAGTTTTTGTTCCTTTCACCCTGGTGGATAACAGTGGTTCACGTAGTTCTCTGTGTTCTAGGGAGCTGGCATAATGTTATGATCTTCAGCTAAGCTATATAACAGTGCTTCCCACAGATTAGTTCTTTATCTAAGTTACGTTAAAATGGTAATAAATAACGTCATGATATTCATCTAAATTACATAACAATGGTAACACATAACGTCATGATCTTCACCTGACATGAATAACAGTGGCTCACGCAGAGAACAGTTCTTGGCAGTCTAGTAATCTAGTCAACACACATTACGCCATGACCTTCATGTGAGGTGAATGTCTCACTCTAGTTGTTTACGAGTTCTTAGTGAATTGGTGAAAGTAATTCGTAAATTTACTGTAGAATTAATTTTAAGATCAGTCTATGATATATATATATATATATATATATATATATATATATATATATATTGTAACCACGAACGAGTAGTGTATTTAATAACACTGCGACTAGCCTAGGACTCGAACCCGTTTTGTTTTAGCCCGCCTCATGGCGAGAGAAAATTCACGACGCTGTAATCCACGGGACCACCCAATCCTACCGTGATCCGAGGACATACGATGGTGTGGGTGCCTCAGAACTAATTTCGTTCTACTTCCCGTTTGGTGTACTAGCCTCCACGAGCAGTATAAATATTATTGTAACCACGAACGAGTGATATTTAATCAATAACAACACTGCGACTAGCCGAGGACTCGAACCCATGTCTCTTTAGCCTGTCTCATGGCGAGAGAAAACGACACGGGTTCGAGTCCTCGGCTAGTCGCAGTGTTAGTGAAATATATATAATATATATATATATGTATATATATATATGTATATATATATATGTATATATGTATATATATATACTTGGATATATATATATATATATATATGTATATATATATGCTTGGACTTCCAGCAGGCATGCGTGAGCGTGTTTGATAGGAGTGAATGGAGACAAATGGTTTTTAATACTTGACGTGCTGTTGGAGTGTGAGCAAAGTAACATTTATGAAGGGATTCAGGGAAACCGGCAGGCCGGACTTGAGTCCTGGAGATGGGAAGTACAGTGCCTGCACTCTGAAGGAGGGGTGTTAATGTTGCAGTTTAAAAACTGTAGTGTAAAGCACCCTTCTGGCAAGACAGTGATGGAGTGAATGATGGTGAAAGTTTTTCTTTTTCGGGCCACCCTGCCTTGGTGGGAGTCGGCCGGTGTGATAATAAAAAAAAAATAAAAATAAAAAAATATTTTAGTGGATAAAAAGGCTTCAAAGAAGAATATTTGGATTTCTTCCTGAAGCCGTTTGAATATTTCACTTCCCCTACCATCCCATCTTTTCATTCTTTTTTACCAATAGGTATATTTTATTACATAATATAGTACAGAAGATTTAAGAGATACATTGTTGATATATAGATGGCATATACAGTACATGAGGTGTGAGATGCATGTCTAGTACATATTGTTACGCGTTTGTCACTTATTATAATGCGAAAATGTCATCCAGCTCCTCAGAGCTGGGGCGCGTGCCCAAAATACAGCAGGCATTACCCCTCTGAACAGCAACGCTGAGTCGCTGGAACAGAAAACTAGCTGCCCTGGGATCCCAGGTTACCCTGATGAGTCTTTTGCTTAGCTCCTTAAGGAACTTACATGCACTCTTTTCCCATGAGCCAAGGGAGTCCAAGCCTATGGAAACAAACATATAATGATGGGCAAGTTCTCCATATTTTCTAGACTTTTGGGACTTCCTGAAGCTGGCAGCTGCCCCTCCTTCCTCCCTGGTGTATTGGAGATGTGCATCTACACTGGCTGATACCTATGTATAGTCCCACACCACCTGCTTGCCGTCTGTCCAGGCTTGAAGGGTGTCACCATCTGGACGCTTTTGGCTGCCATCAGATCTGCCTAGTTGGGGTGGCTCCCTTACTGCTGGGCATCCGGCTGTTGAGGCTCCTCTTGATAATGTTACTAACCTCCTCATGTCTTGCTATCTTTCCCTCGGATTTACGGCACACAAAACCATGGTACCCGAATCGGTCTGCTGCTTCACTGCCACAAATACACCTGTGTTCGGCGAGAACAGGGGTGGCAAGTCGAAGGGCAACACCGATGCGGATGGTCTGTGGGTCGAGGCGTGTGCCAAGGCTGGAGTTGGGAACAGCCAACAGAAAGTCCCCTGCATGAGGAGCTCTCACTGCCAGGAGGCGGGCTCTATCCTTCCCTGACACACTCTGAAGCATTGTTGAGGATATATTCTCCACTATTGGGCCATCTCAGTGCGACTGTTTGTAGTTGTTGTTGGCGGGATCAGGTGTGGCTTTAGAGCCCGTTAATGAACTTTTAGTTCTGGACTCCAATCTTGTCCCTAAGATGCTCAGGGAGAATCGCTGCTACAAGCCCTCTGGATGCAACGCATGAGGACACAAAAGCAGGAAGCCAAATAGGTAAAACATGCGATTTTGCTTAAATAGCAATGCTCTTCTTGCCGAATAAGGTAAGCGGAAATTTGTGTTTGCAATAATTTCGCAAAAAATCATTCTGAACCTAACGAAAAAAATATATTTAGTTGGATTAGGCTAAATTAAATTGCGATTATTATAATAAGGTTAGGTAAGTTTTCTAAGGTTCTTTTGGTACAAAATTATTATTTTTTACAGTGAAATAAATGAAAAAAATATATCTTGAAACGTATTAGAGAAAATTTTAGAAAGGACTTAATTTAAATGAGTTCTTGCTAAGTGACAAATTTTACCTATTCGGCACGACATATATTTATATTCAGAATGATTTTTGTGAAATTATTGCGTACACAAATTTTCGCTTTCCCTATTCGTAGAGGGTTTTCATGTGTTTGACCCTTTAATGGAAAGGGTTCTTGATCCAGTGAATTGAAGCTATCCTCCTCTTGGATGAAACTTGATTAAATGCCATTTCTCTCCCACTCTAACTTACGGGTTTAGGGCTTTCTCATTAATGTAATTTAAGTGTTGTTTTTAAGTGGACTTGTGGCACCTTCAAGTGACTTAGCGTTGTCACTAATGTTAGAACACTGAGATTGTGTTCAACACTGTTGTGTATGTTGAACACTGAGATTGTGTTCAACACTGTAGTGTATGTTGAACACTGAGATTGTGTTCAACACTGTTGTGTATGTTGAACACTGAGATTGTGTTCAACACTGTTGTGTATGTTGAACACTGAGATTGTGTTCAACACTGTTGTGTATGTTGAACACTGAGATTGTGTTCAACACTGTTGTGTATGTTGAACACTGAGATTGTGTTCAACACTGTTGTGTATGTTGAACACTGAGATTGTGTTCAACACTGTTGTGTATGTTGAACACTGAGATTGTGTTCAACACTGTTGTGTATGTTGAACACTGAGATTGTGTTCAACACTGTTGTGTATGTTGAACACTGAGATTGTGTTCAACACTGTTGTGTATGTTGAACACTGAGATTGTGTTCAACACTGTTGTGTATGTTGAACACTGAGATTATGTTCAACACTGTTGTGTATGTTGAACACTGAGAGCTCTACGATGCTGAGAAAACGAGAAGGGGTAGAGAGAGCGAGAGAAGGGGTAGAGAGAGCGAGAGAAGGGGTAGAGAGAGCGAGAGAAGGGGTAGAGAGAGCGAGAGAAGGGGTAGAGAGAGCGAGAGAAGGGGTAGAGAGAGCGAGAGAAGGGGTAGAGAGAGCGAGAGAAGGGGTAGAGAGAGCGAGAGAGGGGTAGAGAGAGCGAGAGAAGGGGTAGAGAGAGCGAGAGAAGGGGTAGAGAGAGCGAGAGAGAGGGTAGAGAGAGCGAGAGAAGGGGTAGAGAGAGCGAGAGAAGGGGTAGAGAGAGCGAGAGAAGGGGTAGAGAGAGCGAGAGAAGGGGTAGAGAGAGCGAGAGAAGGGGTAGAGAGAGCGAGAGAAGGGGTAGAGAGAGCGAGAGAAGGGGTAGAGAGAGCGAGAGAAGGGGTAGAGAGAGCGAGAGAAGGGGTAGAGAGAGCGAGAGAGGGGGTAGAGAGAGCGAGAGAGGGGGTAGAGAGAGCGAGAGAGGGGGTAGAGAGAGCGAGAGAGGGGGTAGAGAGAGCGAGAGAAGGGGTAGAGAGAGCGAGAGAAGGGGTAGAGAGAGCGAGAGAAGGGGTAGAGAGAGCGAGAGAAGGGGTAGAGAGAGCGAGAGAAGGGGTAGAGAGAGCGAGAGAAGGGGTAGAGAGAGCGAGAGAAGGGGTAGAGAGAGCGAGAGAAGGGGTAGAGAGAGCGAGAGAAGGGGTAGAGAGAGCGAGAGAAGGGGTAGAGAGAGCGAGAGAAGGGGTAGAGAGAGCGAGAGAGGGGTAGAGAGAGCGAGAGAAGGGGTAGAGAGAGCGAGAGAGAGGGTAGAGAGAGCGAGAGAAGGGGTAGAGAGAGCGAGAGCGAGAGAAGGGGTAGAGAGAGCGAGAGAAGGGGTAGAGAGAGCGAGAGAGAGGGGTAGAGAGAGCGAGAGAAGGGGTAGAGAGAGCGAGAGAAGGGGTAGAGAGAGCGAGAGAAGGGGTAGAGAGCGAGAGAGAGAGGGGGGAGGTGGAGAAATAGTGTAAGTGGAATAGTGCTGTGGAATACAATAAACTGATGCTGACATTGAACTTTCTCTGTACCTGAATAATATTATTATTATTATTATTGTTGTTATTAGAGAGACGGAGGGGGGGGGGTCGAGGGAGAATAAAGGATGCCCTGTTTAAGTCTGTCATCGACCGAGAAATGGTCTGAAGTGTTCTCTCACCACCTTTCATTCCAAAATGTCTTATTTGTGAATGGTTCCCCGGTATTTTAACCTTTTTTTGTTTTTTTGTTCCCAGGTATTCGATTTTTGAAGCTATTACGAGATACACTGGAATGTTTGACCTATGTTACCTTCCTTAGGTTTCCTTATAGATCTGCAACCACCTCTAGTTTCCTTTTGTTTACATTTTCAGAGTCAATGGAGGCGTGAGAGAGAAGAGCTTGGAGGAGGAGCGTGAGTGCGTGTGACCCCCCTAGGCCAGGGTCATGACCCCGAGATCACGAGGGAAGGCCAAACATCCTACAACCATATAGCACAAAGTCACGGCACCTGATGGCCGTGACACCAGTCAAGGTGACACCACAAGCATCAATCAACAGCCCCACCTCTCATCCCTACCTCCAAAGTCACCAAGTCATAACGCCGCACTAATTCCCCGATCACGTCTAAAAGATCACAAGAGAAGGTGACGTTTCCTAAGATCACTTACGTAAGCACTGACTCATTACACTCTCCAGGATCACAGTAGATAGTGGTAGCCTTCAGGATCAGAGGCTATTACATCATCAGAATAACATTCCCAAGAGTAATGAAGGGTCACCAACAAAATCCCAAGAGGCTACACCACCGAAATCACACGAGCTGACATCCCTATCCTTAAATCATCCCCCAAATCAGTAATAGCTTAATACATCCTCATTTTCTCTCTTCTTCCCCCCTCCTTGTGTTTATTCTGGACTTTCTCTTCTCCAGGTGACCGCGATACAGACAGTGTTTGGGTTCTGGCAAGAGAGTGAGTACAGTCTTCCTCTGACTGGCGAGAGACTACCAAGCACCTCTCTTTTGTACTCTGCAACGTAACACATGAGCAAAGTATTAATCTCTCTCTCTCTCTCTCTCTCTCTCTCTCTCTCTCTCTCTCTCTCTCTCTCTCTCTTCCCTTAATTACATAAATACTTAGATACATGCTGTTTATTCCAGAGATCACATAAACACACAAATACATCTGTCTTTAAAGACACCGGTGCATTTTTTTCTGTTCAATAGATCACATGAGCACATCAGTGTATAATGTCTCTCACTGAATTCATAGTAGAATATCATGTTATAGAGATTATTTTTGAGATCACATGATTATATCAAGCAAGATTCTTTTATCATCTGAGATTACATGAGAACATTAATTCTCCCTATCTCCTCCTCTCTCTATGCTTCAAGCTGAGGACGCGTTACCCTACTGACTGTCTCTTATGATTTTCTCGTCAGCTTATGAGACAAACATCAATATTTTTCGGGTTTGAACAGTTTCTGCATGTACAGTTCTCTCCCCTGTCTTGTAAGAGAGAGTGCATGTTCGTGAGTGGGTATCAGGTTACACTGTGTTCTCTTTTTCTTGGTCTTGGCTCGAGAGACTACCGAGTTCCTCTGCCCTTTGTGTCACCACATTCTCCTCCTCATTGTCTCTTACTCTACTTCCCTAGTTTAGTGTGATACTAATCTTTTCGCGTTTGTCGTAACCTCGTCAAAACAACACTCGTCCCTACGAAACGAATTAAACTGTGTTACTACAGAAGGAAAAAAACTGTGAAACTATGAATACATGACAAAGAGTGTGGAAAAAGTTGGCCCCCCAAAAAATGTACCAAAAAGCTGAAAACAAAAACAGGGCGTAAAAGTTGATCAATAGAAAATTGTAAAAAAAAAAAAAAAAAAAGCAAGGCATTAGTGAAGCGGAGCGAAGTAGAGTTGAGTACATTACGTCGCATCACTAAATGTGCAGAGTAGTTGAAAGTAAGAGTGATTCACACAGGATTAGAAGCAGTGGCTTAGTTTTGAAGTGGTAGTAGTAGACTCCAGGGAGTTGGGCCAAGATGTGTGCAAGTGCCGTAGCGGACTTCTACCGTGATCGATGTGTCCTGATCACGGGAGCCACGGGCTTCATGGGCAAGGTGCTGGTCGAGAAGCTACTCAGGTCGTGCCCTGGGGTGGCCACCATCTACCTCCTGATGAGACCTAAGGGAGGACACGACGTCAGGGCCAGGCTGGACGAGCTGCTCAACTCTAAGGTAAGACTCTTGCAGATGTTTAGTACTCTTGTGTAAAGTAGTAAGCTGTATTTGTGACACTTAGGTATCTTTAATGCTGAAACGTATCGCCTGCACAGCAGGCTTCATCAGTCGAATGCAGAGGTAATTATGATACCGGAGACAGTAGCTGAAGGGTAGATTTGAGGTGATCAACCTTGATAGATGGTGGTCAGTCCCTATAGTCTAAAACACTAGGCTTGACTTGTATACTTCAACCGGAACTGATTTGTTGTTACTCTTGTGTAAGTAAAGACATTTTTATTTGATTTTTGTATACATATTATAGAAATATTTTTCCAAAGGTTTTGAGTGCACACAGTTATGGGCACATAAACAACACATTATGTAGATACTAATAAAGTCAAACAATGTGACTTATGTCTATTGGGATCTGCTTAACTGTATGCTATACAATTAAAACATTTGTTGGTAAATAGCACAGGTGGAACACGAGTGTATTGCGGAGACGTTGTCAGAACGTCTCCGCAATAAAGATACCCAAGTGTTGATGAGAGTAAGACACAAGTGTTGCACGTCTTGCTCACTTCTCGCTTTTGTCTACCATGACAGTTTAGGCATGAGTGTGACCCAAAGAAAATGTGAAGACTGAGGCCTCAAGTTAGGCTCTACACGCTACAGCTACACTATCACAGGTGTAGTGCTAGCCTCAAGTTAGGCACTACACGGTACAGCTACACTATCATAGACAGGTGTAGTGCTAGCCTCAAGTTAGGCACTACACGGTACAGCTACACTATCATAGACAGGTGTAGTGCTAGCCTCAAGTTAGACACTACACGGTACAGCTACACTATCATAGACAGGTGTAGTGCTAGCCTCAAGTTAGACACTACACGGTACAGCTACACTATCATAGACAGGTGTAGTGCTAGCCTCAAGTTAGGCACTACACGGTACAGCTACACTATCATAGACAGGTGTAGTGCTAGCCTCAAGTTAGACACTACACGGTACAGCTACACTATCATAGACAGGTGTAGTGCTAGCCTCAAGTTAGACACTACACGGTACAGCTACACTATCATAGACAGGTGTAGTGCTAGCCTCAAGTTAGACACTACACGGTACAGCTACACTATCATAGACAGGTGTAGTGCCAGCCTCAAGTTAGACACTACACGGTACAGCTACACTATCATAGACAGGTGTAGTGCTAGCCTCAAGTTAGGCACTACACGGTACAGCTACACTATCATAGACAGGTGTAGTGCTAGCCTCAAGTTAGGCACTACACGGTACAGCTACACTATCATAGACAGGTGTAGTGCTAGCCTCAAGTTAGGCACTACACGGTACAGCTACACTATCATAGACAGGTGTAGTGCTAGCCTCAAGTTAGGCTCTACACGGTACAGCTACACTATCATAGACAGGTGTAGTGCCAGCCTCAAGTTAGGCACTACACGGTACAGCTACACTATCATAGACAGGTGTAGTGCCAGCCTCAAGTTAGGCACTACACGGTACAGCTACACTATCATAGACAGGTGTAGTGCTAGCCTCAAGTTAGACACTACACGGTACAGCTACACTATCATAGACAGGTGTAGTGCCAGCCTCAAGTTAGGCACTACACGGTACAGCTACACTATCATAGACAGGTGTAGTGCCAGCCTCAAGTTAGACACTACACGGTACAGCTACACTATCATAGACAGGTGTAGTGCTAGCCTCATGTTAGGCACTACACGGTACAGCTACACTATCATAGACAGGTGTAGTGCTAGCCTCATGTTAGGCACTACACGGTACAGCTACACTATCATAGACAGGTGTAGTGCTAGCCTCATGTTAGACACTACACGGTACAGCTACACTATCATAGACAGGTGTAGTGCTAGCCTCATGTTAGGCACTACACGGTACAGCTACACTATCATAGACAGGTGTAGTGCTAGCCTCAAGTTAGACACTACACGGTACAGCTACACTATCATAGACAGGTGTAGTCTCGTGACTCAGTTGGTAGCTCACAAAATGAGGGAAAAGTGATCGATCTTATCTCGGGTGAAACGTTGGGCATGGTTTGTCTTACACCTGTTGCCACTGTTCACTTAGTAAGTAGGTACTTCTAGGTATTAGTGGACGGTTGTGGGTGGCATCCTGGGGGACAAGACTGAACGACTACAATGGAGATAAAACAGTTCCCTGATAACGCGCTAACTTGATTAGCTTTCCCAAGAAAATCTTATCTTGGTGCCAATAATAATAGTAATAATAATAATATTACAATGAAATAATGAAAGTAATATTAATAGTGTTGGGCCCGTTGTTGTTCACAATTTACATAAACGACATAGATGAGGGAATAAATAGCGACATAAGCAAATTTGCTGATGACACCAAAATAGGCCGTCCAATTCATTCTAATGAGGACACTAGAGCACTCCAGGATGATTTGAATAGACTGATGCAGTGGCAGATGCAGTTTAATATTGACAAATGCAAAGTACTGAATGTTGGACAGTTAAATAACCATGCCACATATAAACTAAATAATGTAGATCTTAATACTACTGATTGCGAAAAGGATTTAGGAGTTCTGGTTAGCAGTAATCTAAAACCAACACAACAGTGCATTAGTGTTCGCAATAAAGCTAACAGAATTCTTGGCTTCACATCTAGAAGTATAAATAATAGAAGTCCTCAGGTTGTTCTTCAACTCTATATATCCTTGGTTAGGCCTCATTTAGACTATGCTGCTCAGTTCTGGTCACTGTATTACAGAATGGATATAAATGCTCTGGAAAACGTACAGAGGAGGATGACAAAGATGATCCCATGTATCAGAAATCTTCCATATGAGAATAGACTGAGGACCATGAATCTGCACTCTCTCGAAAGGCGCAGAATTAGGGGGGATATGATCGAGGTGTATAAGTGGAAAACAGGAATAAATAAAGGGGATGTAAATAGCGTGCTGAAAATTTCCAGCCAAGACAGGACTCGCAGCAATGGTTTCAAGTTGGAAAAATTCAGATTCAGGAATGATATAGGAAAGCACTGGTTTGGTAATAGAGTTGTGGATGAGTGGAACAAACTCCCGAGTATAGTTATTCAGGCTAAAACGTTGTGTAGTTTTAAAAATAGGTTAGATAGGTACATGAGTGGGTGTGGGTGGGTGGGTGGGTGTGAGTTGGACCTGACTAGCTTGTGCTGCTGGGTCTGGTGCTGTGCTCCTTCCTCGAGTGGAGATGACCAGACTGGGTGGGTCATTGGGCTTATCCGGGGGGGTCATTGGTCTAATCCGGGGGGGGGTCATTGGTCTAATCCGGGGGGGGCGGTGGACATGGACCTGCTCCTCATGGGTCAGTAAGCGTGTTGCAGTGTTCCTTCTTTCTTATGTTCTTATATTTGTATAGTGAGTGCATGCAGTATAAAGTGTGTTAAGATAATCTAGGTGTTCCTTCATGCTGGTCAGAGACTCTTCATCCCAGGAATAAGAGCTATCCTCTTCCTCGGATAAGATCTAATTGCCTTGTTCCCCAGACACTATAACTCTTACGAGTTGAGCGCTTCCCCGCGAATATACTCCTAAACACAGGAGGGTGAATACTTCTAGACGGGTTCGTGGAGGGAGGGCTCTTCATCCATGCAAGTGGAGCTCCCCTACCTTGTCCTCAGGTCAGACTAGACTGTATCTCATCCACAGGCGCTGTGTGATGTGATGCCCCTACGTGTTTAGCGTTTTATCCCCCCAGTGGAAGTTATTTGATACCAGTGAGGGGTTCTTGATCCAAGGAATTGGAAGTTCACTTCCATGGATCCAACGTAAATGCTTCCCACTTCTCCCCAGCATTTTGTCAAATATACAAGTTTACCTTTCCTAATAAATGTAATAATAATAATAATTAAAAAATGTTTTATCATGTGTATTTTGGATATTATTGAAGTGTATCTTGCAAGTTGAAATGTGACTTGTTAATGGTTTAAGTCGGACCGAAACTTCGTCATAAGCACGTTTCTCCTATATGCGAGTTGTGTAATTTTGTTTAGGGCAAAAAATACTGCTGCTCGTAGCACCTTGAAATATTTATAAATAGAAAATAAAGCCTTATTTTCTGTCACTTCAGACACTTATTCATTTAAATTTTATTCATTCATTTATATTTATTGGTAAGACTGATTTATTTCTTTGGTCCGCAAAAAATGTGTAAAATATAGGATATAGCGCCCCTGGTGGAAAGTATGGAGACCCTGGTTTAAGAGATGATTGTTTGAAAATACACATGGAGGCACTCAGTGCCTGGTGCCACTACCACGCTAATATAAACAATACATAAAATATCATTTAACGTATGTTAATGAGGCACAGTTTGTGGGTTATGACATTTTATTGAGAAGACGTTTCCTCCAATTCTTTTTCAGTTTTTTTTTTCAGTTGATCTCCGGTGGACGAAGTCTTATAATAATAGCAATTAATAATAATAATAATAATTATAATTAATTTCTACATGATACAGCCATACAGACCTAACTGACATCAGTGACATACTTTACAGAAAGCCCCTTGTTATGCAGAGTATTTCGGACAAATTAGGTTTTGTCCGCAGGATGCGACCCACACCAGTCGACTAACACCCAGGTACCTATTTACTGCTAGGTGAAGAGGGGCAACAGGTGTCTTAAGGAAACACATCACCAAAGTTTCCACCCCATATTGTTTCTTATTTGTCAATATAAATGATATAAATGTGGGGAAGGGAAAAGATGTTTTAACCTTTCGTTGTATCACAATAGATTTTTAGCAGTTTTTCGTACTGTAAATATTGTTATCAGTTTGCGGATAGTTCATTAGAAACTTAACGAGGAAGACTTTACGACACGTGTATCAGTTTATTGGTTAAATACAGCTTTCACTGGCCCGCACTTAAACATGTTCTTGCAGCCATGTTGCGGACAATCATGCAAGTCTTGGCTAACATTGAAGAATTGAGACACTTATGCAACACATGGGAATCTTTATTGAAGAAACGTTTCGCCACACAGTGGCTTCATCAGTCCAATACAAAGTAGAAATGGGTAAGGAGAGTAGAAGTATGAGGTAATCAGTCCCTCAACCTGGATTCGATGTGTTCAGTCCATCACTGAACACATCGAATCCAGGTTGAGGGACTGATTACCTCATACTTCTACTCTCCTTACCCATTTCTACTTTGTATTGGACTGATGAAGCCACTGTGTGGCGAAACGTTTCTTCAATAAAGATTCCCATGTGTTGCATAAGTGTCTCAATTCTTCAACTTGTCGGTTTTCAAAACCATTCATCACATTTGGCTAACATTGCAGCGCTCACTCCTTGGTTTCCTGGTCTGTTATCCTCACAGTATGTATTTAGCTACGACATACTCTGCGATCATTGGAGGGCTTAATACAAACAAAAGCACACATACACACACATAGTGAAGAGCTCTGTTCCACAAGGCACAGTACTCGCCCCCATCTTATTCCTCATCCTCATATCAGACATAGACAGAGATATACACCACAGCACCGTATCATCCTTTGCGGATGATACTAGGATCTGCATGAGGCTGTCATGTACTGAGGACACGGTTAACTTCCAAGAAGATATAAACAAAGTTTTCCAGTGGGCAACGGAAAACAATATGATGTTCATTGAGGACAAATTCCAACTACTTCGTAATGGAAAACTGGAGGAGATAATAACTAGAACAGAGTATACTACAAACTCTGGCCATAAAATAGAGCGGAAAAATGATGTAAGGAACCTGGGAGTAGTAATGTCTGAGGATCTCACTTTCAAAGATCACAAGTGCCACGATCACGAGTGCAAAGAAAATGATAGGATGGACAATGAGAACGCTCAAAACGAGAGATGCCAAGCCATTGATGATCCTTTTCAAATCACTTGTTCTCTCTAGGCTGGAATACTGCTGTACATTAACATCTCCATTCAAAGCAGGTGAAAGTGCAGATCTAGAGAGTGTACAGAGATCCTTTACTGCACGTATAAGTTCTGTCAAGCACCTTAACTACTGGGAACGCTTGGAAGCACTTGACTTGTACTCGTTGGAACGCAGGAGAGAGAGATATATCATAGTCTACACTTGGAAAATCCTGAAAGGAATGATCCCGAATCTGCACACACAAATCACTCCCTACGAAAGTAAAAGACTGGGCAGGCGATGCAAAATACCCCCAATTAAAAGTAGGCGCGCCATTGGTACACTAAGAGAAAACACCATAAGTGTCCGGGGTCCAAGACTGTTCAACAGCCTCCCATCAAGCATTAGGGGAATTACCAATAAACCCCTGGCTGCCTTCAAGATAGAGCTAGACAGATACCTAAAGTCAGTGCCGGATCAGCCGGGCTGTGGCTCGTACGTTGGACTGCGTGCGGCCAGCAGTAACAACCTGGTTGATCAGGCCCTGATCCACCGGGAGGCCTGGTCATGGACCGGGCCGCGGGGGCGTTGATCCCCGGAATAACCTCCAGGTAACATACGTATGCAGCACCAGTTTGGAACCCACACCTAGTCAAGCATGTCAAGAAATTAGAGAAAATGCAAAGGTTTGCAACAAGACTAATCCCGGAGCTAACGGGGGTATGTCCTGCGAGGAGAGGTTAAGAGAAATTGACTTGACTACACTGGAGGCTAGGAGGGATAGGGGAGGTACATGATAAGGACATATAAAATACCGAGAGGAAGTGACAGGGTGGATAGGAACAGGATGTTTAAGAGATTGGACACAGCAACGAGGGGTCACAACTGGAAGTTGTGACTCGGATGAGTCACAGGGATGTTAGGAGCTATTTCTTGAGACGAGCGTACACACTAAAGAAAAGTGCACCAAGACTGGTTCCTGAACTGATAGTAACGAGTTGTGAGGGAAGATTGCAAGAGTAAGATGTCACTGGAGGAACGATGAACAAGGGAAGATATGATCACAACATGCAAAATACTCCTAGGCACATACAGAATAGAGGCGAGACCAAGAGCTATACGTCGTTCCCTTAAACTCAAATAAGTAATTAGAGGTAGGTAATTACGCACACAGTGTGTGACCAGTTTAGTTATTTTCCTACTCTTGCAGCCCGGCCTGAGTGCAGGCACAGTGTAGTGTGTTCATCGCATAGTGTAGTTCATCACAGTGTAGTTTGTTCATCGCATAGTGTAGTTCATCACAGTGTAGTTTGTTCATCGCATAGTGTAGTTTGTTCATCGCATAGTGTAGTTTGTTCATCCAGGTCGATCTTCTGAGTGTGTGCATCTGAAAGTTGAACATGGGCTATCCTTAGTGTGTACTCCAGTTAGTTGAACCCTACACACTGGGGTCTCCTTAGTGTGTACTCCAGTTAGTTGAACCCTACACACTGGGGTCTCCTTAGTGTGTACTCCAGTTAGTTGAAACTTACACACTGAGGTCCCCTTAGTGGGTACACCTGCTAGTCAGACTGTACACTCAGTATCTGAGTGTTAGCTGCCTGCTGGCTTATATGACCGTCAGTCTGGCTGGTCTGACACAATATGAGTATAGGGTGATAGTAAATGAAGGAGATAACCTAGCAGAACTGTAACCAGTCTTCCCTTGCTTTAGTAATTCCCGCCAAGGCACCAGTATGGAACCCCGAGGCTCGTGAGCTGGAGTCCAGGACGCTAGCCTCTGACTAGTTAATGGTTCAAGTTGGACCGATATATTGTCATAAGTTTGTCTCCTAGGTGCGGGTTATTTGTGTGTTGTTCCAGTCACGGTATTGTGCTTATTTATTCTTTAGTAAACTTATAATGATGTTATACTCGTTTGTTTACAGCAGGAGTTCCCAATCTGGGTGTCCCGTAACTCGATTGCTAGCGCACTCAGCTCACTCACTGAGGTCCGGGGATCGACCCCCCCCCCCCGTACGGCTGGAAAACATTAGGGCGTGTTTGCATAAGACACCTGCTGTCCCTGTTCACCCATCAGTAAAATAGGCAACTGAGTGTTAGTCCACTGGTGTGGGTGGCTTCCTGGGACAAAACCCAGTTTCCCCGAAATGCTCTGCATAATAAGGGGCTTTCTGTACAGTAGTATGTTATTGATGCCAGCTAGGCCTGTATACCTTGTATATGTAGAAATATAGATTATTATTATTGTTGTTGTTGTTATTATTTCATGGGGGTGCGACAGTCTAAATGAAAAGCACAGTTCCGTTTATTTTACCAAAAAATTTTCTAATTGCTCAATTTATAATTAGAAATTTGACTTCATCTTCAAATGTGATTACTTATGTAGGGGTTGCAACATTAGTCAAATATTTCCTAGAGGTGCGGGGCTTAAAGAAGGTTGGGAACCCCTGGTTTACAAGGTGGATGGGTAAACCAGAAAAAGGCTTCGATCGAATGTCCAAAAGCTTCACGGAGTTGGTCATCATACGACTAACCTGCGCATCACAGAACATTTCCTCATTTCGCTTGACAAATAAACCTCAAGGAAGGTACCGTGATGCTGGTGAGGGGCTCTTGAAGGAAAGGCAGAAACCTGAGCTCTCCTTGAATCAAACCTGATTGCCTCTCAATCCCTCCTTTCCCAGGCGCTGAATGATCCATACGGGTTAAATGCTCCCCATTAATAATAATTATAATAATAACCTTGCTTTTTCGGAATTTTATTGGTGGTGCTTATCCAAATATATCTGATCATGGCTCCCGGGACTCTGTCTCTGACCAAACTGCGTAAATTGGAAGGGAAATACACGACTATGAACTGTTAAGTAACACACATAATAGTAAGGTTAAGTATACACTGAATATCTTTTAAGTGTTCATCACACACAGAGCAGCAACCCTGCCAGAGTACAAAACGTTTTAAAGGGTTCGATATCACACTCGTAACAAGATGGTATAGTCTACCATTACATTACCATGCTACCGACAGTACGTGAATCATACACACACACACATACGTACACACACATATATACATACATTTCATCCATGACTGTACGTCCCTGCTAGATGAAAAATTTTCATTATTATTATTATCATTATTACAATCATAGCACTTAGCTATGATTGTAATACTAATACTAATAATAATACTACTACTACTAATAATAATCTTTACAATAAAATACCATGACTCGTCGTGTCGTATATACACACAAGATGATAATACCATCCCTGGATGGTTGCTGTCTATCAATCTGTTCCGTTGCTAGTTTCAAACTATTTTAACCCCCTATTTTAAATTAATCCAGCAAAATATAAATCAGAGCAGCTTTATGGAATTTTTAGAAATGAAGACTCATACGATAGAAAAAAATAAAATATGTATTGCATACTTCATAACTCGAATATTAACCAAAAAATACTCAAGGTATTTCTTATATATAATATTTGATTTCAAAATAAATTCACAACTAAATGTATTTGAGAAAAGCTTGTCTGCTGGGTGGCTGAGCTCGGCGAATGTGTTGGGAGCTCTGGTGTTGAGCCAAGCTTGGAGCTCTCTGGTGTTGAGCCAAGCTTGGAGCTCTCTGGTGGTGAGCCAAGCTTGGAGCTCTCTGGTGGTGAGCCAAGCTTGGAGCTCTCTGGTGGTGAGCCAAGCTTGGAGCTCTCTGGTGGTGAGCCAAGCTTGGAGCTCTCTGGTAGTGGTGGTCCCAGCATCCTCTGGTGATCCAACCTTGGGTGTTCTGGTGGTGATCATAGTAACCTCTGGTGATCCAAGCTTGGCAGAGCTATCTGGCAGTGATCACAGCAACCTGAAGTAAACCAACATTGCAATATTCCCTTAGAGAGCTGATTCTCACACGAGAGCCAATATTTGGACCATTCAGCTACGTTGTGTTTGTCATCACTATGGGGAGCCATTTCTTGAAACAGTTACGTCTTATATGAGCGATTTTCTGATGCTTAAGATAATTCACGATGCGTATGGCATTCCTTGCTCAATTTTAACTGAATGAAGAGGATATTATAGCAAGTGTAATCAATTAGTGGGCGCATTCCTGAGTCTAGTTCTCCAAGTTAACCAGGACACAATGGTGAGGGTAGGGTTTTTTAAAGTATACCTGGGTCAGTGAAGAGTTTGACGAGGTTAAAGTATACCTGGGTCAGTGAAGAGTTTGACGAGGTACTGGTTCAGTGGACGTTTGAAAAGTGTGGTTGTTTGGGATCTACTACTGATGTGAGGATGACTACATGTAACCCAGCAGGGTACGTGGTTGTCTAGGATCTACTACTGATGTGACGATGATATCTGCTCCCTTAAGATGACGTTGCGATATGCCTTTCCATCATGTGTCGTTCTACCCTTTACTGGAACGCAGGTCACGGTCGCGTATACGGACGATGGAGGTCGTGTACTATGTGCAAGGCGTATGAGTGAGAGTGGCCGAGTGAAGGGATCGACGAGTGCAGACTCGACCTTGGGTGAGGCTTTTCAGGAGAGGCAAAACTCACCTGAAGCTTCAAAGCAAGCATATCGGGATTAGCAAACTGGTAAGCAGATAACTTCAGAAGTGCAGCAGAAAGGTGAGGTGCATCACGAAGTAAAAAATGGTGGGACATCAAAATGAAGTACTGGTAGCAGGATCTACCACAGCATACAGGAGAGGTGGCAGCTGGTGTTGCAAACCATCATTGTGATAAATGGGGACGAGGATTGTAATTGTTGCAAGGGTGGAGGCTCTTCTGGACACTGTTATGAGACTTGTTGACCACTATGTTAAAGGCTACCAGTTCTTAGCTGGGCTCAGCGGCAAGTAGGGTAGGTCACCAGGACCTGTGATATTAGTGAAGAGGTGTCGCCCGAAGACGACTAGCTCCGATACAGGCGATGTGTTCATGCCGGCGCAGATACCACAAAGATAAGTTATGGGTAAAAGCAACGAAGAGTGTCAAGAGTAGTGTCAGAAGTAATAAATAAAAAAATGGTTATAATCATGACCATAATTATTAAAGGGGTGGACTGGTAAGCCAGAGGAAGGCCTCAGTTAGATGACCGAAAGCTCCAGCTGCGTGTCATCACACAACCAAGACCCGCTTCAGGAAACACTTGTTCTGTTTCCTGACAAATCGTACTTAATCTAAGTAATAACAACATTAACAGTAAAAAGTGTCAATATTGCTACCAGTGTTGTACGTACACACCTTTTGGGAGGCTAATAAAAGTACAACTGGTGATATGGTAACGCGTCAGGGCAGGACGGCAAATCCAGTGGCTCTTAAACTAGTTCTATAAATGGTATGTCAGAATGTGCAGAGGGCCTAGGTAGGAGCTTTGTTCCAGAGATCATTTCTGGAAAATGGAAACTGTCTACATGTACCCGTCGACAAAGTCTGAAAATGAGTGGCTATTTTTGTGACAGAACTTTTATTATACACAGATGTGAGAGAATGGTGAGCGGTAGTGTGTTGAGGTATGGATGGGATGTAGTGGCGGGTTGTTTGACAACATTGTCTGTGAAATGGACGCGAATACATTCACACGTTTATGGATGACGTTTCGGTCCTTGGACCTTGATCACAACAAGTACATACGAAGTGATCAAAGTCCAAGCACAGAAACATTCAGTGTCCTAAATGAATCCATTTGTGGATCAGGCCCTGATCCATCGGGAGGCCTGGTCATGGACCGGGCCGCGGGGGGCGTTGATCCCCAGAATAACCTCCAGGTAACCTCCAGGTAGGAGGCAGAACAATGTTTGTTAGAGGTACACGAGGCGTACTTCTAATAATAAAGATTTATCAAGTCATTTTTAATCACTTGTCGGTTGTTGCCATAGTGTGTGTGTACTCTCCTAGTTGTGGTTGCAGGGGTCGAGACATAGCTCCTGGCCCCACCTCTTCACTGATCGCAACTTGATCCTCTCTCTCCCTGCTCCCTGAGCTTTATCATACCTCGTCTTAAAACTATGTATGGTTCCTACATCCACTACATCACTTGCCAGACTATTCCACTTCCTGACAACTCTTATGATTAAATAAATACTTCCTAGCATCTCTTGGACTCATCTGAGTCTTCAACTTGCAGTTGTGACCCCTTGTTTCTGTGTCCCATCTCTGGAACATCCTGTCTCTGTCCAACTTGTCAATTCCTCGCAGTATTTTGTATGTCGTTATTATGTCTCCCCTAACCCTCCTGTTGTGTGTGTGTGTGTGTGTGTGTGTGTGTGTGTGTGTGTGTGTGTGTGTGTGTGTGTGTGTGAAGGATGTATAAGACTTTCAGCAGATCTAACTCCCTGTATACCTACATGGTAGGAGGAATATGGGGCGCCGACTACATATAATTTATGTAACGAGGACAGCATCATATATTAATGGTATACAGTACCGACAAGTTCATAAGACACATGTTCATCACTTGGTTATCTTAGGTATCTTAATACCCAAGATAACCAAGGTATCTTAATATCCAAGATAACCAAGGTATCTTAATACCCAAGTATTGAACCTCTCTTATTCATTAACGGAGGCAGTGAGAACAGTCCCGACAATCATCACTGATCATTTGGCAGTAATGACTAACCTTCACTAAGGTGAGCAGTAAGAAGGATCTGCTGAAGAGGTTTACGGACATCAGGAAACTGCAAGGATACACTGGTGTATCAATTCCATTACTTGTTTCCCAGGAAGAGAAAAAAAATATAGACTGAAAAAAAAATTACAAAAATAAGAGACAAAATATTTTTCTAGTGAGTAACAGAACCATATCGAGTCTCATGGTAACTTAAGCAAGTAATGTAAAAGCAACAATTCATAAGAGAAAAAAATGGGAAAAACACAAACTTGTTTGAATTTTTTTTAACATGAATAATCTTGTAAAGACTTGAATTAAGGGACATTATAAACTAGAATAAACCCGAGAACATAGAGCAAATTCGGAAAATGCCAGAATAATGAGAGGGAAGATAATAAGAACATTAAAAAAAGTAACACCAAATATGGGACTACTCATATAACTTGTACTCTCACGTCTATAATATTGTTTTGTGTTCAGAGCCCCGCTGTAGGTAGGAGGGAGAAATACCAGAGCTGGAAAGTGTGCACACATCGTTTACTGCCGCAACAGAGCCAGCAAAGAAATTAAACTAGTGAGAACACCTCGTGTACTCTGTAGTCTGGAATGAAGAAGACAGGTATCTGGTCATATATACCTGGTAGATACTGGAGGGCCAAGTCCCAAAGCTATATACTACTATAACTCACGAATAAGAGATATGGGAGGAAGTGTGAAATAAATCCAGTGAAAATCAGGGTACCTTGGGCACAATAAGAGAACACTATGTCAACATCCGTGGTCCCAGACAGCTTATTATCAAATGTCATAAATACTCTTGGAACAAGTGTAGAAGTCATCGAGATGAATTTTAGATTAAAAGTGCGATAATTTGCATATTTTAGCTAAAAATTGGAGTAATCCCCATTAACCAAAGTGGTGGCTGTATGCGAGGAGTGTCACTGTTGATAAACACATGTGCATCACTTGGATATCTCTAGTGTGGAACCGTTTCGCCACTCAGTGGCTTCATCAGTCCAATACAAAGAATAGTAAATATCAGAAGGAAATTGAGGTAATCAGTCCCTCAGCCTGGAGTCGATGTAATCAGTCCATCAATCTTGAAAATATTGAAAAGATTGATTGGTGGACTAATTACATCAGCTCCAGGCAGAGGGACTGATTACCTCAGTTCCATTCTGTTATTCACTATTCTTTGTATTGGATTGATGAAGCCACTGTGTGGCGCAACAGTTCCACAGTAAAGATACCCAAGTGTTGCACATGTGTCTAATTTATCAACTTGTCGGTTCTTTGAACCATTTATCTACGTTCCTTTGAGTGTCACTCTACTGACACTCAACACTCAAGTTGTATCCACCAGCTCAATTACTTTTGGCACGGGATCTGGTTTTCTTAACGTTTGGTTTGTATCTTTACAGTGGACGGCAAGTCATGGTTCCGTGTGGATAATTATTCTCTTAATCATGCTGTCTCAGTACTTATTACGTTTTTTTTTTTCTGGGGTTCCATGGAGTCGTTGTAGAACTTTCATTTTACCGCCATATGTCGGGCAAAAGCAATGGTTAGAATATTTGTAGTTGCAGGAGTCGATGCATAGCTCCTGGCCTAGCCTCTTCACAGATCGCTACTATTTCCTCTCTCTCCCTGCACCATGAGCTTTATCAAACCTCGTCTTAAAACAATGTATGGCTCCTGCCTCCACTACGTCACTTGCGAGACTGTTCCACTTCCTAACAACTCTACGACTGAAGAAATACTTCCTAACATCACTTTGACTCATAGGAGTCTTCAGCATCCAATTGTGATCCCTTGTTTCGGTGTCCCATCTCTGGAACATCCTGTCTCTGTCCACCTTGTCAATTCCTCTCTGTATTTTGTATGTCGTTATCATGTCTTCCCCTAACCCTTCTGTCCAGTGTCGTCAGGCCGATTTCCCTTAACCTTTCTTCGCAGGACATTCCCCTTACCTCCGGAACTAGCCTTGTTGCAAACTTTTGCACTTTATCTAATTTCTTGACCTGCTTGACCAGGTGTGGGTTCTAAACTGGTGCTGCATGCTCCAGTATGGGCCTGACGTACACGGTGTACAGAGTCTTGAACGATTTTTTACTGAGGTATCGGAACGCTATTCTCAAGTTTGCCAGGCGCCCATATGCTGCAGCAGTTATCTGGTTGATGTGCCCCTCAGAAGATGTGAGGTTTGCAATCTTTGGCCACCTAGCCTATACTCTGCGGTCTTCTTTGCCCTTCCCCGATCTTCATGATTTTGCATTTGGCGGGGCTGAATTCAAGGAGCCAGTTGCTAGACCAAGGTTCCAGCCTGTCTAGGTCTCTTTGTAGTCCTGCCCGATCCTCATCCGATTTAATTCTCATTAACTTCACATCATCTGCAGACAGGGACACTTCTGGGTCTATCCCTTCCATCATATGTGTGTGTGTGTGTGTGTGTGTGTGTGATTTTGTTTCAATCTCTGCTACTTAAACTGGGAAAATGCCTCGGCAAGCATTTGCGACGAAGCAGTGGGTCGGACACAGTGTTTTGAATGTTCTTTTTTTATTATTATTCAAAGCAGGACGAACATTAGTTGAGAATGATGGACGCTCTGGTCATCCGTAGTCAAAACCAGACACCAATATTGAAAGAAAGTATCCAGGACATTGTAAGTGATGTGTGAATTTATTATGGGTCATGTCATAGCATTTTGATTGAAAATTGAACATGAGGCGAGTGGCTACGTAATTTGTGCCCAGCTTGCTGACTCAAGACCAGAAAAAACATTGTTTTCTGGCCAGAAACATGAAAGTCGTCAACCACCCTCCATACTCTTCCCAAAAATAAAACTGGCACTCAAGGGGCGGTATTTTAACGACTTGAGCGGTAATAGCAGGCCACACTAGTCGACGTTAGGAAAGAAGAGTTCTAGAAGTGTTTGGAGAAGTGTCAAGCGCTGAAATCACTGTAGATTAATGATTCAGAGAACCGATAAGTTTACAAATTTGACACATGTGCAGCACTTTGGTATCTTTATTGTGGAAACTTTTCGCCACACAGTAACTTCATCAGTCAAATACAAAGAAGAGTGGTGAAGATCAGGAGTAGTTTGAGGTACTCAGTTCCTCAGCCTGGAGTCGATGCAATCAGTCCATCAGTCTTTTCATGATTGATAGACTGATCACATCGACTCCAGGCTGAGAGACTGATTACCTTAAACTCCTAATCTTCATCACTTTTCTTTGTATTGAACTGATGAAGCCACTGTGTGGTGAAAGGTTTCCTAAGTAAAGATACCTAAATGCTGCACATGTATCAGCTGGGATCTGTGTATAGCCTACCAAGGAGAGTATTTCCAGGAAGACAACTTCATCCACGTGATTTTTTAAGCCGATATTTTTTTTTTTTAGGGGCAGTCCTGGAACTTTTTGCTAGCACCCCGTGTATGCTGAGAGGTTACTTAAATCACTATTTTAGGCATACAGTACCGACAAGATAAGGAATTAGACACATTTGCAACATCTGGGTACCTTTATTTGTAGAAGTTTGGCCAACCAGGGGCTTTGTTAACACCAGGATATAATATGAAGACTGTAGAAGTATATATAAAAGATGAAGTAATCAGTCCCTCAGCCTTGGAGTTGAAGAACAGCGTAGTTTCGAAGAATCTGAAGCACAGGCAGGAAGATTGGCGCTTCTATACTGGGGTCGGAGGAGGGACGAGCACGTCCCTCCTCTGACTGACCCTTCATCGGGGGCAGGGGAACCTAGGTGCTTGTGAAGGGCTCTTGATCTAGAAAGTTGAGCTTACCTTCCACCTGGATTAAGACTGATTATCCCTTGTTCTGCAGGCGTTACTTAACCCTTGTGGGTTTATAGATTTCCTCCAGAATGTGTGATCGTATTTTTCGGCATATTCCTTCCTTCTCTAGAGCAAACTGGGGACACTCTTAAACAGCACTTAAACAACACTAACCTCTCACATAACTTCGATAACAGACCTATATCAGACATCGACACACAGGTTGCTCTCATGCAAGACTATAACACAAGCTGCTGAAAATGTAATTCCTAAAAAACAATACACTGCCAAATATTCCTTCCGTCCTTCTCAAAGGACAAAACGCCTTCTCTTCTACTACCGTCACCGTTTTGCCACCAACCGCCACAGATATGCACATGTCAGTAGAGACTTCACTTTCCTGAGAAACATCCGTAGCTTGGATGAGGACCATAGCAAACACTGGATATCCCTGATCCAGGCTGCTGACTCACACCGCATACGGGACCCCAGGGAATTTTGGGGTTTCATCTGGAAGGTCACTAGAATCCCAAAAAAACACACTTCCAGCACACAAACAAACATCACAGACCCAACACAAGCAGCACGTTTTCAAAAACATATGGGAAAATATTTTCCACCCTCACTTTCCTGACCCAGCTGCACAACACACAAGATGTAGAACACTGGGTATCCATACATAGACACATCACCTGTCCTGACCCTATCATACAACTATCCTCCCTCACCTCCACCCACATTCTCAACACTCCTTTCTCTCAACCTCTTGTTAAATCCTTAATCTTGAAGCTTCCTCCTGGAGCTTCTGGACTATCTCACCACATTCTCCGCCACCTCCCTGACACTGTCATATCCGCTCTTACTGACCTTTACAATGCTTGCCTTGCTTCTGGCTACTTCCCTTCCATATTCAAATCCGCTATTGCCACACTCATCCCCAAACCTAACAAGGACCCAACTGACCCGAGGAACTACAGACCTATCAGTCTACGAGAAACCCTCGGAAAGACTTTTGAACGACCCATTAACCAAAGACTAAGGACTCGCTTAGAAACTAACCATCTCCTTGCTGATTGACAATTTGGCTTCCGCTAACAGCGCTCAATGCAAGCAGCTCTTAACATCATTTTGAACTATATTCTAATTAATAAGGCCTAAGGATGTACAACGGCCCTGTTTGGTAAGGACGTGGAGAAAGCTTTCGACACAGTCTGGCACTCGGGGCTCAAGTACAAGCTACGTAATCTTTTCGACCTTCCACCGAATGCCAAAAAAATACTATGCAACTTCCTTGATGGCCATACGATGCGAATTAAATTCAGAAACTGCCTCTCTGACTCCTTCACCATTCATGCTGGAGTTTCCCAAGGCTCTGTGCTCTCTCCTACCCCGTACATCCTTTACACAAATGACATTCCTGACCCAGCACATTACAACACACACTAGCATATGCTGACATCACACAACTCACCGCACACGAACAGTGCAGATATCTATCACTCAGAACACAACGCGAGGTAGACAGGATCAGTGCCTGGGAGAGTCTTTGGGGCATTAAAACCAGTGCCAATAAATTTAAGATTAAGACACATGTGCAACATCTGGGTATCTTTATTGTAGACGTTTCGCCATCCAGTGGCTTTATCAATACAAATTCTAGGACATAACTTGAAGACAGTAGAACTATGTACAGAAGATGAGGTAATCAGTCCCTCAACCTAGGAGTAGGTGCGAAGAGCACCATAGTCGTGGAGATTCTGAAGCAGAAGAAAGGAGCCTGGCGCTTATATAGTAACGTCAGGTGTAGCAGACGAGGGCATAGTCACTGGTAGGCAGGATTCCCCAGTGGAAGTAGGTCCTTCCCAAAGAGATGGGTTAGTTAACCTTCACGGCAACGACAACTACTACTACAACTAACCCATCTCTTTGGGAAGGACCTACTTCCACTGGGGAATCCCGCCTACCAGTGACTATGCCCTCGTCTGCTACACCTGACGTTACTATATAAGCTCCAGGCTCCTTTCTTCTGCTTCAGAATCTCCACGACTATGGTGCTCTTCGCACCTACTCCTAGGTTGAGGGACTGATTACCTCATCTTCTGTACATAGTTCTACTGTCTTCAAGTTATGTCCTAGAATTTGTATTGATAAAGCCACTGGATGGCGAAACGTCTACAATAAAGATACCCAGATGTTGCACATGTGTCTTAATTTCATCTTGTCAGTATTATATACCATTCTTACACAAATCTAAGATTACCTACTTCTTCCCAAAAGGACGCCCACCACTACCTGTTGACCTCAGAACCACCACTGCAAGAACACCCATCCCACGAACACGCAGCACCACAATCCTAGGAGTTAATTTGAACTCCAGTCTTAGACTACACACTCACATAAACGCCAAAAGAGCTCTGGCCAATTCTGCTCTAGGACGACTGTACAAGCTCAGAGGCTCACACCCTCACACTAAACTACACCTGTACAAGGCCCTCATACGGCCACTAATCACTTATTCACCTCTTGCTCTTCCTCTCGCTGCCAAAACAAATGTCCTGAAACTGCAGCGAATCCAGAACCGTGCATTGCGGTGGGTGCTGGGCGTGGTGTGGGATGACTTTGCCACAAGCGAGTCTCTCCACGCCATGACTGGTACCCCGGCGTTGAACGTATTCTGGAAAGAACTCGGTAACAGACAGACCGACTAGAAACCCACCAGGACACTTGGACAACCTTCCTTGACGAAGTTATTAAGCGGCCACACAACACTCTAAACCTCTCCCAGTCCATAAACAATACTGCTCCCCCTCCTTCCTCTCTATTCATGAACCTTAACCCTAACTTCTAATTCTTAACCATCTGCCCTGCCCTTTGCAGGGGTGGACCTTAAAGACGTCCGTTCTACCAAGCCAACTTCTATGTCTCCCTCTCTCCAATCCTTATTGCATTTGAGAAGCAAACAGCAGCAAACCAGCCTTGACGTTGTGCCAGCACCTGTGTGAATGTTCTTTGCCTCCCAAACCCAGTCCAGTACTTCCAGTGTGCCAATCTCGCTTTTGCAGTCAGCACGGCCCGGCATCTATTCCCTCTACCTGGGAGTATCCTACTACTACTAGGCGCTTCCCCCCCCCCCACCCTATCCCCCACAAGTCTTGGAAAATCAGCCTGCGCCTTATATGCTCAAGGTCAAGGTCAGGGTCAAGGGTAGGCTTGGGATTACGCTTTAGCAGATGTTAACTTACGTTGTTACAACTGCTTGGAAATGTCGTCTTATGTGTTTTATATGATTGTGCGCCTTGTATACTGGAAAATACGGTAATAATTGCCAAAGGAGTGCAAGTAGAAATACTTGCACAGAATCCAACTTTCTCACACTGTCATTAAAATAAACACCGTATACAATACTGACAAGTAGACGAGTAAGAGACCTGTGCAGGAGGTCAGGTGTACGTATTTATTTTCAAAACTTTATTTCCGCCTACCTGTTTGACCCTTGTGGATTTACCGTTTAGTTTTGATTGTAGTAATAATAATAATAATAATAATAATAATAATAATAATAATAATAATAATAATATCGGCTTGACAAAGCTCTTGAAGAGAGAAACGTTGCCACAATGAAATGTTGCATTAGTTCCACATATCCTTTTACCTAACAGTAATATTTCCACATATGCAACAGTTAGGTATCTTTATTATGAAACGTTTCGCCTACACAGTAGGCTTCTTCAGACGATGTTGTTAGGTAAGACACATATGCAACAGTTAGGTATCTTTATTATGAAACGTTTCGCCTACACAGTAGGCTTCTTCAGTCAAGTACAGAAAAGTTGATAGAAGCAGAAGATACTTGAAGACGATGTAATCAGTCCATCACCCTTAAAGTTTTGAGGTGGTCAGTCCCTCAGTCTGGAGAAGAGCATTGTTCCATAGTATGAAACAATATGGAGATGAAGTGACAGGATGGAGCCTTATATATTGCCAAGAGGTGAGACGTAGGTCACTAGAAGAGGTAAGAACTCAGATGTTGAGAAGTCAGGTCCCTCTCAAATCCAGCCGCTCTCACTAGTGGAAGTTGTCGAAGTTGATTGCAGGTCTGTACCAAGATACCCTTGTGTTGCAGTGTCTGACAGATTGAACATTAAAATGGTATAAAATACCGACAGGTTGTTAGGTAAGACACATATGCAACAGTTAGGTATCTTTATTATGAAACGTTTCGCCTACACAGTAGGCTTCTTTAGTCGAGTACAGAAAAGTTGATAGAAGCAGAAGATACTTGAAGACGATGTAATCAGTCCATCACCCTTAAAGTTTTGAGGTGGTCAGTCCCTCAGTCTGGAGAAGAGCATTGTTCCATAGTATGAAACAATATGGAGATGAAGTGACAGGATGGAGCCTTATATATTGCCAAGAGGTGAGACGTAGGTCACTAGAAGAGGTAAGAACTCAGATGTTGAGAAGTCAGGTCCCTCTCAAATCCAGCCGCTCTCACTAGTGGAAGTTGTCGAAGTTGATTGCAGGTCTGTACCAAGATACCCTTGTGTTGCAGTGTCTGACAGATTGAACATTAAAATGGTATAAATATAAAGATACCTAACTGTTGCATATGTGTCTTACCTAACAACCTGTCGGTATTTTATACCATTTTAATGTTCAGTAATATTTCCGCCTACTGTGTAAGCGAAACGTTGCATGTGTCGCAAGTTTTCCTACAGTGTAAACTGTGTGGACCAGTTGGCTTGCACAGTGTTAGACCTGAAATTTATCTCATTATAATTATGCTAATGATTATAATTGACATCTGTATGTCAGTTATAATTATTACGTTTTGAGGATGTCTTGGTTTGACCAAATGCAAGTTTGATGTCTCGAAGATGGAGGATGTTGAGGTTTTAAAATATGTGCAGTAATATATCTTACCTTACCTTTTTCTTGCACATAGTTTCTGTAGATTGTTGCAGAGGGTCCTGTTTGTCTGAATCATCAGTGTTTGTCAGCTTTCTCCTTTGTCAAGTGTAACCTTTTTGCAAATGTGATTGTATATACAGTGTTCTTAGCGAAGTTTTTTGTCTGCTGTCTAGAATTGTAAGTGACTTTGAGCCAGAGCTATTGTGAATAATTGATGATAGCATCGTTGTATGTGTGTGTGTGTACATGTGTGTATCCTCCGCTGCCAGATGGTACTATCCCTTTCTATGCGTCAACCCACAGATTTATAGCTTTGCATTTGCTCGGGTTAAATTTCAACACTTGAACCGGACCATTTCTGGACTCTCCAAGCCTTCTTGCACCCGCCTTTCATCATTAGTTCCTTTTCTCATATACGAACGAGGTGGTAATCCACAGGACTTTTCTCTTATAATTGTAGGTGATAACTTTTATCTGATTATAATCGGATTAATATTCACCAGGAATAATATAGGCGCCAACACTGAACCCTGAGGAACACAGATTCCACTTTCCCATCCTGATGCTTCATACCTTATAGTGACTGCCTTTGTTCACGTGTTCCTTTAACCCTTAAACTGTCCAAACGTAGATCTACGTTTTTTCGACATTTGAAAGTATGTAAAAAAAGTAGATCTTTTTTTTTTTACATTTGAAAACGTGTAAAAAAACTTTGATCTACTTTTTTTTGTTATATTTGAAAATATGTAAAAAAAAGCGTAGATCTACTTTTGGAGCACTACGCATGTGAACGTAGATCTCCTTGGACAGTTTAAGGGTTAACTGTGCTAATAATTTTAATTTTAACCCAGGTTTTTTCTAGTTTACTAAGTAGTCTTCTGTGTGGGCCAGAATTACGAATCTCTTTACTGTCTAAGAATATGGAGTGAGAGGTATGGGAGGAAGACCAAAATAAACCCAATAAAAAGCATGGGTGTAGTGGGCACAATAAGGGAATATTGTATCAACGTTCCAGTCACGGTATTGTGCCTTTTTGTTATTCATTCGTGGATATAGACTGCTCAGTATCTTACCAGAAGATATCCGAAACACTGCTGGGGCAAGTATAGAAGTCGTCAAGAGGAAACTGGACAAGTATGTTCAGCAGGTGCCAGGTCAACTAGGCTGTGATGGATGTGTGGGTCAGCAACAGCCTGGTTGACCAGGCAAACACCAGACGAGCCTGGCCCATGGCAGGGCTCCGGTAGTAGAAAAATTGTAGGAACTCATCAAGGGTATATTAAAGGTATGAAGTCCACTTGTCCTTTTCACGTTTGACATCTTTTGATCAATGATGTCTGTAAAGCTAGACCGTCAATTTCTGGATTCACTTGGGTGTTATGTGAGGAAGTCAACACACTCAAGATGGTCAAGATTTTAGAGAAAATCTGAAGTAGGATTCCTGTTTGTCACTTTCCTTGAATATTGGTATTGCATTTTCCTTGAATATTGGTATTGCATTTTCCTTGAATATTGGTATTGCATTTTCCTTGAATATTGGTATTGCATTTTCCTTGAATATTGGTATTGCATTTGCAAACACAGTGATCTCGTTCTCTTATTCAGTATTATCCATACCAGTGTCGCTGAAATAATAATTAATAATCTTTATTTCTACAAGTACATGTACAAGGTATACAGTCCTAGCTGACATCAGTGATATACTGCTATATAGAAAACCCCTTATTATACAGAACATTTCTGGTAAATTAGGTCAGTTTTGTCTCAGGATGCTACTCACAACCAAGATACCCATTTTACTGATGGGTGAACATTGGACAGTAGTTGTCTTATGGAAGCACGTCTTAATGTTTCCAACCGTACCAGGCATCGACCCCCGGTATCAGGTCTAGCCTCGATGGTTTATCATTCCTTCTTACTCGCGTTTGTTGTCTTAACATGCTATACGAGAAAGTTCCTAATTATAGATTCAGGCAGCTGCTTCTGCATGTCTGAGCCTACGTGTGGGTCCTATAGTTCTAGTATATACCTCCAGGAGTGAGCTCCCTTATTACTAGTTCAGCCCTCACTCTTTGCCACCTTTACATTTTATTGTGTTGCTGCGTTGTTTCTGTTATGTTCTTGTCTGGAACTCTTCGCAATAATGTTCCAGTTAGTATACAATTTACGCTATTTAATAATGATAGATTTATGAATTGGACACATTGTAGCACCTAGGTGCCAAAATTATGGCTTTTTCAGTCCAGTAATGAGAACAAATACTTGACAGTGGAATAAGTGGAGAGGTAATTTGAGGTGATCAGTTCCTTAGCCTTGATAGGTGTTCAACCCTCACCTTTATAAAAGTTGAAATGATCACCTCAAAATACCTGTTTCTTACATCGTCTTCAGCATTCTCTACTGGATGGAAAAAGCCACTGATTGGTGAAACATCTCCGTCAGTAGCCACCCATGTGTTACACATATGTTACACGTGTGTTACACATGTCTTATTCATCACTATATACACTGAAAAAGCCCCATTATTGAGTTGGCATTTATTTAAATGTCAGTCCTTTTTATTAAAGTGTGTTGCGATTCCCCCCCCCCCCCTCTACCCCTTCTCGACTTTCTCTCTATACAACAACATCACCTGGGAAAAATGGGTACCTTGGTAACAATGGTTAACTTAGTTTCCGTGATTGCAGTGATGTCTGTGATATAATTTTGTACCTTTATTTAGCTTTTGTTTTTTACACAGTATTTTAAAGTATGGTTTGCGTGCGGCCAACAGTAACAGCCTGGTTGAGCAGGCCCTGATCCACGGCGAGACCTGGTCATAGACCGGGCTATGGGGGGTGTTGACCCCCGGAACACCCTCCAGGTATGGGCCTTCCTGGCCATCACATACTTAAATCTTGTAGAGTTTTGACATTATCATGTCTTCCCTACAGTCATGTCTTCCCTACAGTTTGCATGAAAACATAAAATAATCCCCTTTTTATGAGGTGACCGAACTTGTCCGGTATACTCGCATAACCTCTCTCTCTTGTTTTTTGATGCAGACGAAAACATTTCTTACCAAAATAAAAGTTGGAAAGTATGACGAAAACCAGATGGATAAGTTGTTCCTGCTAGTTGTTATGGAATGTTCACTTGCCTTTGTGTGGTAGCACTTGCCTTTGTCTGTGTGGTAGCACTTGCCTTTGTCTGTGTGGTAGCACTTGCCTTTGTCTGTGTGGTAGCACTTGCCCTTGTCTGTGTGGTAACACTTGCCCTTGTCTGTGTGGTAGCACTTGCCCTTGTCTGTGTGGTAGCACTTGCCTTTGTCTGTGTGGTAGCACTTGCCCTTGTCTGTGTGGTAGCACTTGCCCTTGTCTGTGTGGTAACACTTACCTTTTTCTGTGTGGTAGCACTTGCCTTTGTCTGTGTGGTAGCACTTGCCTTTGTCTGTGTGGTAGCACTTGCCCATGTCTGTGTGGTAGGACTTGCCTTTGTCTGTGTGGTAGCACTTGCCTTTGTCTGTGTGGTAGCACTTTCCTTTGTGTGGTAGCACTTACCATTGTCTGTGTGGTAGCACTTACCATTGTGTGGTCACATTCATTAGATAGCAAAATCTGTGTAAACAACATCTGAATTTTGGTTTTCATCCAAAGTCCCATTAATTTTGTCATGTGTTACATGTACCAAACAAGAGTTTCTCGTTCTAAATCTATGTTGACTTGGGTTGTGTAGGTTTTCTCCATAAACACTAAGTCGGCGTCTCAGTACTTTTGCGACGAATTTTATGGTGTGTGTGTGATGTTAGTGCTATTGGCCGTAATTTTGTTCGGTAACTGATGCCTACCAAAACGTAGAACGATGTTAAACTTGCCTTGATTTTTGTTTCCTAGTACCTTCCATTAATATAACTGACTAGGTACTCTTTAAGGCATGACGTGGCTCTGTCGCTCCGGAATATGCGTACTTAATTAGTAATAGTAGTAGGTGGTGGTGCTGGTGATATCATGCCAAGCATGTTCTTGTTGAGCCCTGGGGTTAATGACCCATATACCATGTTCAGCATAGCTATGCTGAACAGTTATTATTATCATTAGTAGTAGTAGTAGTAGCAGCAGCAGTAGCAGCAGCAGCAGTAGCAGCAGCAGCAGTAGTAGTAGTAGCAGCAGCAGTAGTAGTAGTATTTGGAAGCCTGGGTAATGAGGTTTAATGAAAGGCTAAAAAGCTTTAATTCCATTGATCAAGACTCAAGAGTGTTGAATATTAGGGTGAGTGTTCCCGTGATGTTTGACATGCTCTCATTCACACTGTGAGGGGATGTACTAGCTCCATGTTTGTTGTCACATTCAATGAATTTAATAAAGCTCATCCTGAAGTTTGTTAACTGGAATAAAGGCTTATCCTTGTGTGAAGTTTTTAGTTAATCTTTATTTGGTGCGTGTGTGTTCAGGGTGTGAGAATTTCTGACTCAGTGTTCGTCTTTTTCTCGTGGGGAGAAATGTTTAATAGTGTACAGGTTATTCATTGTACTTGTGTATAACTACTTGCAATGTACAAGTTGGTCGGTTTACTTGACAGTGTAAGTGCTTGACCGTAAGTGTTACAGCGCTGCATAACCACCTGGATCAAAGGTTACCTGTAAAACAGGAAGTAGTGTGTCTGTGCGCACGCGCGGGCCAGTTCGTGTATTGTATGTGCCAAAATGCGTTGTCATACCTATTTTCTCAAGCGTATCTTGATCCTGAGCACATTACAGGTAGAGGAGCCTCAACTTCCCTCAGAAACACCATCGTAGCTCATTGAAGCACCGTCATGATTTCTGTCCCCGTCCGTTGGCCAGCGGGCAGCTAATAGCAACAGCTTGGTTGATCAATCAATCGATGAGGAAATCTGGCCTCGGGTAAAGCCGCGAAACCAGTCACAGATTTATTCACAGATTTTAGTATAGGGTGTCCCTTCAGTATGGAACCATATGGTCATTAGACAGGACCAGCCGGTGAGGAGCCCCCAATCTCACTCTAAATATATAAATAAAAAAAATTAAAAATTATTTCTTTGCTAAGGTTACAATGTGTGTTTACATATAATATGATTGGAGCAAAGAAAGCCACTATCATGCCGAGGCGTTTCGGGCAGACTTAACCTAATACTTATAGACAACTTTAAGTCTAGACAGGTGAAAAGTAGTACAATACAAATAGTCAATATTCACTCTTGTTGATATGAGGGTCACTTGAAGAAGTACAATTATCATACTTAGTGTAAATTACCTTGCATAACCCAAAAAAGTCAGTTACTTATTTATATTGGGGCCCTTGATGCTATGCAGAATGTTTTACACCTTGTGTGGTAGTTGAAACTTCTGGTGTTAGGCTATTGTGACATGCCGTAGTGCGTATTCACACCTTCCTTGTGGAGTAGTTGATGCTCACTCAGAAAAGGCTTTATTGAAAGCTCGGATGTGTGTCCCTTTGATTCTTCCAGTTTTCTGTTGTCCCTTTTATTATTTGAGTATCGCTGTGACCTTGCCTGTCTCTTGTTGTACCAGTTATCTACCGATCCCTGTGGAGTGTTTCTGTCTTTTGTCATTGTTATCTACCCGTCTGTATGTCTCTTCCTGTCTTCTGTTATCTGCCAGTCCCTATGGCTCTTGTTTTTGCCTATTCTCCCTGTTATCACATTCTCCGTTGACTGCGCGTTATTGTGTTCCTTGTCACTTCAGAGCCACTTGCTAACAACAACAGTGCTACATCACCTCTTTTGTGTCTACTCCAGTCGCGGCACATCGCCGCCTCGTCCTTACTACGTATCTGATCACCTCTTATAAAGGTTCTAATCCGTTGTGTAATTCCAAGGGAGACTTCTGCTTGAGAGAAAGTTTATTAAGGTTCAGGTACGCATAAATACAATTGCATAAATTATCATATAAAGCAGCATATGTGTAATTACCTAGGATAACCAAAAAAAAAAAAAAAAAGTCAGTGACTTATTTCCATTGGGATCGCTGCCCCACAGGTCTAATTTCCAAGTCTGGAAAATTCGTGGCCTTGCAGTAGCTTGGCTGTGATAAGAGATGTTTGACTTCACAGAGTTCACTCGCGAACTTTAATATTAAAATTTGATCAAGCTGAATCCTTAGCGACACCGTCTTGCTCAAGATTATGTGCGTACATCTATAGAGCATGTAGGCTACATGATGTTAAAATTTTAATTTTGAGGCAGTTTCCGTCGGGATGGGGGGGGGGGCATATTTTTGCACATTATTTTACTGATTTTAGAAAAATATGTATATTTTCAACCTATCCTGGTAAGTCTATATGTAAAAAGTGCGTGTCTGCGCTATTACATATGCACGTACATACTCCATAAAGCATGCTGGACTAGCACTTTAGTACGTGCTCGTGCTGTCGTACTCATGGGTCTTCCCTAGAATATTAACCAGAGCTTCATCCACTATTTCCTGTCTAACACGATTTTGAAAGTTTTCGTTCCGTTCCCTCCAAAGAGGAGTTCTTTAAGCTAATGAAGGGCTCTCCAGCCAAGAAGTTAGAGCTACCTTCTCTTTCATTGAATCAAATATGATTACCTCCCTTTCCGAAGGTACAGTATGACAGCCTTAGTGGGTTGTACGGAATCATAGAATGTGAGGAGCAGTCTATATAATTGGAAAAGATAGGCACACAGCGGTTGTTGTATCATCGGATTTCTTTAAAATTGTGATTGTAAATCGCTGTATAGATTTTCAGTAAACTACGTTATAACTGTTGTTGAAAGGAATCTTGGTACATTCATTTTTTCTCAGCTCTTATGCAAGTCAAGTGTCTACGTTTCTCAGATACTAGCAAGATTTTTAATAGATAAGTCAAGTGTCTGTTTTGGGAACTAACAAGGTGTTTAACAGACGTCAGGTGTCTACAAGTTTTCTCAGATACTACTAGCAAGACGTTAAACAGATAGAAGTCAGGTACTACTGCTTATTGTCCGTTAGTATATTTTCCTCAGTTTAACGAGTTTTGTGTTGTATAATTACCACAGTGGTAGTATACCACGAGCTGGTATACTACCACCTTAACTACATACTGCTTTTAGTAAGAAATTATGTCATTTTAAGCTGGATAAACTTAAGGTTACCTGATAGAGGTAAGATTTTCACGTGATGCTTTTCAGTGACTCGTGTTGAGGGAGTTGTAGTATGAGTGGAGGCAGGTATTTTTATGTTAGTTTAAAACGGAGATGTGTTAAAGTAACTTGCGTATTTTAAAGGGGCATTGGAAAGGGGGGTAACTTAGGTACTTTAAGAGTGCACTGGAGAAGTTAATTTAAAGACTTGAAAGTCTGAACAAGTAGCATCAGCAGGTGTTACTTTTATTTTGCAATTTAGTTTTGATCTTTTATTTGGCAGTTCATGACACCCGGGCAAGTTGAGTGGGTGACTTGTTTAATAATGAATGTTACACAACGGTGAGGGTGAGGTGGGTAGGTGGGTGAGGTGAGGAGTGAGCAAGCTACTGAGATTATTGAATGAGGTGGGTAGGTTGGTGGGAATGGGTGGGCGAGTACGCAAGAGACTGTGGTGGGCAAGTCAGGCAAGCAAGCAAACAGTGAAATGTGAGCTAGGAAGTGGCCGATATAGAGTGGGCGAGGTCTGGCCCACTAGTGACAGGTGCCGGAGGTACTCTTGCATGGTCATCCTTGATACACTGGAGAAAGGAAAGCTTGATACAACCTGCCACATACAGCAATAATAATCATATTCCATATCTTTGCTAATAAAAGGTTCATAGCTATATTTTACTGCCTTGTTACAATAGATTTACTAGATAACGTAGAAGGGGAAACATATCTCGATAACACACGAGTGTACCATAACCTCTTTATGCACATAAACTAACTGATGTATATAATTGTGACGTCACAAGAGCAAAGATATTGCCACCACATAGATTACTGAACAAGCAAAGATATTGCCACCACACAGATTACTGAACAAGCAAAGATATTGCCACCACATAGATTACTGAACAAGCAAAGATATTGCCACCACACAGATTACTGAACAAGCAAAGATATTGCCACCACATAGATTACTGAACAAGCAAAGATATTGCCACCACATAGATTACTGAGCAAGCAAAGATATTGCCACCACATAGATTACTGAACAAGCAAAGATATTGCCACCACACAGATTACTGAACAAGCAAAGATATTGCCACCACATAGATTACTGAACAAGCAAAGATATTGCCACCACATAGATTACTGAGCAAGCAAAGATATTGCCACCACATAGATTACTGAACAAGCAAAGATATTGCCACCACACAGATTACTGAACAAGCAAAGATATTGCCACCACATAGATTACTGAGCAAGCAAAGATATTGCCACCACATAGATTACTGAGCAAGCAAAGATATTGCCACCACATAGATTACTGAACAAGCAAAGATATTGCCACCACATAGATTACTGAGCAAGCAAAGATATTGCCACCACGTAGATTACTGAGCAAGCAAAGATATTGCCACCACATAGATTACTGAACAAGCAAAGATATTGCCACCACATAGATTACTGAACAAGCAAAGATATTGCCACCACATAGATTACTGAACAAGCAAAGATATTGCCACCATATAGATTATTCAACAAGCAAGGAACAAGGATGACACCACAGATTGAACAGCGGGGATACTGCCTCCACATAGATTGAACAAGCAAGGATATTGTCACTATATATATTATTGAACAAACATGGATACTGCCACCACATAGATTATTGATCAGATATTCATATTGCTGTTCATTCTCGTCCCCCAGTCATGATCGTCCAGTTGAAAGGTTACAGTGGTTATTTTCGTCAGCCTCCTTTTCAAGATGTGTCGTAACCTTTCTTTAAATTTGCTTATGCGTGATTAAATATGAATTTATTTTTATAGATTTAGGTAACATAACCTATCTAATCCTTATCCAACTTAAACCCCACCCAACCTAGCCTAATTTGTCCTAACCTAAAATAAACAGATTTTGTCTACCGTAAAGAAACTGATGCCGGAGAACTGATAGTGTTAAAATAATAATAATAAAATTAATATAATTTTATTTCTACAAGTACATGCACAAGATATAAAGGCCTAGCTGACATCAATGACATGCTACTATATAGAAAGCCCCTTGTTATACATCATATTTTATTACACAATTATTGTATTAATCAAATTGACATGCTGAATTTAGGAAAATCCAAAATTTTCCACAAGTTCTTTCGAGCTTTGGTATCTCCACGCACATTGAAGTTGGATCGAAATGTCATACAACCACCAGTAATGAAAAGAAAGAAATGGTGTAGAAACGTTTTTATGACGAAGTTTCGCTCTGTGTAAAACTTTGCCATGTTTGTTCTACAACTTTTCTTCACAAAGGTGTATCAGTTAGAGGATAAGGTGACTGGGGTCACTCGTTCTGTAGGGAAAAAGGCCCAAGCTGCAATAGTTACACATATTTCCTTAGAGAGGGTCCCTTGGTCATTAAGGTTTAAAAGGCTACATACTACATGAGGGGTCATTTAGGCTGCATGTCACCTATTCACCACAGGTCAAGAATACTTTAATCCCTAAAATAGGAATTAAACTCTCATTGTATATACACTGTGAGATGTACACCTCTCAATATATGTTGCCTGCTTGGTAAGGATCAGCGGGAGAAACTCTACGGAAAATTCCCTGTCATGTTTCAGTGATTCGTCTTTAAATTAATTTTTTAATTTTATGCGGTACAAAAATAATGTAGTTGACGTGTAATGAAACATTGTAAGGCACAGAGAAAGTTACTAGTATGCATTGCTAATGTGTTTGACTGGGTTTAACTCTGGCTCCTGGGTCTCTTGAGGATGTTAATCTACAGCTCCTCTTTCTTTTGTTTATTGATCTCCAGCTCCTGGGCCTCATAGGAAGCTTGAGTGACAGGTTAGAGCTGCAGCGCCTCTGCCTACTGGGGAGTTTTTAGGTACAGTTACTAGGCCTCTTGTGTGGGGTCGAGATACGGGAAGCTGGGGTTGTGTTGATACGTCTCTTGGATCGTTCAAAGAGGCAGGGGACGGGTGGTGTATGCTACGAGAGATACCTTTTAAGATCACAGGGATACGTGTCTAACTGACCACAGCAGTGCTCTACTTGTAAAGAGTTTGTATGAATGTAACTGTCATCCATAATTGTGTCTTATAAGAATGTGTCTTAGCTTACCGCCACCATTATTATTTATTATAAAATTTGAAATCGATGGGGAGTGCTAAACCCGTCGGTATCATAGTACAGGGGAAATGAAAGCCAATCAGGGAGGAAGCAACTCCACTTGCTTGAATCCAGGGACCCTCCCCTAGAAGAGTGAGACGATGGTGTGTTCTCTGTTTGGATCTTCTATAACTATTATCATAATCAAATCAAGCGTTAAACCAGTATGGGTCTATAATTTTCTTGGTCACTCGCAGCTGTTTATTAGTATATTTAAAAAAAATGCCCCAAACCCGATGGGTCATAGACAAGTATGCTTCATTATTGTCCGGTCTTATATAATATTTTGGCCGATATAGAACACCTATGTAACCATAGGTGTTCAATGAGCTATAGTGCATGTGTGCACAGGTGTTAGGTGAGCTATGGCGAGTGTCCACAGGTGTCTGATGAGCTGTGGTGCGTGTCCACAGGTGCTTGATGAGCTGCTGTACACGAGTGATGGTATTAACAGACATGTGTGTCCATGGGTGTTTGACGAGCTGTGTCTCCACAGGTGCTTGACCAGCTACTGCGCACGAGTGATGGTATTAACAGACGTGTGTCCACAGGTGTTTGACGAGCTACGGTGCAAGTCACCTGAGGTGTTCCGCAAGCTGGTGCCAGTGCAAGGTGACATAATACTACCAAGTCTTGGCATCTATGCTGAGGACGCCACCACCCTCATCTCTACAGTGTCTGTGGTGTTCCATGCGGCCGCTACAGTTAAGTTTGACGAGGCTCTCAAACTCTCGCTACAGATGAACGTGCTGGGTACCAAGCGCCTGGTGGAACTCTGTCACAAGATGACCAAGTTGGTGGTGAGTACAAGTGTATACAAATGGGGTTATACTTAACTACGGTACCTTTGAGAGCTTGTGTACACACATGCACACACAGTGAAGAGGTGGGGCCAGGAGCTATGAGTCGACCCCTGCAGCCACAATTAGGTGAGTATACACACACACACACACACACACACACACACACACACACACACACACGTGTGTATACGAGATGCTATCAAAAAGTTCCCATACTCGATTTTTTGCGTGCTTCCTGGGTGAAATATGGCAGAGGCATAGACACACTGCACAGTAGACTCCTTTGTGAAGTAACCTGGCAAGTTTCAGTCAGTGCAGTCGGTCATTCCGTTAACGTTAAACAGGCACTAGTGTCTGTACTTTGTTGCAATTTTTTGTGTAACAATGGAATCTTTAAAATAAATAATTGTGTATGAAATAATGTTCCAAGCTCGGTAAAATGGCTAGTGAAACTCGCAGAACATTTCAGCTAGCATTTGGCTACGAAGCAATGGGTTGGACACACTATTTTGAGTGGTTTTCTTGATTCAAAGCTGGATGAACATCAGTTGAGGATGATGAACGCTCTGGTCATCCATTAATGTAAAAAAAGCCACATCAGTGTTAAAAAAGTGAAGAAGGCTATTCGCAGATTGTCATCAGAGTATTCGGGACATTGCAGCTGCTGTGGGAGTTTCATATAGGTTGTCAAAACATTTTGTAATAAAGTTGGTAGAATTACCGACAATATGTAAAGTAAAAGGACACAAGTGCAACTAATGTGACATTTATTGTGGCAACGTTTCGCTCTCCAGGAGCTTTATCAAGCCATTACAAACAATACATGGACACAGAGGGTATATAGCACTGATCGCTGTTTCGAATACAATTAAACAAAACAACGGCAGCTTCACCATCTCCGAAGTCTTAGCAAGAATCCTCCTGAAAACAGTAAACCCTGCCATCACATAGTCTCTCCTGTTATTCTACACATTATTATTATAATCAAAAAAGAATTATTATTATAATCAAAAAAGAAAATGAAGTTATACTACACAAAGCACAGAGAGTGAACACTGAAACAAGCTGCCTCATTCCAGTTTATATTTGTCCAACCTATTTATATGTTACCCAAGTAATAGCTTTTATATCCTTTTACTCATGTACGAATTAATTGCTCTACCATATTGTATTACTTTTGTCACTACCACTACTACTACTACTACTACCACTACCACTAGTGAACTTCGAAATGGTACCTCACTAGTATTCACCTCACTCTGAGCCTTTATATACCCTCTGTGTCCATGTATTGTTTGTAATGGCTTGATAAAGCTCCTGGAGAGCGAAACGTTGCCACAATAAATGTCACATTAGTTGCACTTGTGTCCTTTTACTTTACAAAACATTTTGACTGAAAAAAATTGAAAATGAGGTGAGTGGCTTGCCATACTCCCTCCTAGCCTCATGGGCCCTATTATACCTGCTCTTAAAATTATATATAGAACTTGTCTCTACCACTTCTTCATAGAGATTATTTCACTTCCTGACCACTTTGAGACCGAAGGAATACTTTAACATCCCTGTGCTTTATCTGTCTTTAACTCTAGTGTACCCAAGTAGCTACCTTTTTCATGAAACTATATCAGTTATCAATTTTTATGTTGAAATTGTATCAGTTGTGTATTGTATTTTAATAAAATACTTGTATTTTGCTGTGGGCAGGCAGTGGTACATGTTTCCACTGCGTATTGCAACTGTGATCGTGGCGAAGTTAAGGAAATGGTCTATCCTCCACCTATTGATCCCTATAAGCTCATCCAACTCATTGACTGGATGGATGATGAAACCTTCAACTACCTTACACCCAAGTAAGTCAACATCTTCTGTCTTCACTAGTTTGTTGACATTGTTGTTTATCCTGTGGTGATTTTCATTATATAATTTATGTATGTTTGGGAGGGGGATGGGGAATGCTCTCCAAGTGATATTCTTTATTTTTTCCGGCTGTGTGTAGAGGTATACTCAACCAATTGTTTTCAGGATATCTATATGGGTATATTACCTCATGAAGCTGTCTTCAGCAGGGGCAGCACCAGAATTTATATATTGGAGGGGGGAGTGCTTAGGGGTTGTTATCTGGTTGGAAGGGGAGCGAGGAGATGAAGCAGCGTTATTATTACTATTTTTATGTAGGTGCTAAGGGATGTTTGGAGGGCAAGTGAAGCTACCCCCAACTTCTCCTATTGGTGCTGCCACAGAGTCTGCTCACCTTATTATACACAAATATGTTTTTTCAAAAAGTGTGAGAGTGAGTATAGGAATACTCTTTTAGTTCTACTCAACTTGTTGTGTTTGCAAACCGTATTCGCCTATTTGTACTCACCTATTTGTGGTTGCAGGGGTTGATTCCCAGTTTCTGGTCCTGCCTCTTAACTTGCCAATCATTAGTCACTTCCTCTTAGCTTCATGGGCCCTGTTGTACCTGCTCTTAAAACTGTGTAAGCTGCCTCCTTCCACCACATCCTCACTAAGATCATTCATCTTTCTGACCACTGTGAGACTGAAGAAATACTTCCTAAAATCTCTGTGCTTCGTCTGTGACCTTAACCTCCGAGACTGAAGAAATACGTACTTCCTAAAATCTCTATGGTTCATCTGTGACTTTAACCTCCAGTGGTGACTGCAAGTTCCCATTTCTTGCCTCTCAGACAGCTTATACCTGTCTTCCTTATCAATTTCCCTGAGTATTTTGTATGTTTTTATTATGTCATCCCCAGTTCTTCTGTCCTCCAGTGTCGTTAGGTCCAATTTGGTTAGCCTCTCTGCATAGCTCATGCTCCTTGGCTCAGGAACAATCCTTGTTATATACTTCTACACTCTAGTTTTTAACATACTTTTTCAGGTGCAGGTTCCATACTGGTGCTGCACGGTGCCCCGTGGCCTGGTGGCAAAAGCTCTCACTTCACATGGTGAGGGTCCGGGTTCGATTCCCGGCAAAGGGATGGAAACATTGGACGTGTTTCCTTACACCGGTTGGTTGTCTATCTTCACCCATCAGTAAAATGGGTACCTGAGGGTTAGTCAACTGGTGTGGGTCGCTAGTTATGCTCAGCATAACTAGCGACTTTCTATATAGTAGTATGTCATTTGTGTATGTGTACTCATCTGTAAATGGTTGCAAGGGTCGATTCACAGCTCCTCTGTGTTTTATCATTTGTCAAAGGCACTTCTTGATAAACACTTGACCTCTCCTTTTTTTTGGGGGGGGGGGAGGGGGAGGGGAGATTAGGTATACTCGCCTAATTATACTCGTTCTGTTGTGTTTTCAGGAATAAGTCTCAGTTAGTGAACCATGTTTTTTAACCATTAATTACTAGTTTTAATATATCCCTCACAGCATGGTTTTATTGGTTATAAATTTGCATTCATTTATGCAAATATCTTGTATGCTATTCTTATTTTATTACAGTTGATAATCTCAGTTGATACTCCTACTCAATACTCTCACTTGATATCCTTGCTTAATATTTTCAGTACATTCCCTTATTGATTGGTACTCTCAGTAGATATGCTTGCCTGATATTCTCAATAGATATCCTCATAGTGCAGGATAAGAGCGAACCTCTGATCTTGTGTTTCTTTTAAAATTGCAACTTTGAGGTGTTTTCTAGTGTGGTTTTTATAACTTTATTGATATCAGTTGATTGAATGGAAAACAAAATAGTAAGAGATGGTTTTGGCTGGTCTTAAACTGGACGTTGCTAGAAATAGGGCTCAGAGTGGGCGGAAATATTTGATATTGGCAAATTTTTTTCCTGAAGAAGGGTAGGGCCTTCCCAGGTTCACAGTGTATTTTATGGGTTTTACTAGGTCTGCTCCAGTTGTTTGGATGGTTTAAATCATTACCAATTATTCTTGGTCATATTTTATTATCTGAGAAATAGGGTTAAACTTTGTGATAATGTATTCAAAATACAGGGCAAGTGATATATAGTAGAGGCCTGGGGACATGATTAATGAACAGAAAGTAGGTTGCTTTAGCAGCTGAAATACCTAAAGAGTTTATTTTGAACTGTTTTTAAAGTGGGAAATTTTAAATTGTGTATAAAACTGTCCTGTTTTTAAACTGAAGAATTTTAAGTTTTGTATAAAATTAGCTAAATTACCAACTTCTGTACACATTATAGGGTAGTTCTGATAGTTGAATGGGAATTTTGTTGTGCTCAGTCCATAGAACAGAAGGTATTCTGACAAAATAGCTATGAATAGGTTGAATTGAGCATTGGCATTAGCTTAAAATAAGATTCCAAGTGGGCAAAACTACCAATGTGTAAACTGCATCCAGACTGCAACTTTGGTGCCTGCATAATTCCATAGGTTCCCTATCAAATTTTGCACTTGTGATGTCATTATTTTAAGAAAAAGATTCCCTGCCATTTCACATAATCTTTTTTTTTTATTATTTTCAACACTGTCACCCATTTAATTTTGGGATGCCGCAGTGAAAGGGTTAATATGCTTTCAATAGGTTATTTTTTTTTCACACTAACCTGTGACAAGTGTTCTTTGACAGATTAATTGGGACACGGCCAAACACCTATACTTACACAAAGGCTTTAGCAGAGCATGTACTGGTACAGGAGGCTGGATCATTGCCCTTGGCCATTGTTCGGCCGTCCATAGGTAAGTGCTGTGTCATTAATTAAATGTATTATCATCCTAGTCATTGTTAATCTACGGTTGAATTTTTTTTATTTTTTTAACACGTCAGCCATTTCCCACCAAGGGAGGGTAACCCAAAAAGAAAGAAAAAACTTTCATTATCAGTCAACACTTTCACCATCACTCATACATAATCACTGTCTTTGCAGAGGTGCCCAGATACAATAGTTTAGATAATCACTCCAAACTGCAGTTTGGAGCAGTTTGGTTGAATTGTTCTTCACATAATTTTGGGGCCAAGAATGATCTCTTCACAGTGCTGAGACTTGTGACCATATATGTTCCAATAAGTTTTTCAGAATTTATGGTGTCTAGGACAGTATCGGAAGATTCTTATAAAAAGAACATTAGCATATGTTTGAGCAAGACCAAAAGCTCTTCTGAGTTTGATCCCATGATACCAGAGGTGGGTCAGGGTTTTGGACAATGGCAGCTCATGTTTCTTCAAAATTGGTATTTAATCTGGGAATAATTAATCTCCCTGGGAAAATAGTTCTAGGGAGATTCAATTAGCTGACAGCACTTTTTATTATTATTAATATCAATTTTTTTTTTATATTACACACCAGCTGTCTCCTGCCGAGGTGTGGCAGCCTGAAAAAGAAAATAAGAGTTTTTCTTCTTTTTTACATTTGGTACTTTAAACAGGTAAAGGGGTTACTAGTCCCTTGCTCCTGGTATTTTAGTCCTCTTACGACAACTATGACTTATGGAGGAAAGATTCTTCTCCACCTCCTCATGGAGTTAATACCAAGTTTTTTTTTTTTTTTTTAACAAGTCGGCCGTCTCCCACCAAGGCAGGGTGACCCAAAAAGAAAGGAAATCCCCAAAAAGAAAATACTTTCATCATCATTCAGCACTTTCACCTCACTCAAACATAATCACTGTTTTTGCAGAGGTGCTCAGAACTCAACAGTTTAGAAGCATATACGTAAAAAGATACACAACATATCCTTCCAAACTGCTAATATCCCAAACCCCTCCTTTAGAGTGCAGGCATTGTACTTCCCATTTCCAGGACTCAAATCCGGCTATATAAAAATAACCAGTTTCCCTGAATCCCTTCACTAAATATTGCCCTGCTCACACTCCAACAGATCGTCAGGTCCCAAATACCATTCGTCTCCATTCACTCCTATCAAACACGCTCGTGCACGCCTGCTGGAAGTCCAACCCCCTCTCCCTGATGTCTCATCACTAAAATTAAAGTAATAGTAATACCAATTATTTTAATTTTAGTGATGAGACATCAGTGGAAGGTTTATCTGTGGAGGCAAAAAGTGGGAATGCACTGTAGTAGTACCAGCACATTGCTATAAGGCTAGAGGTCTGGAGTGTGAATATTATGCAAAGAATTTGGAGGGTAGAAATTAGAAGATAGTGCGGTTGCCCATAGGTAGTAGGTTGATAGACAGCAACCGCCCAGGGAGGTACTACCATCCTGCCAAGTGAGTGTAAAATGAAAGCCTGTAATTGTTTTACATGATGGTAGAATTGCTGGTGTCCTTTTTTTTGTTTCATAAACGTGCAAGATTTCAGGTACGTCTTGCTACTTCTACTTACACTTAGGTCACACTACACATACATGTACAAGCATATATAAACATACCCCTCTGGGTTTTCTTCTATTTTCTTTCTAGTTCTTGTTCTTGTCTATTTCCTCTTATCTCCATGGGAAAGTAGAACAGAATTCTTCCTCCATAAGCCATGCATGTTGTAAGAGGCCACTAAAATGCTGAAAGCAAGGGGCTAGTGACCCCTTCTCCTGTATATATTACTAAATTTAAAAGGCGAAACTTTCGTTTTCCTTTTGGGCCACCCCGCCTCAGTGGGATATGGGTGGTGCGTTGCAAGAAAGAAGAGTGCGGTTGCCAGATGTATAATTTGTAGTCGAAGAGGACTTATTAACATGGTTTGGTCATTTAGAAAGGATGGAATAGAATAGGAAGAACAAGAGCATGTGCATAAATCCAGGATGGCAGGAGGGGTAGGGGTTGTCTTAGGAATGGTTGGAAGGAAGAGTGTGAAGGTTTTCCATAGTAGGGGTTAAGCACCAAGCAGGCCTGTGAGTGTGCTAGACTGGGACAAGTTGAAGCAAGTAGTTTTAGGGATTTGACATGTTGGAGTGTGAACAAGGTAAGATTCTGAGATCCTCCCTTCAAGGAACATTCCCAGGAAGATGTCAACACAGTGATTCAATATAGTACTAAATATCTATTATATTTTCTAGCCAAAAAGGCACAAGATGGTGAAGTCAACATTTGACTAAGTTCTATTTGCCTACATGAACTTAGGTCCCAGTATGTCTCCAGATCAAGTCCAATGAGGACACATTCCTTCAAACTGTATTCTACTTTGATCCATTCTCTCTAAATGGGACTAATACATTATATTTCCTAAGCACACCACACATTCTGAAGCTGGTGTTTTTAAGCTTCACATCCATATAAGTAACTACTTTCATACATTCCCTTCTTTGATACGTTTTTTGACTCCACTTCAGCACCACTCACCTTTTTTCCCTCATCAATTCTATGATATATCATGTAAATATATGGATACCAAGGAAATTACTCACTCAAGAAAACACCTTGGTTAATAGATCACAGAAGGGGTGAGGCTTGAACCCCTGGCAGGCAAATCCTTAAATTCACAATCCAGTGTGCTAACCATCATGAGTTCGAGTCCCATGCACTCTGTGATTTGTTTGGAATTATATTACTACGATTTTGTGAGTCAACTTGGTTAATGTTTTCAAAAGTTTTAAAAAGTAATAAAAATTTATTAAATTTATAATCTGAAGCTTTCTCTAGTATATTAAATTAAAATTGGTGAAATTTGACACATTAGGCAGAGTGAATATTATGCCTAGAATATTGAGCAAAGAAATTAGATATGGGTGTATGAAAGTATCATTGAAAAAGTGGAGGAGGGGTTATTGAGATACTTTGGCCATTAAGAAAGAGTGGAGCATGATAGGGTGACCAGGAGGGTATATGGATTCTGGGTGCATTCAGGAAGTGATAAAGGGAGGGTGAGAAGAGCTTTTGAGTAATATTGTAGGCACTTGAGCATTTAATAGGTATATGTGAGCAATTTAGAGTTAGTGGAGACCAAATTTTGGACTTGATGTGCTGTTGGAGTAAGAGCAAGAGAACATTTATGAAGAGATTAAGGGGAATCCTATTAACCTCACTTGATTTCTAGAAGTGGGTGTTAAGTACAGTTCCTGCACCCTGAAGAAAGGGATAGGGATATTGCAGTTTGTTGCTCTAAGTTGATATCTACACATTTCTGACAAGACAGCTTTTGAATGAGTAATGATAAATGTGTTTTCCCATTTTGGGATCTCTCTCCTGGTGGCACACGTATTTGGCAGATGTAAAAAAAAAATTACTTCTTAGGTGTAGGCTTTTAAAATCCAAACCAACATTATTGAAATGCAGAAGTTTTTGGAACTGTCCAGGTTTGTGACACATGATTTTTTAATAATTTATAGATGGATATTTACCCAACACCAGGGGCTTTCTTTTACCTTTTGTGTCTGTGTGTATGAGTGTCAATTATTATAGAGCTGTTTCAGCAGTTGTTGCAGCTTCCTCTTGGTTACAGTTCATTTTTAATGTAAGTAAAGCCTTTTTATTGTAATTATTCTTTCAGGGTATGAGCAATATTTATGTAGTAATCATTAAAAATTTTGTTCTGTATGTCATTTTTTTTGTTATGTATTATCAGTGTGTGATTACCTACTTGTGGTTACATGAGCAGTGCTAAACTTATGGTGTCCCATCTTCAGTATTCAGTCTATTGTACAGTTTTCAGCGGCTGTAATATTTGCTTCCTCATTTATGATTATTCATGTGAGCCTACTTATAATATAGGCAATATTTATTTTCCAAGTGGACCCGAGATTTTCTTCATAAGCCTCACAACTATTTTGGTATGATATAAACTTGCTGGAACAATGCCTGTGACTTATTAAAGGTACCTTAGCCAGGAACAAGGTGGGATTCACTTAGTCAGATCATTACTAGTGGGATCCAGTAGTGCAGAACGTGACAAGCTACACTCACATCATCCTCACCACACTTAGCTCCCATTACACCATAATACTTACTGTTCTGCTGTAGATATGTTTGTAGAATTTGGTGTTTGTTTTAGAAATTATTGGGTTATCTTCAGATGACTACTTGGAAGTGCAGTATACTGTATAATAGGTATGTAATTTATGAAAGTTACAGAAGTCTAAAGAAATATTGGCTTTTCAGTTCTATGCATTTTTTATTATTGTACTGTAGAAACAGTGGCACCTTCTCTGTTGTGATCTAATTTTAGGAAAATACCCGGGACAGAAAGGTATCAGAAATACAGGTAAATTTAACTCATGATTTGTATCTAATTGATATATTTATTTGTAAAGGTATACTAATTTTTCTCCTTAATTTTCTTTCAACAGCAACATATTAAAAATCTTTCTTTCAACAAACCGGTCGTATCCCACCGAGGCGGAGTGGCCCAAAAGGAAAAACGAAAGTTTCTCCTTTTACATTTAGTAATATATACAGAAGAATGGGTTACTAGCCCCTTCCCCCCAGCATTTTAGTCGCCTCTTGCGACATGCATGGCTTACAGAGGAAGAATTCTGTTCCACTTCCCCATGGAGATAAGAGGAAATAAACAAGAAGAAGAACTAGAAAGAAAATAGCAGAAAACCCAGAGGGGTGTATGTATATATATGCTTGTACATGTATGTGTAGTGTGACCTAAGTGTAAGTAGAAGTAGCAAGACGTACCTGAAATCTTGCATGTTTATGAGACAGTAAAAAAGGACACCAGCAATCCTACCATCATGTAAAACAATTACAGGTTTCGTTTTACACTCACTTGGCAGGATGGTAGTAACTCCCTGGGCGGTTGTTGTCTACCAACCTACTGCCTAAAATATTAAAAATATTCTTGTATATTCTTGGCAGTTGCGGCAGCATGGCGTGAACCTCTACCAGGATGGGTTGACAACCTCAATGGACCCACAGGATTGATTGTAGGAGCCGGTAAGGGCATGCTCCGTACCCTTCACTGTCGAGGAGAGCTGGTGGCTGACCTCATCCCTGTTGATATACCAATCAACCTGCTTATAGTTACAGCCTGGCACACAGCCACTCACAGGTACAATATACAGAAATATAACTTACAGCTTCTGCATGAAAATTATACTTAAAACAAGAAAATACTCTTCACAGGTAATGCACAAAAATCCAACACACATACAGTAGTATGCGAAAATATTTTTGACGTAATTCATAATTAAATTAATTGGCACAGGGATGTGGCAACCATGTGGCTTTATTTTTTTAATCTATATGTTTTTTAATCTTTATATTTTTTCAAGGTTGGAGCAAGAAGTAATTTTTTTTTTTTCAACAAGTTGGCCGTCTCCCACCGAGGCAGGGTGTCTACATAAAATACCCAATCTAATCATACAGGATGGTTTTCCTGTTACTTAATGATGATGATGATGATGATATCTTTGTAGCTACACGAGCAGAGCTGAGCTCGTGGTGTCCCATCTTAAGTATTTAGTGTATTAGAAACAATATACAATGGACCCCCGACATTCGATATTAATCCGTTCCTGAAAGCTCATCGAATGTTGAAAATATCGAAAGTCGAATTAATTTTCCCCATAAGAAATACGTAATGGATATCAAATTAATCCGTGCAAGACACCCAAAAGTATGAAAAAAAAAAAAATTTACCACATGAAATATTAAGTTTAATGCAATAGAATAATTACAGTAACAACAATAACAATAGATTAATAACAATAGAATAATTGACACTTACTTTTAATGAAGATCTGGTGATGATTGATGGGATGGGAGGAGGGGAGAGTGTGGATGGTGTTAGTGTTTAGAAGGGGAATCCCCTTCCATTAGGACTTGAGGTATCAAGTCTTTTTTCTTGAAGGGTTGGCATTAGAAGCTTTCTTGGGGCCCATGGTTACTTATTTTGCAGAAACAAGCACCAAAAACAGTGATAATATGGATAATATGGAATGTACCGAATGTATCCTTAGATGTGCGCACACTGGCTGGCTTGTAAACACTGGCACACACGGGGCAGTTCAGGCCACATGTGGACACGTCTCGTACAAATCGTATCGAATAGCGGGTTTTCGATCGAATGTCGAGGCAAAATTTTTTGCTTTAAAATGCATCGATTGTCAGATTTATCGAATGTCGATGCTATCGAATGTCGGGGGTCCACTGTAGTTTCCAATGGTCACAGCACATACTACCTCCTCTTATGAACCATTACATTGTTCTGGCACTGTAGGAGGTACAGTGCTTGCACTCTGAAGGAGGGGTGGGTAGGCTTCAGCTCAGTGGGTCATTTGAACTATGATGTCAACACAGTTCTGGAAAGAGTGATTGAATGAATGATGATGAATGTGTTTCCTCTTATAGGGTCACATTGGCATGGTGGAAGAATACTGGTGTGTTAAAATAATTATGCATGTACCCGTGTTCAATTTTTTTTTTTTTTTACCTCAGTGGTCACCTCCCACCAAGGCAGGGGTTGCTGAAAGAAGAAAACATGTGCACTAGAAATTTGCCAACATCACAACAGTCCTACACCTTCAGAGTTCAGGCATTACCCTTCCTGCCACCAGGACTAAAGTCTGCCTAACTGGTTTCCCTGAATCCCTCCATCAATGTTACCATGTACACACTCCAACAGCATGTCCATTAAAAACTACCTATCTCTCTTCACTTCTCACACAAGCCTGCTGGATGCTCAAGCTCCTAAACTTCAAGCATATCTTACTTCCCCCTCCCTCTTCATCATCCTATTCCTCTCCTTCCTCTCCACAGTCCCAAACCACTCCTCAGCCCTCTAAATTATGCCCTTGGTGACTCCTACTTTTAATTTTTGTACTTCAAATTCTCTGCATGATGTTCATACCACACATTACTTTCAAACTTAGCATCTATCTATAGCCTCCTCACTACAGCATTTGAAACCCATGCCTCTCACCTATATTAAAGTGTATCACTATACCCTGGTACATACCCTTTCTTTGCCTTCATGAATAAACTTTTCTTTCCACAGATATTTTAACACCACCAACTTTTTTCCCCTGTATCTATTGTATGATTCACCTCTTCTCTCATAGACCCATTTTCTGACATGTCCAACCCCAGATATCTAAATACATTCATTTACTCCATGTTCCCTCTCCCCAATCTGATATTCATTCTATCATTACCTAGACTTTTTGTTACCTTTATCACCGTGCTCTGTTCTATGTTCACTTTTAATTTCTTTCTTTTACATACCTTCCAAAATTTGCCTTTTTTTTTCTTGGGGTGACTTACCTTATGCAGGAATGGACAAAACAGTCTTACTACTTGTTGATGATTCTGTGGGTTATCATCACTGCAGCATGTTTGTGGGCCAGTTCTGGTTAATAACCTGATCAGTCAGGCTACTGGTGCTAGAAACACATTCTACAACTCGGGCGTGACAACCTGCTGGTTAGGAATTGCGTGACAGAATGTGTCAGATTCCCTGTCTGTAATTAACAAGTTGGGGTTTTTGTTAATTTAAAAATGTGCTACAATTTTTTTTTGTTTTTCCACCAGCCCAGGATTGAACCAAAATCCTTCAGTTGTGAGTTGAAGACACTACCATTGAGCTATAAGCCATGTAGTGTTTATTATGATTTTACTGTGGAGATAGATCTCACCCTAACTTCCTCCTCCCTTAGTTTATACACCTTCACCTCTCTCTTACTGCTGCCATTTTCCTTTTGTCCCATCTACCTCTTACTCTAACTGTAGCTACAACTAGATAGTGACCTGATATATCCATTGCTCCTCTATAAACATGTACATCCTCAAGCCTACCCATCAACCTTTTATCCACCAATACATAAACTAACAAACTACTTTCATTGCATGCTATATCATATCTTGTATACTTACTTATCCTCTTTTTTATAAAATATGTATTACTTATTACCAAACCTCTTTCTACACATAGTTCAAGTAAAGGCTTCCCATTTTCATTTACCCCTGGCATCCCAAATTTACCTACTACTGCCTTTACAACATTTTTACCCACTTTAGCATTGAGATCCCCAACCACAAGTACTGTCTCACTGGGTTCAAAACTCCCCATGCACTCAATATTTCCCAAACTCTCTCTCTCCTGTACACTTCTCTCTTCTCCAGGTGCATAAACACTTACTGTAACCCACTTTTCACATCAAACCCTTATTTAACTCCACATAATCCTTGAATTTATACATTATATTCCCTCTTTTCCTGCCATAACTTATCCTTCAACTTTATTGCTACTCCTTCCTTAGCTCTGACTCTATTAGAAACCCCTGACCTAATCCCATTTATTTCTCCCCACTGAAACTCTCCTACCCCCTTCAGCTTTGTTTCACTTTGAGCCAGGACATCCAGCTTCTTTTCATTCATAACATCCAAAGTCATCTCTTTCTTATCATTCACACTACAACCACGCACATGTGATAAATGAATTGTAGACAAAAACCAGGGTCAGTACAGGTTAAAAGAATTGTTCAGCATAATTAATTATTGTTAAGATAACATTAAGGAAAGGAGGTGTTTTCTAATAGTAGCTTTGATTAGGGCACTTCAGCCCAACACCTTTACAAGAGTGTGTTCGTCTACAACCTTAAATTTGTGCTAAAACTCTGGCTCGCTGGTCTTGGGAGTCTATCATTGCTACAGTGAGTTTTTCCATTACCTTCAGTGTGTATTGATATGTAAATGTCATAACTCCTCAGTCCACTGGCTTTATCAAAGATAATATTTTGGTTGTAAAAGTATAATTTTCACATTTGGGTCTGCAGACTGCAAAATTTGGGAATGAATAAGAATTATCAAGAGAGTAGCGAACCTTGATTGCAAGTTTCTTTCTGATGACATACATCATTGTAGGACTAAATTAATACTAGAAGCATTCGCCTAACAGGGCCTCAGTCATCCATGCTGTCTTTTTACATCACCAAATGACAGGCAAATAGACCTTGTTGTGATGTAAACCATAGGGATTCTCTGCCCTACAAATCATGCTTTGCAGAGCAGCAAGATCAAGCTATCCTTATCTGACTTGAAACCCAGGTTCAGATGTTTGCTTGCTAATGTAAATTCTTAATGGCATGTGCTTTCAATATAGCCCTGTCTCTTCAGCTTTTAACACTTGGTCAGGACTGTATTCTCAGAAATAATCTTCCACAAAGTCAGTAGGGTGACTTAGTATGGCAGTGTGATCAGCTGATGAACTCTCGTCACAAAGTTTTATGATGTGTCTTTGATTATTCTTTTTAAAGCATCCAGCACTAACATACACTGTTGTGAAGGCTCTTCTTCCTTCTCAGTTTTATAGGAGGATTGGGTTTTGCCATATTACCTAAGCACCAAACAGGGCCTCTTTCCTTTTCTCCTCAATCCACACATTCAGTAACATTCTTGTCTTAATTTGGCTATATTGACCTCTTTGATACTACTATCACATCACACTCTTCACTACTTGTCTCTAATTGTTCGGATGGTGGATTCTTTTGAACCAAAAGTGAGGAAGTCTGCATCACACATGCACCACCTCAAAGCATATCTAAAATTAATATTTTCTTTAATGCCATCAGAGATTCACACTTATTCTTCTTAGTATCTCAAGCATCACTAGTATTTTTGTTTTATGGTTAATATCCAGGGACTAATTGAGGGGATGAAAGCCATAAGTGGTATGTGTGGCATTGTAGGGAAGGAGCTGTGCCTCTCCATGCACTTGACCCTGGGGCCCAACTTGGGTCGGAGGGGGGGAAAAAATTTCCACAGTGTAGACCACCTAGATTTTGGTCATGACCTGATATTACAGTACTCTGATTCTTTCACATTCGACAGCACATATTATAGTTTTTAGTGTGCTATAAAAGTTTGGTTACCCATTTTCAGTCCTGAATACATAAATTTGCACTAGAAGAGGCTTTACTGTATATTTTTTTGTGAATAAACATTTTTTAAACTCCTGTTATTTCTAAGGTAGTGCACAAAGAAACACATTCACTGTCACTCATTCCTTAGCATTCTTTCCAGAAGTGCATGGACACTCAGTTTAAATGACCCATCAAACTGCAGTGGGCCTGCAGAGGGATTGATTACCTCAAACTCCTGTTCTTCATTTTCCTGTGTGTGGACTGATGAAGCCACTGTTTGGCAAAACGTTTCCTCAATAAAGATTCCCAAGTGTTGCACATGTGTCTAATTTATCAACTTGTCGGTCTCCGAACCATTTATCTACAAACTGCAGTGTTTCCACCCGTCCTTCAGAATGCAGGCACTGTATTTACCACCTCCAGGACTCAAGGCTGACTAACCAGTTATCCTTAATCCATTCATAAATGTTACCTTGTTCGCATCAACAGCACAACAAATCCCAAAAATCATTTGCTTTTATTCATTTTGATCCAAAACACTCACACATGTGTATTGTATTCTCAGTATTGTTGTTAATGATAGTGAACATAGGTGAAGATCTTGGCAGACAGCATAGCTGCGTATACTCTGGAGATGATGTGTGGTACTCTGCTGTGGTGTACAAGAGGTTTTTCTTTTCATTGGAGTCACTCATTAAAACAGTGTCAATGGCTTTATTGTACCTGAACTGCCACATAATAAAAGCAAGGAGGTATAGATTTAAATCAAATATTTAAATATTAAAATAAATGCATGTGATTATGTACAGTACATTCCCAGCCAGGTTTTGGACTGCATACCTTCACTGAACATTTCTATAATGTACAAAAAATGCTCAGTATAATTTATAGGTTATATTTTTTTTTTTTTACCAGACAAAGTGAGCTGAGAGTGTATAACTGTGTTTCTGGCATGGAGCGACCCGTGCGGTGGGGAGAGATAAACAAACATGGAATATCAGCATTGCGGAGGAATGCCATGAATGATGTGGTCTGGTATCCAAACCTTCACTTCACTCACCATAAGACACTCAACACCATTGCCGTCCTTCTACAGCACTGGCTCCCTGCGTACCTCATGGATGCTGCAGCCAGACTAGTAGGGAAACGACCCATGTAAGTCCACTCTTACACAGCCACCAGTGCCACTTCTCATATTTTCACCGTGTGACTTGTTTGGTCCAAGTTGAACCAAAACATTGTCATGAGCTTCTCTCTCCTGTGTGTGGGTTGTTTGTGTACTGTGTATAAATTTGCTTCATAAAAACATTCTCTCGGACTTATTTTGCCCAATATATTCTAAACATTTTTTTTTTCTTTTTTATAATAATTATTACTTATGCCAGATCATCCACGTTATATGGTTGTCTAGACATGCAGACTGCTAGCAGCAGCAGGCTGGTTGTGTAGGTGATCAAAGAACTCAAACCTCAGACCAGGCTGTGAGGGTAGAAAAACTCTCAGAATCAGCCATAAGTATGTCTGTAGCTGTATTCTGCATTCTCTCTGTCGGACATGTTTGACCATTGCATTTTTTATTCATAGCTGATAGATTTACATTAATTATTTTGACAGGACCTGATATGTATTTAGTCATTAAAACAAATTTTGGCAGTCATTGCATATACGTACATATTTAAAAAAGTTGCAGTTTGGAGAGCCATTTGAATTGCTATTGAATGAATAATAGTGAATATTTCCATCTTTTGTCACCTTACCTTGGTAGGAGATGGCTGTTGAGGTAAAAAAAAATATTAGCCCTTTCAAGGTCTGTCCCGTAGATCTACGGCTTTACGTTTAGGGTCCAAACCATAGATCTATGCCATGAGCTCAGCTCACTCTGATAAACTGTGAGTGGTAAATTTGGGCCTAGATATGAGAGAATACATCTATGTGGTATGTGTACACCACATAAAACAAATCCTGCAGCACACTGTGTATAACGAGAGAAAAAACTGAGACCGTGATTTTCGATTAAAATAGCGACTTTGCAGTGTTTTTTCGTATGTTTTTATAGTTGTATTTGCGATTTCTTGGTCTCATTTGATAGAATGGAAGACATATTACAGAAATAGAGATGATTTTGATTGGTTTTAGCACTGGAAATGGCTTGAAACTGAGCTCTAGGTAGCGGAAATGTTAAATTTTTGCCGATGTTCGAGAGTAAACAAACGACCTCACACGTCTAATACACGCCAGCTGGTGGGTCTAATATACATTCACAAATGTGGTGATGATATTTATACAATTATTACAATATTGCATAACAGTAAATCTTCTATTTTTTGGTGTGAATAAAAATTCATTATGTGAATAAAAAATCAAAATGGAATTTATTTGTAAAACCTCAAAACATAACTAATGAACAGAGGAAATGTTAGTTTAGTGCCAGGAATACCTACATTGTTTGTTCTGGACTCTATTTTGAAATAGGAATATTTTGAACTTTGTGTTAAATTGGCCAAATTACCAATTTCCGATCACTTTATTTTGTGGTTGAAGCAGTTGACTTTACGATTTCTTGTGCTCAATCGATAGAATATAAGTGATACTAGTGAAATAGCTAAGAATTTGGTCAACTGGAATAATGTAATTGGCCTAAAATGGGAGTCAAAGTCGGCAAAATCGCTGATTCGTAAATATTGCTGACACATCAAAATTTGCGAGAGCATAATTTCGTCAATTTTCCATCAAATTTCGTACTTTTTGTTTTATTACCTTCACAAAGAGATTCTCTATCATTTCATAAGAAATTTTTTTTTTTTTTTTTTTTTTTTTTTTTTTTTTTTTTTTTTTTTTTTTTTTTTTTTTTTTTTTTTTTTTTTTTGAAAATTCTTGGACACTGGGGCACCACTTCAGATTTTGGCCTTGGACCCTGAAAGGGTTAAGAAGTTTGTGGAAAACAAATATTGAGAGGGAGGATTTTTTAAAATGTTTACTAATAGACCCCTGGCTGTCTTCAAGAGGGAGCTGGATAGGCACCTGACCAGCCAAGCTGTGGTTCATACATTGGATTGCATGTGGCCAGCAGTAGCAACCTAGCTGATCAGGCCCTGATCCACTGCAAGGTCTGGTTGTGGACCAGGCTGTGGGGGTGTTGACCCCTGGAACACTCTCCGGGTAGGCACTGATAATTAGGGTGGGACAATATCAAAATCTTCGCTGATACCAAAACTCGGTTTTAGGCCAATACTTTGACACATCCCTGGTGATTTTGTTTGTCGTTTTCCACTTACTGTGGCTGAAGCCCTCTAGCAGCCAGTCAAACTCTAGATCACCAACTGCCAGCCATTAACACTCATGTCAACACTTCTACTTGTCTCCTCCACTGTGTGGTGAGAACCTCTTCAGTTGACACCTAATTAACTCTGTTTCCTGCCATGTCTGAGCTGTTATGCAGGATATATGACAGAGCATCCTGCTCATCAAGAATTCCTGACAGTAACAGCTATTTGTTCTGTTTGACACACAATTTGTCACCGCTGAAAACCCTGTTCAGAGTGCCTATTGGTAGGCTGGGATCTTTTGTTAGTGGAGAAGGTTTCTTACAAGTGAATTATATGTGAAAAATCCTCTGTGGTTCACAGAGAGATGTTTAAGGATGACCTTCCATGGGTCAGGAGAGTACAGTGACCTCCTGTTCAGATTTTTGGTGCTTACCAAAGAGGAATAGGCCTTTATTTCATTCTCTGGCAATCTTGCTATCTCTGTAGAACTGACAGGATCTTGACTATCTCCAAACCTGAATCTGTGATATTATATACTGACTGAGTAGCAGGCAGCCAATAAATCTCATGGATTCTTTCAAGGCAATGCTTGATGTTTTGTGACTGACTACCTCAAATAATGTTTCTCCAAGGTTACTGGACTGATTACACTATCTTGACTTCACTACTACACCTGCCACCTCTATATTTGATTGAAGAGGCCTACTGTGTAGATGAATCATGTCTTACTCATCAGCAGTGTTTGATGCCTAGAGTGCCTTGATCATGCTGAGGATGACATGCATATTATAATAAAAATACAGGCTCCCACTACTACTATTAACTGGTGTGGGAGATTCATGAGTTCTTCCTGGTTATTACTACAGTTTGAGAAAATATCAACTTGCTCGGAACCTTAGCTCCTTCCTCTCCAATGTTTTGGAAGTTAAATGCCTGCTCCCTCTTTCTGAGTTATGCTAGCCATTCCTCAGGATGTGGATCCTCTACACCCAGGCCTGCCAGTTTTTTACATAAGGTGTGTCCTGTCTCTATGACCAATTCCCTTGTAGTCACTACTGTTTCATTAAAATGAAGAATCTGTTCTACAAATTAGTTTTGCAGGTGGAGTTATGAATGATTCTGTCCACTGCTTCCTCTATCTTGTACTGGTACCTGTGGTAACAATGTCTCTAAAGATCGTGGCTAAAGTGTAGGCAAATGTTCATGACTGTCTCTGCAAGTGACCACTTATTCATATTTGTTTATTTCAGCATACAGTAATTTCCAGTTGCAGTACTCTGGGATACGCATCTCATGTGGCCACAGGGCTTTGGCAGATGGTATAGGTAACATCTGCAATCCACAAATATCTAGTATCAGAATAATTACCTGGGGTGTTATCAAATCATGTCTTGCTAATTCTCTACATAGTGAAATCTTGTCTCAGTAAAAGCATTGTCTGCAATGTGTCTTTGTCTTATGTGTTGGCCATATGCTATTTCATACAGGTTACACATTACCAGTTCAGAATGGTGCGTGAGGCAGGTGCTGCTGCCAGCAGTGGTAATGCAACATGTTCACACTGTGACTTTGATAAAGGCCACTGTATGGGTGAAACCTCATCAGTAAATGATTGCATTGTACTGCATTTCTCTTCCCATGCTCACATTAAACTTTGACTATGACAAAATTTCTGTCTTCCACTTCATCACTTTAACCCTTTCACTGTTTCGGTCGTATATATATGTCTTACGAGCCAATGTGTTTTACCTATACAGTGGACCCCCGGTTAACAATATTTTTTCACTCCAGAAGTATGTTCAGGTGCCAGTACTGACCGAATTTGTTCCCATAAGGAATATTGTGAAGTAGATTAGTCCATTTCAGACCCCCAAACATACACGTACAAACGCACTTACATAAATACACTTACATAATTAGTCGCATTCGGAGGTAATCGTTATGCGGGGGTCCACTGTATATATGTACTCAAAAATTCTAGCGGCTTCAAATCAAGCGGGAGAAAACTGGTAGGCCCATATGTGAGAGAATGGGTCTGTGTGGTCAGTGTGCCCAGTATAAAAAAAAAAATCCTGCAGCACAGTGCATAATGAGAAAAAAAACTGACAGTGTTTTTGGATTAAAATGCCGACTTTGAGGTGTATTTTCGTATAGTATTTATGGTTATATTCTCGTTTTCTTGATCTCATTTGATGGAATGGAAAACATATTATAGAAAGAGATGATTTTTATTGGTTTCACTATGAAAAGGACCTTGAAATGCTACTGAAAGTAGTGAAATGTTCGATTTTTGCTGATGTTCAAGAGTAAACAAATGACATCATTGTCCAATAAATGTCCAACTAGCCATTCTAATATGCAGTCACGAATGGGATGACATTATTTATACAGTTATTACAATAATGCAGTAGTCTGCATAATAGTAAATCTTCTATTTTTTGTGTGAATAAAAATTCAAAATACAAAACAAGAGTAATGTAAGAGGGGCCTGGGGACATGACTGATTAACAGAGAAAATGTTATCTTAGTGCCAGGAATGTCTGCATTATTCATTCTGGATCCTATTTTGAAATTGGCATATTTTTTAATTTGCATGAAATTGGCCAAATTACCAAATTTCTGACCACTTTATTAGGTATTTGAAATCAGTAAATGGGCAGTTTCTTGTAAGCAAGCGATAGAACAAATGGAGTTCTAAAGAAATAGCTATGAGTTTGGTCGACCGGAACAATGGAATTGGCCAAAAATAGGGCTCAGTGAGTGAAATCGCCGATTCGTAAATATCGCCAAGATTGCTAGCTTTGTGAGAGCGTAATTCCTTAAGTTTTCCATCAAATTTCGTACCTTTGGTGTCATTAGCATTGGGAAAAGATTCTCTATCATTTCATAAGAAAATTTTTTTTTTTTTTTTTTTTTCAAATATTTTGCGACACAGACACTCTAGGATTGGAGGTTGCGACAGTCAAAGGGTTAACTCTGCCTCTTTTCCTGTTTTTCTCCATCTATTTTATTACTTAATTTCCCCTAAATATGTTGTTTATCTTTGTTCACATCTTGTATTTATAATATCTTAATTGCTCATCCTTTCTAAACTTTCAAGTGTTTAAAAAATCAGCTGTGTTCTTAAAATGTGTCTTGAAGAATTCTGAATGTTAGATTGCTTGTCACTTAATGAAATACTCTCTTCCTTTTTTAAGTCATCCAACCTTGGTGAAAGATGGCCAGTGTTAAAAAAAAAAATGAACACATAGCCTTTCCCACTGAGGTAGGGTGGCCCAAAAAGAAAGAAAAAACTTATATAATCATTCAACACATTCACCATCACTCATACATAGTCACTGTCTTTATGAGGGCGCTCAGATATGGCAGCTTAGATGTCCCTCCAAACTGCCAATATCCCAAACCCCTCCTTTCTTAGGAGGAAGTGTGGAGTTACTAAAAGTAGGAGGAAGTGTGGAGTTACTAAAAGTATTAGTCAGAGGACTGAAGAGGGATTGTTGAAGTGGTTTGGTCATTTAGAGAGAATGGATCAAAGTAGAATGACTTGGAGAGTGTATAAATCTGTTATGGAAGGTAGGAGGGGTAGGGGTCGTCATCAAAAAGGTTGGAGGGAGGGGATAAAGGAGGTTTTGTGGATGAGGGGCTTGGACTTTCAGCAAGCGTGTGTGAGCGTATTAGATAGGAGTGAATGGAGATGAATGTTTTTTGGGACCTGACGAGCTGTTGGAGTTTGAGCAGGGTAATATTTAGTGAAGGGATTTAGGGAAACCAGTTAGCCAGACTTGAGTCCTGGGAATGGGAAGTACAATGCCTGCACTTTAAAGGAGGGGTTTGAGATATTGACAGTTTGGAGGGACTTCTAAACTGTCGTATCTGAGGGCCTCTGCAAAGACAGTGATTATGTATGAATGAGGTGAAAGTATTGAATGGTAGTGAAAGTATTTTCTTTATGGGTCACCCTGCTTCAGTGGGAGACCTGGAGTTTACCTGGAGAAGGTTTCGGGGGTCAATGGCACCTTGGTTCGGTCTGAGACAGGCCTCATGGTGGATCAGGGTCTGATTAACCAGGCTGTCACTGCTGGCTGCATGCAAACTGATGTATGAACCACAGCCTGGTTGGTCAGGCACTGACTTTAGGTGCCTATCCAGTGCCTTCTTGAAGACAGCCAGGGGTCTATTGGTAATCTCCCTTATGTATGCTGGGAAGCAGTTGAACAGTCTTGAGCCCCAGACACTCATTGTGTTGTCTCTCGATGTACTCGTGGCACCCCTGCTTTTCATTGAGGGAATGTTGCATCTCCTGCCAAGTCTTTTGCTTTTATAGGGAGTGATCTTCGTGTGCAGGTTTCGTATCAATCCCTCCAGGACCTTCCGAGTGTATATTATCATGTACGTATTTTGTCTGCGTTCCAGAGAATACAGATCAAGGACCAACCATTCCCAGTAATTTAGGAGCCTTATTGTACTTATGTGTGCCGTGAAAGTTCTTTGTACGCTCTCCAGGTCTACAATGTTTCCAGCCTTGAAGGAGGCTGTTAGTGTACAGCAGTATTCCAGCCTAGTGAGAACAAGTGATTTGAAGAGGATCATCATAGGCATGGTGTGTCTAGTTTTGAAGGTTCTCATTATCCATCCTATCATTTTCCTGGCAGATGGGGTAGATACATTGTTGTGGTCTTTGAAGGCGAGATCCTCTGACATTATCACTCCCAGGTCCTTCGCATTTCTTTTTTGCTCTATTGTATGGTTAGAATTTGTCGTATACCATGATACATTTTTAATTTCCTAAAGTTTTCCATATCTGAGTAGTTGAAATTTCTCATCATTGAGCTTCATATTGTTTTTAATGGCCCATTTGAAGATTTGGTTGATGTCCGCTTAGTCTTGCGATGTCTTGGATGGAGGTCACTGTCATGGCAATCCAGGTGTCATCTGCAAAGGAAGACACAGAACTATGGCTTACCTCTCTCTCTGAAATGAGGATGAGGAATATAATGGGAGCGAGTACTGTGCCTTGTGGAACAGAGCTTTTCACCGCGATGGCCGACTTGTTAAAAAAAAAAAAAATACATAATAAGTTTAGTAGGTTGGTAGACAGCAGCTGCCCAGGGAGGAACTGCTGTACTGTGAAGTGGGTGTAAAATGGAAGCCTGTATTTGCTTTACACGATGGTAGGATTGCTGGTGTCTTTTTTCTGTCTCTTAAACATGCAAGGTTTCAGGTACGTCTTGCTACTTCTACTTACACTTAGGTCACACTACACATACATGTACAAGCATATATATACACACTCCTCTGGGTTTTCTTCTATTTTCTTTCTAGTTCTTGTTTATTTCCTCTTATCTCCTTGGGGAAGTGGAACAGAATTCTTCCTCCATACGCCATGCGTGTTGTAAGAGGCAACTAAAATGCTGGAAGCAAGGGGCTAGTAACCCCTTCTCCTGTATATATTACTAAATGTAAAAGGAGAAACTTTCGTTTTTCCTTTTGGGCCACCCCGCCTCGGTGGGATACGGCCAATGTGTTGAAAGAAAGAAAGAAAGAAGTTTAGTAGGTTGGTAGACAGCAGCTGCCCAGGGAGGAACTGCTGTACTGCCAAGTGGGTGTAAAATGGAAGCCTGTATTTGCTTTACACGATGGTAGGATTGCTGGTGTCTTTTTTCTGTCTCATAAACATGCAAGGTTTCAGGTACGTCTTGCTACTTCTACTTACACTTAGGTCACGCTAAACATGCATGTATACATTTATGTATACACACTCATCTGAGTTTTCTTTGATTATATCATAATAGTACTTATTCCTATTACTTATTATTACTATCCACGGGGAAGTGGAAAAAGAATCTTTCCTCTGTAAGCCATTCTTGTTGTAAAAGTCAACTAAAATGCCGGAGCAATGGGCTAGTATCCGCTTTTTCCTTATAGTCTACTAAAAGAAAAAGAAAAAAAACATCAAAGTTGTATGTTTGAATGTGCATGATTGGAGTACAAATGATAAGAAAGAAATGATTGTGGATGTTATGAATGAAAAGAAGCTGGATGTTCTGGCTCTAGAAGAAACAAAGCTGAAGGGGGTAGTAGATTTTCAGTCTGGAGAAATAAATGGGATTGGAAGGAGTAGCAATAATGTTGAAGGATAAGTTATGGCAGGAAAAGAAGGAATATAAATGTATAAATTCAAGAATTATGTGGAGTAAAATAAGGGTTATGGTAAGTGTTTATGCACCTGGAGATGAGAGAAGTGTAGAGGAGAGAGAGAAATTTTGGGAAATGTTGAGTGAGGCATGGGGGGTTTTGAACCAAGTGAGAGAGTACTTGTGGTTGGAGATCTCAATGCTAACTTGTGTAAAAATGTTGTAGAGGGAGTAGTAGGTAAATTTGGGGTGCCAGGGGTAAATGAAAATGAGGAGTCTTTAATTGAACTACAGTATGTATAGAAAGAGGTTTGGAAATAAGTATGGTTTGTATGGTTGTATTCTCATTTTTTTGGCTCATTTGATAGATTGGAAGATATATTACAGAAATAGATATAATTTTGATTGGTTTTGCACCGGAAAGTACCTTAAAATTGAGCTCATAGTAGCGGAAATGTTCGATTTTTGCCAATGTTCAAGAGTAAACAAATGATGTCACCGTCCAATATGTGTCCAACTGGCTGGTCTGATACGCATTCATGAATGGGTTGACATTATTTATACAGTTATTACAATAATGCAGTAGTCTGCAATAACATTAAATCTTCTATTTTTTGTGTGAATAAAAGTTAAAAATGGAAAGCAAGCATAATATAAGAAGGGCCTGGAGACATGACTAATGAACAGATAATATGTTATTTTAGTGCTAGGAATGTCTGCATTGTTTATTCTGGACCCTGTGTTAAAAATGACATCTCTTGAAATTTGTGTGAAATCAGCCAAATTACCGATTTCTGACCACTTTATTGGGTAGTTGAGATAGGTGATTGGGTGGTTTCTTGTACTCAATCTACAGAATAGAAGGAATACTAATGAAATAGCTATGAGTTTGGTAGCCTGGAACAATGGAATGGGCCAAAAATAGGACATAATGTGGGTGAAATTGCCGATGCATTAATTATCGCCGTTGGGTTAAGTGTATTCTAACTTAACCACTCTGTAATCCTGCAAAATCACTAATCCGGCACCCTACAGGTCCTGATGATGTCGGATTAGTGATGGCCAACCTGTACAAGTTTATTTCAACAAAATACAATGTTTATATAGAAATGGGTGACACTTGAGAGCATGTTGAAAGTCTATAGTTATGGAGAGCATTTCAGGCAAGCTTAAGCCCTATAATGACATACAGTGAAGTGCCCTTGTAGGCATATCATTGTACATGATTATTTCTCATGAGTTATTTTCTTGATTATTTCTTATGAGTTAGTCTTGTAAGTTTATAGGTACTATCTTTTGCATTAGATGACATTAGCTGACATCATAGGTCCTATTTTGTACATTAGATGACCAGAAAAAAGATAAGTAAAGAGGGTGGGGAAAGGTTAGTTTACACAACAAGTAATGAAAATATAAAATTTCCCAGAAAGTGAGCAGTAGTTCAGGATTCACTATTCTCATTTTTTGACCCACAGCATGGTGAGAATTGCTCAGAAACTTGACCGCGCAGCTGCTTGCCTCGAGTACTTCACCACACACGAGTGGTGCTTCTCAAACGACAACGTGCAAAATCTCTGGTCAACTCTATCTGAGGTTGATCAACATACATTTAACTTTGCCCTCTCAGCTTTGCACTGGCCCACCTACATGGAGCAGTACTGTTTGGGTACCAAGCGGTATGTTATGAAAGAGGAACTTGCGACACTGCCTTCAGCACGCAAACATCTCTCGAAGTAAGTCCTCTTCGTAGTTTTGCTCTGTCGAATTGAGAGGTTAAAAAATATTGATGAAATTAACATGGTTCTGATGTTATGTTAATGTAACTTGTTATGCCTTCTTATTAATGTATGCCTGATGTTTTTGTTGGCAAATTTTTTTAATGGTAATATCTTGGTGAATTTTAGCATTTTTTGTATATGGTTAAAATTGTTTAAAGTCATGACAGGTCATGACTTTAGTCATGAATAGTGGATGAAATGTTTTGCACCTGATGACAGGTTTGTATTCTCCAGCGAACAATATTTTGCTAAGTTGAACATTGTAACTTAATAATCCAAAATGCTCCAGATTAAACTATTCTCCAAGTTTAGTTTTTTCCAGATTTAAGAATGAATGAGAGGCAAATACTGCACTGAAAGTTTGTACAATATCTGTAGTTTTAGAAGTATACTGTATTTTGACCCTCAGAATCACCCTGCATCTTATATGGTGAAGGTCAGACTTGGGTCAAGCTTGAGATCTTGGTATACCTCTAGTTAAACCACCCAAACAACTCCAGCATTAATATATGTGGCATATTACCTAGGTATATTCTAGGTAGTAGGTTGGTAGACAGCAACCACCCAGGGAGGTACTACCGTCCTGCCAAGTGAGTGTAAAACGAAAGCCTGTAATTGTTTTACATGATGGTAGTATTGCTGGTGTCCATTTTTCTGTCTCATAAACATGCAAGATTTCAGGTATGTCTTGCTACTTCTACTTACACTTAGGTCACACTACACATGCATATACAAGCATATATATGTACAGTGGACCCCTGCATAACGATGGCATCACATAGCGATTATTTCGCATACCGCTTACTTTAATTGCAAAAATTTTGCCTCACATACCGCTTAAAAACCCGCTTACCGATTTTCGTCCGAGACGCATCCAATGTGCGGCCTGAGCCACGCTCACATGTTCCGCCGGTGGCATTGTTTACCAGCCAGCCTCCGCGGTAACATCCAAGCATACAATCGGAATATTTCGTATTATTACAGTGTTTTCGGTGCTTTTTCTGGAAAATAAGTGACCGTGGGCCCCAAGAAAGCTTCTAGTGCCAACCCTACAGCAATAAGGGTGAGAATTACAATAGAGATGAAGAAAAAGATCATTGATAAGTATGAAAGTGGAGTGCATGTCTCCGAGCTGGCCAGGTTGTATAATAAACCCCAATCAACCATCGCTACTATTGGTGGTACAGCTGCTGCTGCTGCTGCACTGTCAGCTGCTGCTGCTGCTGCACTGTCAGCTGCTGCTGCTGCTGTAGCACCGTTGTTGGTGTGGCTTATTGAGAATACCAAGAAACAATTAACCCCAGAGGATTTGCCACCCAGGATAACCCAAAAAAGTCAGTGTCATCGAAGACTGTCTAACTTATTTCCATTGGGGTCCTTAATCATGTCTCCCAGGATGCAACCCACACAAGTCGACTAACACCCAGGTGAACAGGGAAAAATGCCTGGAACTAGTGCTCATATTGGTGAATTTAAAGCCAGCAAAGGTTGGTTTGAGAGATTTAAGAATCGTAGTGGCATACACAGTGTGATAAGGCCTGTTCTGGAAGAAAATGCCAAACAGGACCTACAGTACTCAGGAGGAAAAGGCACTCCCAGGACACAGTGTCTCATCAGTCATTGCTGCATCTTCAATAAAGGTAAGTGTCATTTATTCTTCATTTAGTAGACTAGTACATGCACAATATATACTGTGCATGTACTACTCTACTATTGTGCATGTATCCTTCTCTTTGTGTGTGGGAAAATGTATATTTCATGTGGTAAAATTTTTTTTTTCATACTTTTTGGTGTCTTGCACGGATTAATTTGATTTCCATTATTTCTTATGGGGAAAATTCATTCACATAGCGATAATTTCGCATAACAATTACCCCTCTTGCATGGATTAAAATCGTTAACCGGGGGTCCACTGTATATATACACATCCCTCTGGGTTTTCTTCTATTTTCTTTCTAGTTCTTGTTGTTGTTTATTTCCTCTTATCTCCATGGGGAAGTGGAACAGAATTCTTCCTCCGTAAGCCATGCGTGTTATAAGAGGCGACTAAAATGCCGGGAGCAAGGGGCTAGTAACCCCTTCTCCCGTATAAATTACTAAATTTAAAAAGAGAAACTTTCGTTTTTCTTTTTGGGCCACCCTGCCTTGGTGGGATACGGCCGGTTTGTTCAAAAAAAAAAAAAAAAAAACATGCACATACATGTACAAGCATATACATACACACACCCCCTCTGGGTTTTCTTCTATTTTCTTACTAGTTTTTTTTTTTTAACAAGTCGGCCATCTCCCACCGAGGCAGGGTGACCCAAAAAGAAAGAAAAAATCCCCAAAAAGAAAATACTTTCGTCATCATTCAACACTTTCACCTCACTCACACATAATCACACATAATCACTAGTTCTTGTTCTTGTTTATTTCCTCTTATCTCCATGGGGGGGTGAAACAGAATTCTTCCTCCGTAAGCCATGCGTGTTGTAAGAGGCGACTAAAATGCCGGGAGCAAGGGGCTAGTAACCTCTTCTCCTGTATATATTACTAAATGTAAAAGAAGAAACTTTAGTTTTTCCTTTTGGGCCACCCCACCTCGGTGGGATACGGCCGGTGTGTTGAAAGAAAGAAACATGCAAGCTTTCAGGTACGTCTTGCGACTTCTACTTACATTTAGGTCACACTACACATACATGTACAAGCATATATATACACACCCCTCTGGGTTTTCTGCTATTTTCTTTCTAGTTCTTGTTTTTGTTTATTTCCTCTTACCTCCATGGGGAAGTGGAACAGAATTCTTCCTCCATAAGCCATGCGTGTTGTAAGAGGCGACTAAAATGCCAAGAGCAAGGGGCTAGTAACCCTTTCTCCTGTATATATTACTAAATGTAAAAGGAGAAACTTTCGTTTTTTCCTTTTGGGCCACCCCGCCTCAGTGGGATACGGCCGGTGTTTTGAAAGAAGAAAGCTAAACTGAAGAAAAGTATCAAGTAAATAAGAGTGTTTTTCAGTAAGTGTTTCGTTGATTGTAACATTAACCATTTACCTATCAATGCCACTGTAATGCCCAGACATACACACACTCGCCTTACACTCCACTATATTAAATGAAATTTGGTAATAAGTAATACATATTTTATGAAAAAGAGGATAAATAAATATACAAGGTATGATGTAGCACGTAATGAAAGTAGTTTGTTAGATTATGTATTGGTGGATAAAAGGTTGATGGGTAGGCTCCAGGATGTACATGTTTATAGAGGGGCAACTGATATATCGGATCATTATTTAGTTGTAGCTACAGTTAGAGTAAGAGGTAGATGGGAAAAGAGGAAGGTGGCAACAACAAGTAAGAGGGAGGTGAAAGTGTGTAAACTAAGGGAGGAGGAAGTTCGGGTGAGATATAAGCGACTATTGGCAGAAAGGTGGGCTAGTGCAAAGATGAGTAGTGGGGGGGGTTGAAGAGGGTTGGAATAGTTTTAAAAATGCAGTATTAGAATGTGGGGCAGAAGTTTGTGGTTATAGGAGGATGGGGGCAGGAGGAAAGAGGAGTGACTGGTAGAATGATGAAGTAAAGGGTGTGATAAAAGAGAAAAAGGTAGCTTATGAGAGGTTTTTACAAAGCGGAAGTGTTATAAGAAGAGCAGAGTATATGGAGAGTAAAAGAATGGTGAAGAGAGTGGTGAGAGAGTGCAAAAGGAGAGCAGATGATAGAGTGAGAGAGGCACTGTCAAGAAATTTTAATGAAAATAAGAAAAAATTTTGGAGTGAGTTAAACAAGTTAAGAAAGCCTAGGGAAAGTATGGATTTGGCAGTTAAAAACAGAGTAGGGGAATTAGTTGATGGGGAAAGGGAGGTATTAGGTAGATGGCGAGAATATTTTGAGGAACTTTTAAATGTTGAGGAAGAAAGGGAGGTGGTAATTTCATGCACTGGCCAGGGAGGTATACCATCTTTTAGGAGTGAAGAAGAGCAGAATGTAAGTGTGGTGGAGGTACGTGAGGCATTACGTAGAATGAAAGGGGGTAAAGCAGCTGGAACTGATGGGATCATGACAGAAATGTTAAAAGCAGGGGGGGATATAGTGTTGGAGTGGTTGGTACCTTTGTTTAATAAATGTATGAAAGAGGGGAAGGTACCTAGGGATTGGCGGAGAGCATGTATAGTCCCTTTATATAAAGGGAAAGGGGACAAAAGAGATTGTAAAAATTATAGAGGAATAAGTTTACTGAGTATACCAGGAAACGTATACGGTAGGGTTATAATTGAAAGAATTAGAGGTAAGACAGAATGTAGGATTGCGGATGAGCAGGGAGGCTTCAGAGTGGGTAGGGGATGTGTAGATCAAGTGTTTACATTTAAGCATATATGTGAACAGTATTTAGATAAAGGTAGGGAAGTTTTTATTGCATTTATAGATTTAGAAAAGGCATATGATAGAGTGGATAGAGGAGCAATGTGGCAGATGTTGCAAGTATATGGAATAGGTGGTAAGTTACTAAATGCTGTAAAGAGTTTTTATGAGGATAGTGAGGCTCAGGTTAGGGTGTGTAGAAGAGAGGGAGACTACTTCCCGGTAAAAGTAGGTCTTAGACAGGGATGTGTAATGTCACCATGGTTGTTTAATATATTTATAGATGGAGTTGTAAAAGAAGTAAATGCTAGGGTGTTTGTGAGAGGGGTGGGGTTAAATTATGGGGAATCAAATTCAAAATGGGAATTGACAGTTACTTTTTGCTGATGATACTGTGCTTATGGGAGATTCTAAAGAAAAATTGCCAACGTTAGTGGACGAGTTTGAGAATGTGTATAAAGGTAGAAAGTTGAAAGTGAACATAGAAAAGAGTAAGGTGATGAGGGTATCAAATGATTTAGATAAAGAAAAATTGGATATCAAATTGGGGAGGAGGAGCATGGAAGAAGTGAATGTTTTCAGATACTTGGGAGTTGACGTGTCGGCAGATGGATTTATGAAGGATGAGGTTAATCATAGAATTGATGAGGGAAAAAAGGTGAGTGGTGCGTTGAGGTATATGTGGAGTCAAAAAATGTTATCTATGGAGGCAAAGAAGGGAATGTATGAAAGTATAGTAGTACCAACACTCTTATATGGATGTGAAGCTTGGGTGGTAAATGCAGCAGCGAGGAGACGGTTGGAGGCAGTGGAGATGTCCTGTCTAAGGGCAATGTGTGGTGTAAATATTATGCAGAAAATTCGGAGTGTGGAAATTAGGAGAAGGTGTGGAGTTAATAAAAGCATTAGTCAGAGGGCAGAAGAGGGGTTGTTGAGGTGGTTTGGTCATTTAGAGAGAATGGATCAAAGTAGAATGACATGGAAAACATATAAATCTATAGGGGAAGGAAGGAGGGGTAGGGGTCGTCCTCGAAAGGGTTGGAAAGAGGGGGTAAAGGAGGTTTTGTGGGCGAGGGGCTTGGACTTCCAGCAAGCGTGCATGAGCGTGTTAGATAAGAGTGAATGGAGACAAATGATACTTGGGACCTGACGATCTGTTGGAGTGTGAGCAGGGTAATATTTAGTGAAGGGATTCAGGGAAACCGGTTATTTTCATATAGTCAGACTTGAGTCCTGGAAATGGGATGTACAATGCCTGCACTTTAAAGGAGGGGTTTGGGATATTGGCAGTTTGGAGGGATATGTTGTGTATCTTTATACGTATATGCTTCTAAACTGTTGTATTCTGAGCACCTCTGCAAAAACAGTGATAATGTGTGAGTGTGGTGAAAGTGTTGAATGATGATGAAAGTATTTTCTTTTTGGGGATTTTCATTCTTTTTTGGGTCACCCTGCCTCGGTGGGAGACGGCCGACTTGTTGAAAAAAAAAAAAGAAAAAAAAAGTATATATTCTCCATGGGGAAGTGGAACAGAATTCTTCCTCCATAAGCCATGCGTGTCGTAAGAGGCGACTAAAGTGCCAGGAGCAAGGGGCTAGTAACCCCTTCTGCACACATTACTAAAGTTAAAAAAGAGAAACTTTTAGTTTTTCTTTTTGGGCCACCCTGCTTTGGTGGGATATGGCCAGTTTGTTGAAAGAAGAAGTATATATATATATATATTTTTTTTTTTTATTATCACACTGGCCGATTCCCACCAAGGCAGGGTGGCCCGAAAAAGAAAAACTTTCACCATCATTCACTCCATCACTGTCTTGCCAGAAGGGTGCTTTACACTACAGTTTTTAAACTGCAACATTAACACCCCTCCTTCAGAGTGCAGGCACTGTACTTCCCATCTCCAGGACTCAAGTCCGGCCTGCCGGTTTCCCTGAATCCCTTCATAAATGTTACTTTGCTCACACTCCAACAGCACGTCAAGTATTAAAAACCATTTGTCTCCATTCACTCCTATCAAACACGCTCACGCATGCCTGCTGGAAGTCCAAGCCCCTCGCACACAAAACCTCCTTTACCCCCTCCCTCCAACCCTTCCTAGGCCGACCCCTACCCCGCCTTCCTTCCACTACAGACTGATACACTCTTGAAGTTATTCTGTTTCGCTCCATTCTCTCTACATGTCCGAACCACCTCAACAACCCTTCCTCAGCCCTCTGGACAATAGTTTTGGTAATCCCGCACCTCCTCCTAACTTCCAAACTACGAATTCTCTGCATTATATTCACACCACACATTGCCCTCAGACATGACATCTCCACTGCCTCCAGCCTTCTCCTCGCTGCAACATTCATCACCCATGCTTCACACCCATATAAGAGCGTTGGTAAAACTATACTCTCATACATTCCCCTCTTTGCCTCCAAGGACAAAGTTCTCTGTCTCCACAGACTCCTAAGTGCACCACTCACTCTTTTTCCCTCATCAATTCTATGATTCACCTCATCTTTCATAGACCCATCCGCTGACACGTCCACTCCCAAATATCTGAATACGTTCACCTCCTCCATACTCTCTCCCTCCAATCTGATATTCAATCTTTCATCACCTAATCTTTTTGTTATCCTCATAACCTTACTCTTTCCTGTATTCACCTTTAATTTTCTTCTTTTGCACACCCTACCAAATTCATCCACCAATCTCTGCAGCTTCTCTTCAGAATCTCCCAAGAGCACAGTGTCATCAGCAAAGAGCAGCTGTGACAACTCCCACCCTGTGTGTGATTCTTTATCTTTTAACTCCACGCCTCTTGCCAAGACCCTCGCATTTACTTCTCTTACAACCCCATCTATAAATATATTAAACAACCACGGTGACATCACACATCCCTGTCTAAGGCCTACTTTTACTGGGAAAAAATTTCCCTCTTTTCTACATACTCTAACTTGAGCCTCACTATCCTCGTAAAAACTCTTCACTGCTTTCAGTAACCTACCTCCTACACCATACACTTGCAACATCTGCCACATTGCCCCCCTATCCACCCTGTCATACGCCTTTTCCAAATCCATAAATGCCACAAAGACCTCTTTAGCCTTATCTAAATACTGTTCACTTATATGTTTCACTGTAAACACCTGGTCCACACACCCCCTACCTTTCCTAAAGCCTCCTTGTTCATCTGCTATCCTATTCTCCGTCTTACTCTTAATTCTTTCAATTATAACTCTACCATATACTTTACCAGGTACACTCAACAGACTTATCCCCCTATAATTTTTGCACTCTCTTTTATCCCCTTTGCCTTTATACAAAGGAACTATGCATGCTCTCTGCCAATCCCTAGGTACCTTACCCTCTTCCATACATTTATTAAATAATTGCACCAACCACTCCAAAACTATATCCCCACCTGCTTTTAACATTTCTATCTTTATCCCATCAATCCCGGCTGCCTTACCCCCTTTCATTTTACCTACTGCCTCACGAACTTCCCCCACACTCACAACTGGCTCTTCCTCACTCCTACAAGATGTTATTCCTCCTTGCCCTATACACGAAATCACAGCTTCCCTATCTTCATCAACATTTAACAATTCCTCAAAATATTCCCTCCATCTTCCCAATACCTCTAACTCTCCATTTAATAACTCTCCTCTCCTATTTTTAACTGACAAATCCATTTGTTCTCTAGGCTTCCTTAACTTGTTAATCTCACTCCAAAACTTTTTCTTATTTTCAACAAAATTTGTTGATAACAGCTCACCCACTCTCTCATTTGCTCTCTTTTTACATTGCTTCACCACTCTCTTAACCTCTCTCTTTTTCTCCATATACTCTTCCCTCCTTGCATCACTTCTACTTTGTAAAAACTTCTCATATGCTAACTTTTTCTCCCTTACTACTCTCTTTACATCATCATTCCACCAATCGCTCCTCTTCCCTCCTGCACCCACTTTCCTGTAACCACGAACTTCTGCTGAACACTCTAACACTACATTTTTAAACCTACCCCATTCCTCTTCGACCCCATTGCCTATGCTCTCATTAGCCCATCTATCCTCCAATAGCTGTTTATATCTTACCCTAACTGCCTCCTCTTTTAGTTTATAAACCTTCACCTCTCTCTTCCCTGATGCTTCTATTCTCCTTGTATCCCATCTACCTTTTACTCTCAGTGTAGCTACAACTAGAAAGTGATCTGATATATCTGTGGCCCCTCGATAAACATGTACATCCTGAAGTCTACTCAACAGTCTTTTATCTACTAATACATAATCCAACAAACTACTGTCATTTCGCCCTACATCATATCGTGTATACATATTTATCCTCTTTTTCTTAAAATATGTATTACCTATAACTAAACCCCTTTCTATACAAAGTTCAATCAAAGGGCTCCCATTATCATTTACACCTGGCACCCCAAACTTACCTACCACACCCTCTCTAAAAGTTTCTCCTACTTTAGCATTCAGGTCCCCTACCACAATTACTCTCTCACTTGGTTCAAAGGCTCCTATACATTCACTTAACATCTCCCAAAATCTCTCTCTCTCCTCTGCATTCCTCTCTTCTCCAGGTGCATACACGCTTATTATGACCCACTTCTCGCATCCAACCTTTACTTTAATCCACATAATTCTTGAATTTACACATTCATATTCTCTTTTCTCCTTCCATAACTGATCATTTAACATTACTGCTACCCCTTCCTTTGCTCTAACTCTCTCAGATACTCCAGATTTAATCCCATTTATTTCCCCCCACTGAAACTCTCCTACCCCCTTCAGCTTTGTTTCGCTTAGAGCCAGGACATCCAACTTCTTTTCATTCATAACATCAGCAATCATCTGTTTCTTGTCATCCGCACTACATCCACGCACATTTAAACAACCCAGTTTTATAAAGTTTTTCTTCTTCTCTTTTTTAGTAAATGTATACAGGAGAAGGGGTTACTAGCCCATTGCTCCCGGCATTTTAGTCGCCTCATACGACACGCATGGCTTACGGAGGAAAGATTCTTTTCCACTTCCCCATGGACAATAGAAGAAATAAAAAAAAGAACAAGAGCTATTTAGAATAAGGAGAAAAACCTAGATGTATGTATATATATATATGCATGTGCGTGTCTGTGAAGTGTGACCAAAGTGTAAGTAGGAGTAGCAAGATATCCCTGTTATCTAGCGTGTTTATGAGACAGAAAAAGAAAACCAGCAATATATATATATATATGTATGTATATATATATATATATGTTTATATATATGTATATATATATATATATGTTTATATATATGTATATATATATATATATATATATATATATATATATATATATGTGTATATATATATATATATATATATATAAATATATATATATATATATATATATATATATATATATATATATATATATATATATATATATATATATATATATATATATATATATATATATATATATATATATATATATATATATATATATATATATATATATATATATATATATATATATATATATATATATATATTTTTATATATATATATATATATATATATATATATATATATATATATATATATATATATATATATATATCAGATTTCTTATTAGAATCCATCATGAGGCTAAAATAAATGCAACACATATTTTTGGTGTACACTCCAAATGATGGCAATGAATCCATGAGCTATTGCTTCTTGTAAATTTTGAAGTATTCAGTGAACATCAGTTGAAGTTGAGTTCTTGAGAAAGTTTTAAAACAGCTTAGAGTTCCATATTAACAAGGTTACATTGTATTATTAATGTAGTTTCTCACACTCTTGTATTGGTCAACAATTTGCTGTGTGGGATATCAGATTTTTACCTAAACTAGTGTCTTGAATGTATGATTTGTGCTGAACATGAGGTTATTACACTTTTATATAATTCAGTTGTACAGTATTATCTCTAATTGTCTAAACCACTACCTATGATCTTCAATAATTGAATGAATAGAGGATAGTTAAGAGGTCTGGAAGACAGCAAATGTAGTTCTTATATTTAAGAAAGGAGATACAGGTGTTAAACTGCAGACCAGTTTCTCTAACATGAATAGCTTGCAAGAAATAGCGGGTAATGGACAACAGGTTGTGTTAATGAAAGAATTACTGTTTAGAGATCATTTATGACTGCCCAGTCAATGGTGAGGTCAGTGGAAGATATTGAAGTTGAGGGTCAGTACTTGAATGAGCACAAGTGTGAGGGGTCTATGTGGGTTCAAGACAAGATAAGACAGGCAAAGGTGTAAGAGTGAGAATTGATCTTAGTTGGTTACCAAGGGAGTTGCAGAAAGATCCACCCCAAAGAAAATTATTGCAATTGAAAGCACTCGATAATATAGAGGGTTTAGCCAAGTATAAAACTAGGGGCCTACTGGTGTTAAAAAGTAGAGCGTGAAGGAGAGAGGTATAAGGAACAAATGGTATACCACTGAATAATCTTGGGCTGCAGTATTAGCGTTAGGTGATATGCTATAGTAGATCCCCAAGCACAAATACCATAGGTGAGGTAAGGATAGATTAGAGAGTAGTACAGTGTAAGTAATGCTCTTTGAGGCATATAGTAACATCTTGGATAGGATGTCCTCTGTTATGGAAACCTTGGTAATGTGCTTGATGTGGGAGTTTAATGTCAAGGTATAGACCTAAGAATTTTGCATCATTGTGTGAATTATTGATCATTATATTTAGTAGCCATTTGCAGCTTTGTTTGCAAACATTGTGTAGAAGGTATCAGTATTAAGAGTGAGTTTATTGGTAGATGTCCTAGTGCACATTTTTGTGCTCATTAACAGCATTTTTGAGAGAATTTGGATTAGAATGAGAGATGAGACCTAGGTTGAGCATTAATGAACAATGAAGACTTGTGGACCTCCACATCACTACAATAAGGAGGCAGTAGACCTCTGAATGTAGAAAGGTAGAAAAAAAAATTCATTGAAGGAAAGTAAACCTGGAAGTTCAAATTCTAACTTTTATTTCTTTTTATTCTGTACAAAGATAATGTAGTTTATGTGTAATAAAACACTGTAAAGCACAAAGGAAAGCTACTATTATGTAAATGCATACTAGTGGCTTACCTTTGTATACTAGTATGCAAATGCACATTAGTGGCAAATTAATCGAAGGGCATGTCGGTAGAACCAGGACAACAGGTCTCATGGAAATATGGGACAGACTGAAGTTGGCTTTCCTGTCTCAAATGAGGTAGTGTCTGAGCTCAGTCAGTCTCACACTCTTGTGATGGGAATTGGGATGGGATTATGAGGATTGATGGGATTACGGGATTGATGGGAATACAAGGAATGATTTAGTATACAGCTCCATCTGTGAGGTGGAGAGCACAGGCAAGATTAATTATGTGCTATAGCTCTAGATTCAACAGTCAGTTTGCAATAATTTGATGGTTGTAAAACTGCCACTAAGTATGTTGTAGTGTCATACCCACTGATCTGAGAGAGGGAATTGGAAAGTCTTCCTCTAGAGATAGGTAGACTTAGGAGTTTAATTATCTACTGCAGATATCTCCCCACTACATTCTCCAAAGGTAGGTGCATAGGTGAAGCTGTGTGTGGGGGGAGGAGAGAGCAGAAGAGAGGGAGAGAGAAAGCAGAAGGGAGGGGTGAAAGAGACAGGAGGAGAGAGCAGGAGGGAGGGAGAGAGTGTGGAGCAATCACAGAACCAAAATACACCATCCCATTGGTAGGTCAAGTGCCACCCCATACTGCACAAACTCCCAATTTATGATCTACAAACATGACTGAACCAAGAACATATGAACCGTGAACTTGGGCATGAAGTATACGAGTGAACCGGCACCTAACCCACCAGTAGATGATGATGGAGCATTTCATTATATGCCAATCAGTTCAGTGGGACTAACACTGAGTCTCCTGTTACATTTCTACCCACAAACCAAAGAAGCATGTAACCCACCGAAGAGCCGCATCTCCAGGGATAGGCTCACTTTCCAGGTGAGCCCTGCAATCGTGCATGACAAATGCATGAGTGCAGGGCTTAGTAAATTTTTGCAGGCCACTGGCACTTTGGTGAGAGAAAAACCCAGCTAGTGATAAGATTTGTTCAGATTTTTAACCTGGAGGGTTAGCTACCCAGGATAACCCAAGAAAGTCTGTGCATCATCGAGGACTGTCTGTCTTATTTCCATTGGGGCTCTTCAGCCTTCTTTCCCAGGATGTGACCCACACCAGTAAGTAGGTATGTACCTGGGTGACTAACACCCAGGTACAGTGGACCCTCGGTTATCGGCCATAATCCGTTCTAAAAGGTCGGCCTAAAACCGAAATAATATTTCCCCTAAGAATTAATGTAAATACAATTATTTTATATAGCTGGACTTGAGTCCTGGAAATGGGAAGTACAATGCCTGCACTTTAAAGGAGGGGTTTGGGATACTGGCAGTTTGGAGGGATGTGTTGTGTATTCTTTATACGTATATACATACTTCTAAACTGTTGTATTCTGAACATCTCTGCAAAAACAGTGATTATGTGTGAGTGAGGTGAAAGTGTTGAATGACGATAAAAGTATTTTCTTTTTGGGGGTTTTCTTTCTTTTTGGGTCACCCTGCCTCGGTAGGAGACGGCCGACTTGTTAAAAAAAAAAAAATTGATCCATTCCAGACACCCAAAATATTAACAAAAAAATACATTTTTTAAAGATTAATTATAGTTTTACATATACAAAACAATGAGAACTAAATAAAATAAATAAATGAACATTTAAATCACTATTACATACCTTTATTGAAGACTCTTGTTGGCTTATGGAAGACAGGGAGGAGGAGAGAGGGAGGACTGATTATTGTTTGGAAGGGGAATCTCCCTCCATAAGGACTTAAGGTATCAAAACCCTCTCTGGGGTTACTTTCCTCCCTGCCTGCTACACTCCCTGCCTTTCTTCTACACTCCCTGCCTTTTACACTCCCTTCTACACCCTGCCTCCCTATTACACTCTGTACCTGCCTGCTACACTCCCTCTCTCCATGCTACACTCCCTGCCTGCCTGCTACACTTGCTGCCTCCCTTCCACATTCCTTGTTTCCCTGCTACACTCCCTGCCTGCCTGCTACACTCCCTGCCTCCCTTCGACAGCATATGTGTAAAAAACCTAGGATAACCCAAAAGTCAGAGAGAGTGACTTATTTCCATTGGGGTCCTGCCTCTCTGCTAAACTCCCTTTTGCAACATTAGCTTCCTTGATGTTTGGATGAATGCGCAGAAGTGTCCTCACTCACCCAGAGACACACCCAGACTGACTCACAAATGCGCGAGTGGCTGGTGGGTAGGCGGGTGGACGCGTCCAATACGGCCGATTAGCGAAATAACGGCCAATAACCGGAAGCCGAAAAAACGGCCGATAACCGAGTTGGCCGATAAGCGGAACGGCCGATAACCGAGGGTCCACTGTACATGCCTACTTACTGCTAAGCGAACAGGGACAGCAGGTGTAAGGAAATATGCCCAACATTTCCATCCGACCGGGGATTGAACCATGGACACTCAGTGTGTGAAGTGAGAGCGTTGCCTACCAAGGCATCAACGGAAAGTACAATTCCTCTTCTACTTGAAGGAATCTGTGTTTACAGGGGCTTGATTTGAAAACATTTGTTAATGTATTGCAGTGACTGCAGTGTTGCACATTTTGGCTTTCTAAAAAATAAAATACAAGGTAAACAGTAACTGGTGTCAGGATGTGTTTTTGGATGGAAAAAAATATTCAGATTTGAAATGGAAGATTAATAATCCAGAATAACACAAGAAAGCCAAGCGGTGCAGATTACTCTTTATGGGCCTTCCATAATGCAATGCATAACAGTTAATAAACCTGGGTACATTATCTATGAAAAAGAGCAGCAGAATTTAGCCCAAATCCTTTCATCTGTGAGCTCAGCATGCTGCCACTAGTGATACCACTGGTGATTTGGCAAGGTAAAGATAACAACAAGAGGAAAACGGTGAAATGTGTATTGGTTACTGCTTTAAAATGCCAGGAGCCAAATTAAACCCCCGGACTTTAAAACATTGGACAGGAAAGTTATAGTGAAGCCTCAGTTTAACAGACTAATAGGGAAAAGAAGGGCAGTGTCTGTTAAAGCCAAATTGAGAATAATTTTTTTGTGATCATAACTAATAAAAGTTCTGGGTTTAACAGACTTTGTTGCTTTTGAATATTGTCTGGCCACAAATTTTGTCTGTTAAATGGATGTTTTTACAGGTAGTATTTTAATGTTGCTGGAAGTATCCTTGGATCAGCGAGTCCAGTACGGGTAAGCTAGGATTGGTTACTACCTGGCAATCATAGTGCCAGTGGCTAATCCAACTTCACATGTGGCCTTATCACGCTATCTTACCACACTGCTGCCATGGGGTACTACTTTACCACTCAAGAAGAATACAGGAGGGACTCGCTTTACAGTGCTTTGCTTTACAGTGTTTCACTAATGCAGTGGTTTTTAGTTATACTCATTCTTCATTTATTCAGACTTCCTACAATAAATATATTCACCACTCCCTATAAGTTAAGGATGAAAATATATAAGGTAAGTTATGTGTGCATTGTATATGCATTTTTTTAGGCCAATTGCTCAGTCTTTCATATGCATTTGAAAGTGAGAAAAGATATTGGTGGCCCGGTGGCCTGGTGGCTAAAGCTCCCGCTTCACACACGGAGGGCCCGGGTTCGATTCCCGGCGGGTGGAAACATTTCGACACGTTTCCTTACACCTGTTGTCCTGTTCACCTAGCAGCAAATAGGTACCTGGGTGTTAGTCGACTGGTGTGGGTCGCATCCTGGGGGACAAGATTAAGGACCCCAATGGAAATAAGTTAGACAGTCCTCGATGACGCACTGACTTTCTTGGGTTATCCTGGGTGGCTAACCCTCCGGGGTTAAAAATCCGAACGAAATCTTATCTTATCTTATCTTATCTTATTGTTTCACTTTACAGTGATTTTCACTTTACAGCAGTAGCCTGGAACCTAACCTGCTGTATAAGCAGGGCCTGCCTGTACTCTACTTGGACTAGTAACTCAGGAAACCTGAATAAAACCAATCAGTGTGCTCCGTTTTCAGTTCTAAGAATATTCTCAGGATGCCACAAACACTAAAGTTTATGCGTTAGCCAGCTGGCCCAGTGGCTAACACGTCAGTCTGGAGTTTTATGACTCTCTGATTACGGGTTCTATCCCCACCTGTGGTATGGTTTGTTTCCAAGGTGTCTACTGCTAAGTAAGGTGGGCAGCAGGCGTTAGATTTGCACATAAGTGCTGCCTACATGGGATTCAACCTTACATTCCATTAGTAGTGAGGTGCAAGTGCTAACCACTGGCTACAAGCGCAACATACAGGACAAAATAAAATGAACACATCGTTCTTAAACATTTTTTATTTTCAATATGGAGATGGTCCTCTGTTTCTAGCTAAAACAGCACCAGCTCATCGAGGAATTGATTTCACATAGCATTTGAAGAGTATCCAGAGAAATTTTGAGCCATTCCTTAAGTAAAACCTGCTCTAACTTTTCCAAAGACAACAGTGGAGGTAATTGGTTCCTGACTTGCTGGTCCAATTGACCCCAGAGATGCTCGATAATATTTAGATCTGGCAGTTGTGGGAGCCAGTCCAAGTGTTCAACTTCACTTTCATGTTCTTTCTGCCAATTTTGAACAACTCTGTGTAAATTGGTTCATTATCGTCTAGAAAATAGTACAGAAAGGGACCTGTATCGCATTTAACCCTTTCAGGGTCCGTCCCGTAGATCTACGGCTTTGCGTTCAGTGTCCAAACCGTAGATCTACGTCATGAGCTCAGCTCACTCTGATAAACTGTGAGTGGTACACTTGGGCCTAGATATGAGAGAATACATCTATGTGGTATGTGTGCACCACATAAAACAAATCCTGCAGCACACTGTGTATAATGAGAGAAAAAAAAAATGAAACCAAGATTTTCGATTAAAACAGCAACTTTGCAGTGTTTTTTCGTATGTTTTTTATAGTTGTATTTGCAATTTCTTGGTCTCATTTGATAGAATGGAAGACATATTACAGAAATAGAGATGATTTTGATTGGTTTTAGCACCGGAAATGGCTTGAAACTGAGCTCAAAGTAGCGGAAATGTTAAATTTTTGTCGATGTTCAAGAGTAAACAAACGACCTCACACGTCTAATACACGCCAGCTGGTGGATCTAATACACATTCACAAATGTGGTGATGATATTTATACAATTATTACAATATTGCATAACAGTAAATCTTCTATTTTTTGGTGTGAATAAAAATTCATTATGTAAATAAAAAATAAAAATGGGATTTATTTGTAAAGCCTCAAAACGTAACTAATGAACCAAGGAAATGTTAGTTTAGTGCCAGGAATGCCTACATTGTTTATTCTGGATGCTATTTTGAAATTGGAATATTTTGAACTTTGTGTTAAATTGGCCAAATTACCAATTTCCGATCACTTTATTTTGTAGGTGAAACAGTTGACTTGGCGATTTCTTGTGCTCAATCGATAGAATAGAAGTAATACTAGTAAAATAGCTAAGAATTTGGTCGACTGGAATCATGTAATTGGCCTAAAATGGAAGTCAAAGTCGGCAAAATCGCCGATTCGTAAATATCGCTGACACATCAAAATTCGCGAGAGCATAATTTCGTCAATTTTCCATCAAATTTCGTACTTTTTGTTTTATTACCTTCGCAAAAAGATTCTCTACCATTTCATAAGAAAAAATAACAAATTTTTTTTTTGAAAATTCTTGGACACTGGGGCACCACTTCAGATTTGGGCCTTGGACCCTGAAGGGGTTAAATTGATTATTCAGTCGTTTGACAGTTCAATCAGCAGGTGTTCATGTTATTTTATTCGTCCCCATAACATAGCCTCATTTTACTTCGTGAACTTTATTACACTAGCACCGGTATTCGGTATCCAGACCAGAGCTTTGGTGAGATGGGTAAGGAAGAAGGATGGGTAAGGATAGAAATTTTGGAAAAGGGTGGGAGGGGGGAGAGAGGTAGGATATAAAAGGTAAGTGGCCCAACCACTTTGGTGTAATTTAAAAAGTGTTTACCTGGAGTTTACCTGGAGAGAGTTCCGGGGGTCAACGCCCCCGCGGCCCGGTCTGAGACCAGGCCTCCTGGTGGATCAGAGCCTGATCAACCAGGCTGTTGCTGCTGGCTGCACGCAAACCAACATACGAGCCACAGCCCGGCTGATCCGGAACTGACTTTAGGTGCTTGTCCAGTGCCAGCTTGAAGACTGCCAGGGGTCTGTTGGTAATCCCCCTTATGTGTGCTGGGAGGCAGTTGAACAGTCTCGGGCCCCTGACACTTATTGTATGGTCTCTTAACGTGCTAGTGACACCCCTGCTTTTCATTGGGGGGATGGTGCATCGTCTGCCAAGTCTTTTGCTTTCGTAGTGGGTGATTTTCGTGTGCAAGTTCGGTACTAGTCCCTCTAGGATTTTCCAGGTGTATATAATCATGTATCTCTCCCTCCTGCGTTCCAGGGAATACAGGTTTAGGAACCTCAAGCGCTCCCAATAATTGAGGTGTTTTATCTCCGTTATGCGCGCCGTGAAAGTTCTCTGTACATTTTCTAGGTCGGCAATTTCACCTGCCTTGAAAGGTGCTGTTAGTGTGCAGCAATATTCCAGCCTAGATAGAACAAGTGACCTGAAGAGTGTCATCATGGGCTTGGCCTCCCTAGTTTTGAAGGTTCTCATTATCCATCCTGTCATTTTTCTAGCAGATGCAATTGATACAGTGTTATGGTCCTTGAAGGTGAGATCCTCCGACATGATCACTCCCAGGTCTTTGACGTTGGTGTTTCGCTCTATTTTGTGGCCAGAATTTGTTTTGTACTCTGATGAAGATTTAATTTCCTCATGTTTACCATATCTGAGTAATTGAAATTTCTCATCGTTGAACTTCATATTGTTTTCTGTGTACGTGAAATGATAAGATATTCTTTAAGAGGTATAAGACTAACCCATCAGAGTCACATAGATATAACAGAATATAAGTGCATGACTCTGAATTGGTAGTAATTATACAAGTTGCAATTTTTTTTTTTTTTTTTTTTTTTTTTTTTTTTTTTTTTTTGGCGATTGCACAACGGATATTTATGCGACAATGAAGGCAATAATTTTCTGGCCAGTTTATAGAATTCCGTGACAATGGCTTCTTACAGGTGGTGTCCAGCCATAGTAAATAGCAAAATTTTTACATTAGATTGTTATATAAGAGGTCTCCCTAATTGGAGGCGATGTTCTCAGTATACATAGAAGGGTTCTGGTGTTACCCAATCTTCTTCATCAGGGAGGTTGCTCAATATCATGGGTCGAGGGTAATCATCTTTATGTATAAAACGACGGACCCTCTGTAGGAGAGTCATTCTTTGAGTCCTGTGAGGAGGAGTATTGATGATATAATCCGTGGTATTTACCACTTGTATAGGATGTTCTCTATCTGGCATGTATAGTTCTTGCATTGTATAGAGTTTTCTTTTTTAGGGTGTCAAGGCGTACATTTATGGCAGTAATATCTTGTTGTATGTGTAAATCTGCCATTTTTACTCTCTCTTTGTTGTTAATGACATTGGGACACAAGGGTATTCGAGTATAGGTCTTATTAACATTTTATACAGATGTTTTTTTACATGTTGAGGGGCTTGATTGAATCGAAAGAGACTGCTAAGACCGGCTTTGGCTATGTTGATCTTTTTAGTTACATGAGATGTTGAGTGGAGCAGCCTGTCTATTTTGTATCCCAAAATCTTGTTAGGGTTTCTAATGGCTACAGGTGTACCTCTGATGGAGATACCTCCTTTATCTTCAATTGTTGATGCAAAACATCCTATCGTGCTAACAAGGACCTTGTCAGGATTAGTCGTAATTCTCCACTTCTTTTCCCAATTAGATGTTCGACAAAGTTCAATATTCATTTTTTCTATGACTCTCTCATACTTGTATTTTCCTGTTACCGGAGTTGATGAGACGACATGAATAACATCATCTGCAAACTGTGTCACAATCGTATCACTAAACTCTGGTTGAGGAAGGTCATTCACATAAATGTTGAACAGAAGTGGACTGAGACAAGAACCTTGTGGGACACCAGCCGTCGGTATAAAAGGCTCTGTCGACCTGCCATGAAAGGTGGGAATGATTTTTCTTTGAGTTAAGAAATTATCTATTACTCTGAGGAAAGTCCAGTTATGGTCTGGTAGGTCAATGAGTTTGTATATAAGGCCATCATGCCATAAGCTATCAAAAGCTTTATGAACATCTCTGGTGGCAATTAGGGCAAGATTCCCCTGATGTTTTAGACTTGCTACAGTATCGAAAATAACATTTATTGCATGATTGGTACCTCTATGTGTTCTAAAGCCAAATTGTTTTTCAGTAAAAAAGTGATTAAACTCCATATAGTAGTTCAATCTGTTGGAAATGACCTTCTCAAGAACTTTTCCAGTGACTTCAAGTAAAGATATAGGTCTATAGTTCCCAGGTTGGTGGATGTCTTTATTGGTCTTACCTAGAAAGATCATCCTAGCAGTCTTAAAAACAACTGGAAAATGTCCTTAGGCCAAGATGGCATTAAAGATATTTACCAAAGACTGTTTACAATTTCTGGGGAGGAACTTTATTTGTTTCATTGTTATTCCAGAGAGGCCAGGGGCTCTATTGCACATTCTTCCAATAACCTGACTCATCTCTAGTAATGTAATAGGTCTAGTAAGCGGGTGGGTATCTTCAAGAGTTGAAGTATCGATGGAAGGTAGTGGTTGTAGATCATCCAAGTTCTCATCTCTCCATTCATTTACCAACTGATAATGATTATTGTTAAATTGACGACTGTTATTGTGGGAGAGAATTTTCTCCCATACATCATAAGTGTAGTAGGTTGGTAGACAGCAACCACCCAGGGAAGTACTACCGTCCTGCCAGATGACTGTGAAACAGAAACCTGTAACTGTTTTGCATGATGGTAGGATTGCTGGTTTCTTTTTCTGTCTCATAAACACGCTAGATAACAGGGATATCTTGCTACTCCTACTTACACTTTGGTCACACTTCACAGACACGCACATGCATATATATATACATACATCTAGGTTTTTCCCCTTTTTCTAAATAGCTCTTGTTCCTCTTTATTTCTTCTATTGTCCATGGGGAAGTGGAAAAGAATCTTTCCTCCGTAAGCCATGCGTGTCGTATGAGGCGACTAAAATGCCGGGAGCAATGGGCTAGTAACCCCTTCTCCTGTAGACATTTACTAAAAAAGAGAAGAAGAAAAACTTTATAAAACTGGGATGCTTAAATGTGCGTGGATGTAGTGCGGATGACAAGAAACAGATGATTGCTGATGTTATGAATGAAAAGAAGTTGGATGTCCTGGCCCTAAGCGAAACAAAGCTGAAGGGGGTAGGGGAGTTTCGGTGGGGGGAAATAAATGGGATTAAATCTGGAGTATCTGAGAGAGTTAGGGCAAAGGAAGGGGTAGCAGTAATGTTGAATGATCAGTTATGGAAGGAGAAAAGAGAATATGAATGTGTAAATTCAAGAATTATGTGGATTAAAGTAAAGGTTGGATGCGAGAAGTGGGTCATAATAAGCGTGTATGCACCTGGAGAAGAGAGGAATGCAGAGGAGAGAGAGAGATTTTGGGAGATGTTAAGTGAATGTATAGGAGCCTTTGAACCAAGTGAGAGAGTAATTGTGGTAGGGGACCTGAATGCTAAAGTAGGGGAAACTTTTAGAGAGGGTGTGGTAGGTAAGTTTGGGGTACCAGGTGTAAATGATAATGGGAGCCCTTTGATTGAACTTTGTATAGAAAGGGGTTTAGTTATAGGTAATACATATTTTAAGAAAAAGAGGATAAATAAGTATACAAGATATGATGTAGGGCAAAATGACAGTAGTTTGTTGGATTATGTATTGGTAGATAAAAGACTGTTGAGTAGACTTCAGGATGTACATGTTTATAGAGGGGCCACAGATATATCAGATCACTTTCTAGTTGTAGCTACACTGAGAGTAAAAGGTAGATGGGATACAAGGAGAATAGAAGCATCAGGGAAGAGAGAGGTGAAGGTTTATAAACTAAAAGAGGAGGCAGTTAGGGTAAGATATAAACAGCTATTGGAGGATAGATGGGCTAATGAGAGCATAGGCAGTGGGGTCGAAGAGGTATGGGGTAGGTTTAAAAATGTAGTGTTAGTGTTCAGCAGAAGTTTGTGGTTACAGGAAAGTGGGTGCGGGAGGGAAGAGGAGCGATTGGTGGAATGATGATGTGAAGAGAGTAGTAAGGGAGAAAAAGTTAGCATATGAAAAGTTTTTACAAAGTAGAAGTGATGCAAGGAGGGAAGAGTATATGGAGAAAAAGAGAGAGGTTAAGAGAGTGATGAAGCAATGTAAAAAGAGAGCAAATGAGAGAGTGGGTGAGATGTTATCAACAAATTTTGTTGAAAATAAGAAAAAGTTTTGGAGTGAGATTAACAAGTTAAGAAAACCTAGAGAACAAATGGATTTATCAGTTAAAAATAGGAGAGGAGAGTTATTAAATGGAGAGTTAGAGGTATTGGGAAGATGGAGGGAATATTTTGAGGAATTGTTAAATGTTGATGAAGATAGGGAAGCTGTGATTTCGTGTATAGGGCAAGGAGGAACGACATCTTGTAGGAGTGAGGAAGAGCCAGTTGTGAGTGTGGGGGAAGTTCGTGAGGCAGTAGGTAAAATGAAAGGGGGTAAGGCAGCCGGGATTGATGGGATAAAGATAGAAATGTTAAAAGCAGGTGGGGATATAGTTTTGGAGTGGTTGGTGCAATTATTTAATAAATGTATGGAAGAGGGTAAGGTACCTAGGGATTGGCAGAGAGCATGCATAGTTCCTTTGTATAAAGGCAAAGGGGATAAAAGAGAGTGCAAAAATTATAGGGGGATAAGTCTGCTGAGTATACCTGGTAAAGTGTATGGTAGAGTTATTATTGAAAGAATTAAGAGTAAGACGGAGAATAGGATAGCAGATGAACAAGGAGGCTTTAGGAAAGGTAGGGGGTGTGTGGACCAGGTGTTTACAGTGAAACATATAAGTGAACAGTATTTAGATAAGGCTAAAGAGGTCTTTGTGGCATTTATGGATTTGGAAAAGGCGTATGACAGGGTGGATAGGGGGGCAATGTGGCAGATGTTGCAGGTGTATGGTGTAGGAGGTAGGTTACTGAAAGCAGTGAAGAGTTTTTACGAGGATAGTGAGGCTCAAGTTAGAGTATGTAGGAAAGAGGGAAATTATTTCCCAATAAAAGTGGGCCTTAGACAGGGATGTGTGATGTCACCGTGGTTGTTTAATATATTTATAGATGGGGTTGTAAGAGAAGTAAATGCGAGGGTCTTGGCAAGAGGCGTGGAGTTAAAAGATAAAGAATCACACATAAAGTGGGAGTTGTCACAGTTGCTCTTTGCTGATGACACTGTGCTCTTGGGAGATTCTGAAGAGAAGTTGCAGAGATTGGTGGATGAATTTGGTAGGGTGTGCAAAAGAAGAAAATTGAAAGTGAATACAGGAAAGAGTAAGGTTATGAGGATAACAAAAAGATTAGGTGATGAAAGATTGGATATCAGATTGAAGGGAGAGAGTATGGAGGAGGTGAATGTATTCAGATATTTGGGAGTGGACGTGTCAGCGGATGGGTCTATGAAAGATGAGGTGAATCATAGAATTGATGAGGGGAAAAGGGTGAGTGGTGCACTTAGGAGTCTGTGGAGACAAAGAACTTTGTCCTCGGAGGCAAAGAGGGGAATGTATGAGAGTATAGTTTTACCAATGCTCTTATATGGGTGTGAAGCATGGGTGATGAATGTTGCAGCGAGGAGAAGGCTGGAGGCAGTGGAGATGTCATGTCTGAGAGCAATGTGTGGTGTGAATATAATGCAGAGAATTCGTAGTTTGGAAGTTAGGAGGAGGTGCGGGATTACCAAAACTGTTGTCCAGAGGGCTGAGGAAGGGTTGTTGAGGTGGTTCGGACATGTGGAGAGAATGGAGCGAAACAGAATAACTTCAAGAGTGTATCAGTCTGTAGTGGAAGGAAGGCGGGGTAGGGGTCGGCCTAGGAAAGGTTGGAGGGGCGGGGTAAAGGAGGTTTTGTGTGCGAGGGACTTGGACTTCCATCAGGCATGTGTGAGTGTGTTTGATAGGAGTGAATGGAGACAAGTGGTTTTTAATACTTGACGTGCTGTTGGAGTGTGAGCAAAGTAACATTTATGAAGGGGTTCAGGGAAACCGGCAGGCCGGACTTGAGTCCTGGAGATGGGAAGTACAGTGCCTGCACTCTGAAGGAGGGGTGTTAATGTTGCAGTTTAAAAACTGTAGTGTAAAGCACCCTTCTGGCAAGACAGTGATGGAGTGAATGATGGTGAAAGTTTTTCTTTTTTGGGCCACCCTGCCTTGGTGGGAATCGGCCAGTGTGATAATAAAATAATAAATAACAATAATAACAATAGAATAATTGACACTTACCTTTAATGAAGATCTTGTGATTGATGGGATGGGAGGAGGGGAGAGTGTCGAAGTTTTTAAAGTTTAGAAGGGGAATACCCCTCCATTAGGACTTGAGGTAGCAAATCCTTTTCCGGGGTTACTTCCCTTCTTCTTTTAATGCCACTAGGACCAGCTTCAGAGTCACTGGACTTCTGTCGCACAACATATCTGTCCATAGATACCTGTACCTCTCGTTCCTTTATGACTTTCCTAAAGTGGTTCACAACATTGTCAGTGTACAGGTTGCCAACACAGCTTGCAGTAGCTGTGTCAGCGTGATTTTCATCAAAAAAGGTTTGCACTTCAAGCCACTTTGCACACATTTCCTTAATTTCAATAGTCATTAGCACCCTTGGTCTCGATGGGTTGGCACTAGAAGCTTTCTTGGCCCCCATGGTGACTTATTTTGTAAAAACAAGCACCAAAAACAGTGATAATATGGATAATATGGAATGTACCAAATGTATCCTTAGATGTGCGCACACTGGCTGGCTTGTAAACGCTGGCACACATGGGGCAGTTCAGGCCACACGTGGACACGTCTCGTACGAATCGTATCGCGTACAGGGTTTTGTAACTGGAACCGAGGCAATTTTTTTGCGATATAATGCTTCGGATACCGGATTTATCGGATACCGATGGCTTCACGAACCGGGGGTCCAATGTAATTAGAAGCAAGGAAATAATAATACAGGTCTCCCTCAACATTCACGTTTTTAGCTTTCGCGGGCTTCACACATTCGCAAATTCCCAACCACCAAATTCCCAGCCACCAAATTCCCAGCCACCAAATTCCCAGCCACCAAATCATATTCAAGTTTCCCGCCACCTGCGAGTCCCTACTACCCTCCCTCCGACCCCCGCAACTGGCAGCCAGCCCTCCCACCACTCAGTGTGGTGAGTGTTTTGTTTGTTCATTATTTGCTATTAAACTACAGTATAAATAATGTAAACACATCCATGACTGCATATTGGAATGGCTGTTTGGACAGGTATTGGACGGTGACATCATGTGTTTACTCTTGAACACAGCAAAGAATCAAACATTTCTGCTACTGCTAATAATAACAATAGTAATAATAATAATAATAATAATATAATGCGATATAATTGAAGAAGGAAATTGTACAAAAATACGAGGGAGTGGATGACACATCGTCAGTGTGGCTTTGTTTATGCTGGAGTGAACATTAGTCTCCCTGCTCTTCCAAACATTTCACAATAATTCATTGTTTGGTGCTTGTAGATTGAGTGTGACTGGAGTGGTTGAGGTGATAGAGGCAGTGGTAGAGGCAGCGATAGAGGCAGTGATATTTACTAACATATATGTTATAAATAATAATAGTACATTATGAATAACATTTATTATTATTATTATAAATGTTATTAATTTTAACATGTACTATTATTATTTATAACATACGTATATGTTAGTAAATACCACTGCCTCACCCACTGCCTCTATCACTGTCTCTATCACTGGCTCTACCACTGCCTCAACCGCTGAATTATTGTGAAATGTTTGGAAGAGCAGGGAGACTAATGTTCACTCCAGCATAAACAAAGCCACACTGACGATGTGTCAACCACTCCCTCGTATTTTTGTACAATTTCCTTCTTCAATTATATCGTATTTATTATTATTATTATTATTATTATTATTATTACTATTATTATTACTATTGTTATTATTAGCAGTAGCAGAAATGTTTGATTCTTTGCTGTGTTCATTATTATTATTATTATTATAATCAAGGGGGAAGCGCTAAACCCGGAGGATTATACAGCGCCTGGGGGGGGATGTGGAAGGCATTCAGGCTTAATTCGGGGAACTGGAGCACAGATCCAATTCCCTAAATCAAGAGCCCCTCACCAACATCAAGGAACCTTCCTTGAGGGGTTTGCTGTGTTCAAGAGTAAACATATGATGTCACCATCCAATACCTGTTCAAATAGCCATTCCAATATGCAGTCATGAATGTGTTTACATTATTTATACTGTAGTTTAATGGCAAATAATGAACAAACAAAACACTCACCACACTGAGTGGTGGGAGGGCTGGCTGCCAGTTGCGGGGGTCGGAGGGAGGGTAGTAGGGACTCGCATTGGTTGAGGAAGTGGTGGAGGCAGTGGTGGAGTCTGTGGTATTTAATAACATACATGTTATTAAAGCATAACATGTATATATTTAGTACAACTTACCACGTTTTCATGTATTTTATGATTGTTCATGGTTCAACAAGTTAAGCAGTATTGTATTATATTTCCCTACAATATATTGGGGCACCAAACATTCACGGTTTTTCAACATTCGCGAGGCTCGATACCCTAACCCTCGCGAATGTTGAGGGACACCTGTATATTGTAGGTGCAAAACGTCAGTGAAAGATATTGCTAATGTAGCATCACCAAACATTCAGAATTGCATGCGTATCTCTAATAATAATTTATTTACAGTTGAACTATTTTTACTAAATTGGAAGACATTTAATAACACACCTTAAGAGCCTTTCATTATTCAGAGGATTTCGGCAAAACTGGATACATAAATGGATTACATAAAGAAGCATATCAGGTGATGTAACCAGGTGAATAATATATCATCAACTTGGGCTTCGTTACGTGAAGGTTTTCCTACAGGTCCATGATGAAGCATCTTGGCTGTGGAAAAAAAAATGTTGAGAGGCTTAGGTATCCGGTAATCAGTTAATATCAGGACTAGATATGTACTTTCCGGTGATGCAGTCAATGTAAACACTGTAATTAGTGTCAACTAACATACTTACCACTCACTACTCCTCAACATGCCATTCTTCCCTCCACACAAACCTCTCCCCATCCTTCACACAATTCTCTCCCAACACCCCTTTTCCACCTGAGAGACAGACGAAGAGAGAGAAATTCATGGCGTGGTGTTAAAAAAAAAAAAAACTGGCCTGTTCAGGGTAAAAAAGCTGGCACTCACCCGCCAGTCTGCTTCCTCCCCGACAACAACTTTCCCTGTAACCCTTTACCCCCACACACCTCTTCCAGCGAAGAGGCGGGGCCAGGATCTGTGCCTTGACCCCTGCAACTACATATAGGTAGGTACACACGCACATCTGATGCCCACATATCGACCAAATAACTGCTGTAGCATATGGGCGCCAGTATGGAACCCACATCTAGTCAAACACGTCAAGAAACTGGGGAAAGTGCAAAAGTTTGCAACAAGACTAGTCCCGGAGTTAAGGAGTATGTCCTACGAGGAGAAGGTAAGGGAAATCAACCTGACGACACTGGGGGACAGGAGGGATACGCGGGACATGATAATGACGTAATAGAGAAATTGGCAAGGTGGACAGGAATAAGGGGACACAACAGCAAGCTGAAAATTCAAATTAGTCATAGGGATGTTAGGAAGTAATTCTTTAGCCGTAGAGTTGTCAGGAAGTGGAACAATCTCGAGAGTGAAGAAGTGGAGGTAGGAGTCTTACATAGCTTAAAGAAGAGGTATGATAAGGCTCTTGGAACACGGAGAGAGTGACCTAGTAGCGACCAGTGAAGTGGCAAGGCCAGGAGCTGTGAATCGACCCCTTCAACCACATATAGGTGAGTATGTACACACACACGCTCATCAAAAACCAATGGGATTTTGACGAGCTGGAGAGAGGAAACAGAGAAGCAAGAGACTACATAATAGGAACACCTCAGTCTGGAGGCCCCAAGGTGGTAATTGAAGTAATATATATTCCACCACAGAACAGCAGGAGGCCAAGGCAAGAGTATGATGAGAGTAATAGAGCAATGGTTGACACTGGCTGAAGTGGCCAGAAGGGCTCCTGCGAGCAGGGCAAAACTGCTGATTATAAGAACATAAGAACGAAGGAACACTGCAGAAGGCCTACTGGCCCATGCGAGGCAGGTCCAAGTCTCCTACCGGCTTAAGCCAATGCACCCAACCTAGTCAGGTCAGGTCACATTGACTTAAGGGAGGAACACGGCAACCGACCTGGTAGCACAAGCTATCAGGTCTAACTCACACCCACCCACATCTACTCATGTATTTATCCAACCTATTTTTAAAGCTACACAACGTTCTGGCCTCTATAACGGTACTTGGGAGTTTGTTCCACTCATCCACAACTCTATTACCAAACCAGTACTTTCCTATATCCTTCCTGAATCTGAATTTTCCAACTTAAAACCATTGCTGCGAGTCCTGTCTAGGCTAGATATTTTCAGCACACTATTTACATCCCCTTTATTTATTCCTGTCTTCCATTTATACACCTCAATCATATCCCCCCTAATTCTACGTCTTTCTAGAGAGTGCAGTTTCAGGGCCCTTAGTCTATCCTCATAGGGAAGGTTTCTGATACATGGGATCAACTTTGTCATCCTCCTTTGTACATTTTCCAGAGAATTTATATCCATTCTGTAATACGGTGACCAAAACTGTGCAGCATAATCTAAATGAGGCCTAACCAAGGATGTATAGAGTTGAAGAACAACCTGAGGACTCCTATTATTTATGCTTCTTGATATGAAGCCAAGGATTCTATTAGCTTTATTGCGAACACTTATGCACTGTTGTCTTGGTTTCAGATTACTGCTAACCAGAACTCCTAAATCTTTTTCGCAATCCGTAATATTAAGATCTACGTTATTTAGTTTATATGTGGCATGGTTATTGTCCTGTCCAACATTTAGAACTTTGCATTTGTCTATATTAAACTGCATCTGCCACTTCTCCGACCACTGCATCAGTCTATTCAAATCTTCCTGGAGTGCTCGAATGTCCTCGTCAGAATGAATTCGACGGCCTATTTTGGTGTCATCGGCAAACTTGCCGATGTCGCTCTTTATGCCCTCATCTATGTCGTTTATGTAGATTGTGAACAGCAGGGGGCCCAACACTGACCCCTGTGGAACACCGCTTAACCACAAGGAAATTGACTGAGAAAACCTGGAGCCACATGGGGACCCAGAATGTGAAGTTAATAAGAATAATTCAATCTGACGGGGACCAGGCAGAACTACAAAGGAATTGGACAGGCTGCAGGCCTGGTCCAACAACTGGCTCATGGAGTTCAACCTCACCATGTTAAAGTCATGAAGATTGGGAAAGGGCAAAGAAGACCGCAGACTGAGTACAGTCTAGGGGGCCAGAGACTACAAACCTCGCTCGAGGAAAAGGACCTTGGGTGAGTATAACACCGGGCACATCTCCTGAGGCGCACATCAACCAAATAACTGCTGCAGCGTATGGGCGCTTAGCAAACCTAAGAACAGGATTCCGATATTTTAATAAGAAATCGTGCAGGTCCCTGTACACTGTGTACGTTAGGCCCAGATTGGAGTATGCAGCACCAGTTTGGAACCTACACCTAGCCGAGCATGTAAGGAAACTAGAGAAAGTGCAAATGTTTGCAACAAGACTAGTCTCGGAGCTAAGGGGCATGTCCTACGAGAAGAGGTTATGGGAAATCGACCTGACGACACTGGAAGACAGGAGAGAGAGAGAGCGAGAGAGAGAGGGGGATATGATAACGACATTTAAATTACTGAGAGGAATCGACAAGGTAGACAGACAGGATGTTACAGAGATGGGACACAGCAACAAGGGGTCACAGTTGGAAGTTGAAGACTCAGTGAATCACAGGGATGTTAGGAAGTATTTCTTTAGTCACAGAGTTGTCAGGAAGTGGAATAGTCTGGGAAGTGATGTAGTGGAGGCAGGATCCTTAGATAGCTTTAAGAAGAGGTATGATAAAGCTCATGGAGCGGGAAGAGTGACCCAGTAGCGGCTAGTGAAGAGGCGGGGCCAGGAGCTGTGACTCGACTCCTGCAACCGCAACTAGGTGAGTACACACACACACACACACACACACACACATTCAAGGTGGACAGACAGGATATTCCAGAGATGGGACACAGTAACAAGGGGTCACAATTGGAAATTGAAGATTCAGATGAGTCGAAGGGATGTAAGGAAGTATTTCTTTAGTCACAAATGTGTCAGGAAGTGGAATAGTTTGGCAAGCGACGTAGTGGAGGCAGGAACCATACATAGTTTTAGGACGAGGTATGATAAAGCTCATGGAGCAGGGAGAGAGAGGATTAGTAGCGTTCAGTGAAGAGGCGGGACCAGGAGCCGAGTCTCGACCCCTGCAACCACAACTAGGTGAGTACACAGTGTTAACCACCAGTACTGTGTACTGGTCATAACTAACATTGGAAGGTGAGTAACTCGTGGAAAGTTAGAGGAGGAAGTACTCCACATTTGGAAGTTAAATATAAATCTACATGCATGTATATGCTGTATATTATACTTACTGACACGCACTCCTCGCTGCTACCACCACCACACAGTATACCACAAGAGGTGTGTATATCTCTCACTATACTTATATACACTTTCTTCCATGGTTTATGAAATAAGGTAATATAACAATGATCTTAGACATTGAGTGTTTAGGTCTGTGTTGGTGGACAGTTGGCCTTACCTGTCCCTTGTATCCTTGTGCACCATTGTTCATCATCAAAGGGTGAGGAAGTTTCTTATTTAAGGTTACGTTCTTAGCATACCAATTATATTTTGTTGTTCTTCGATTGTTTTGAGGGCGCACACACACACATCACGGTGGACACACACAAAGTACATTATATAGATTTAATCAAAGATAACTCCGTAGTCAAACAATGCGACTTATTCTTAGAAAATTAAAATTTGGAATCCCAGTTGTTTGTATTTCGTTTTTGCGTAGACCATTTCTCGTTGGGTGTTGTATTATTCAACTGGCATCGCAGCTCTTGGGATTCATCAGCCTGGTTCTACCTTCGATTTTAAGCCTTAATAAATCTGAGAATGTCAGCTTCGTCTCTCTAGATGTTGGTGAGCCAAATGGTCGAGATTCAGACTCTTAGAGATGTGTACTTCGTCTCTCTCCCAAACACACACCTGGGGACTTCAGAAAGTGTAGCATATAGATAGATATAAGTCATTTGACAACCCACAGGATAAGAAACTGGTTCAGGTGGAATGTGGCCTTAATGATCCTCGTTCAGTCCATCGGCCTTAAACCTAACACACCAGTTAACACCACAGCGATAAAATGTGTCGTGGTAACACCACGCCACTCTACACTGCTACACTGACGCACTATACACTAACACATCACAATGAAACAACACAGTGACACACTACCACAACACACTTAACACAATGACACACTACCATATTGACATACTAGCACAACAGTGAAAACTATCACAACTCCACGAACCATTACAACACTACAGGAACGTACTGAAGGTATGCATTACCAACAAGTATGTACAGCACTTAGGTATCTTGAAGCTGAAGCTTTTTAACCCCCATACAACAGACTTCCTCAATAGAATATAGTTGGTACAAGTCATCTTCTAATAGGTACAAATCATCTACTAGTTGTTACAAGTCATCTGTTAGTTGGTACAAGTCATCTGTTAGTTACAAGTCATCTGTTAGTTGTTACAAGTCATCTGTTAGTTGTTACAAGTCATCTACTAGTTGTTACAAGTCATCTACTAGTTGTTACAAGTCATCTACTAGTTTTTACAAGTCATCTACTAGTTACAAGTCATCTACTTGGTACAAGTCATCTACTACTTGGTACAAGTCATCTACTACTTGGTACAAGTCATCTACTTGGTACAAGTCATCTACTACTTGGTACAAGTCATCTACTTGGTACAAGTCATCTACTTGGTACAAGTCATCTACTACTTGGTACAAGTCATCTACTTGGTACAAGTCATCGACTAGTTGTTACAAGTCATCTACTACTTGGTACAAGTCATCTACTACTTGGTACAAGTCATCGACTAGTTGTTACAAGTCATCTACTTGGTACAAGTCATCGACTAGTTGTTACAAGTTATCTACTACTTGGTACAAGTCATCTACTTGGTACAAGTCTACTACTTGGTACAAGTCATCTACTAGTTGGTACAAGTCATCTACTACTTGGTACAAGTCATCTACTAGTTGTTACAAGTCATTTATTAGACTGGTGACAAAGGGTAAACTTTTATAGCCTACTATAACTACTGCTTGAAACAGTAGTAGTTATAGTAATATTTTTGACTTCATTATTCGGTAACATTAATAATGTGGTGGTCATCAAAGGGTGTGAGGGACTGAAGACTCCTGTTTGTGAATAATAATAATCTTTATTTCAGCATGATAGTGTTTGTACGGAGATGGGTGACATTTAGGTGTTATGCAGAGCATTTCGGGTGAAACGTTTCGTCAGTAAAGATACCCAGGTGTTGTATACGTCTAACTCGCGTAACCAGAGGAACACTTTATTGGAAGTAATCAAGTTTCCTCCCGAAGACAGTTAGGAGTCTTAGTAATTCCTTAATAACTGCTTGTTGAGTTATATGTTTGTGTACCTTTTGCACTCATGCTTCCATTAGGGATATCTTGCTTCGTTCCCTTTGTCGTTCCTGTGGCTCAGATGTACCTGTGGATCAGTTGATAGTGCACTCATCTCATGTACTGAGTGTCCATGGTTAGATTTCCGACAAGGGTGGAAACACTGGGTACGTTTCCTTACACCTGTTGTCCCTGTTCATCTAGCAGTAAGTAGGTACTTGGGTGTTAGTCGACTGTTGTGGGTCGCATCCTAGAGGGACAAGATTAAAGGATCCCAGTGGATATAAGACAGGCCCCAATGATCCAGGCCCCAAAGATCCACGGACTCTGTTGGGTTATCCTGGGTGGCTAACCCTCCCCGGGTTAAAAATACCAAGAAAATGTTATCCAATCTTGCTCTTGCCATTGTGTTATGCGCGGATTTGACGCGCACCTCTGTTGCTCTTCTCCTCGACTGCTGTATATACCCAAGTTGTAATCAACGTAGATGGGTTTACGTGAGTCGTTCAGTAGGTGTACGTGGGTTAGGCGACAGGTTTATGGGAATCAGGTGATAGGCTAATGTACTTGGTAGTGTTAGTTGGTACAAGTCATCTACTAGTTACAAGTCTTCTAGTTGGTACAAATCATCTGCTAGTTGGTACAAGTCATCTAGTTGTTACAAGTCATCTGTTAGTTGGTGCAAGTCATCTGCTAGTTGGTACAAGTCATCCTCTAATTGGTACAAATCGTCTACTAGTTGTTACAAGTCATCTGTTGGTACAAGTCATCTAGTTGTTACAAGTCATCTGTTACTTGGTACAGATCATCTTCTAGTTGGTACAAGTCATCTAGTTGGTACAAGTCATCTAGTTGGTACAAGTCATCTGTTACTTCGTACAAGTCATCTTCTAGTTGGTACAAGTCATCTTCTAATAAGTACAAATCATCTACTAGTTGTTACAAGTCATCTGTTAGTTGGTATAAGTCATCTACTACTTGGTACAAGTCATCGACTAGTTGTTAAAAGTCATTAGACTGGTGACGTAGTGTAAACTATACACTAACCCGCACGTAGGAGAAAGGAGCTTACGACGACGTTTCGGCCTGATTAGGATCATTTACAAAGTCACACGTAGACGTGTTTCAGTTTGGTAAGGCAGGATTGACTTAGCAACTCCTGCTGTGTGTTTATGAAGTTTATTTCTTTATATATTCCAAAGCTCTTGTTCATGTCCATAAGTACACGAGACACCCCTTAACCCTAGTCTTTTAGATTTTGTTTAGTCTCTCGTGTTCTGCATGTTGCTGCCACACTGTCTCGCAGCTGTGTGTCAGAACTCGTGCCTGAAGTAATGTGATGTATATTCTGGCTGCTGGTCTAACCAAGGCTTCGCTTCCTTGAAGTAAACAAGATGAAAATATTGTGCCGGTTCATCATGATTGTATAACTTTATCAGGTTCTTCCTGTGTGAATGTGTGTGTGTGTGTAAATGTGTGTGTGTGTGTGTGTGTGTGTGTGTGTGTGTGTGTGTGTGTGTGTGTGTGTGTGTGTGTGTGTGTGTGTGTGGGCGTAATTATCATGTAGGCACAACAGCAGAGTCGTGCTGGTGGTGTTGCTCAATCAGTGCAAAAAAAAGTCTAGTATACCTTCAGCCGCGCGTTTTTCTTTAATTGCTAGTTGTTGTCTTTTGTTATCCCCGGTGCCCCTCAAGGAAGGTTCCTTGATGTTGGTGAGGGGCTCTTGATTTAGGGAATTGGATCTGTGCTCCAGTTCCCCAAATTAAGCCTGAATGCCTTCCACATCCCCCCCCAGGCGCTGTATAATCCTCCGGGTTTAGCGCTTCCCCTTGATTGTAATAATAATAATATCCCCGGTGCAGACACCCTGTTGCATGTTGTTTTGTGACCTTACACATGGTTATTATATTTTCTCCTTTACTCAGTATTCTCATCATTTCATCATAACTTTTTTTTTTCCAATTTTGCCGTAATATACGATGTAAATCATTTAACAGAAAGAACAAAAAGTCGTAATACCGTGACTGGAGCAATTCACAAATAGTCAAATAGTGTGACTTTGTAAATGGTCCAAATCGGACCGAAACGTCGTCGCAAGCTTCCCTCTGCTATGTGCGGATTATTTGTGTAGAAATCATTTAGCATTTTTCCATCCATATATCTGAAAGCTGTTTTATAGTTCGCCAGTGTAGCATAGGACTTTATTAACAACTTTATATGACCTTCGGGTGCAGCTTGTTCCCGTACCCACACACAACATATTACTGTAAAACGGCCTCGAATAATTGAATTCTGAGTTACATCAATCATGTACATTGAGTACCTGTTTTCTGTTCGCGCGCAGACTATTTTATCCACTTTTATCTGGCATTTGTAGTTCACCTGACCTAGAAATGTGCTGTAAACCACATGTGAAGATGTGACAGTTCCCATGAAGATGGTTTCTCCGGTGACAATTTTAATAATAACTCCTAGGTCCCCCTCCCCCCTCATTCAGAAACTTTCAGTATATTGTCACAGTTTATTTCATGTGGCCTGGTTTTGCTTTTTCCGATTTCCACTACATGGCATTTATATACATTATATTCCATCATGCATCTGTCACTTCATGTGCTCATTGTCGCCAAGTCATCTTGAAGATTCGCTGTCATTGTTATTATTTATTTTACTTAAGACTTTTGCATTACCCGCAAGCATTTTTTTTTTTTACTTCTGGTAAGTCATTTATATAAACTGAAAATATTGGACATGTACAGATCCTTGTGGCACCTCACCTGTGATGTCTCACGAGGACATTTTCCTCTTAAAACTGTTCTCATTTTGACGAAAAAAAGGCACAATACTGGAACAGTACATAACCCACACATAGGACCTTTCGGTCCGGTTTGGACCATTAACTCAAACGAAAAGTGTCATCCATCTTAATAAACTGCCTCTTATTCTAACTATATTTTCAAATCCCAAATCTTCACACGAAAATCACTCCCTACGAAAGCAAAAGACTCGATGGGCGATGCAACATTTCCCCAGTGAAAAGCAGGGGCGCCACGAGTACGCTGAGAGAACACATTAAGTGCAGGGGCCCCAAGACTGTTCAACTGCTTCCCAGCATACATAAAGGGGATTATCAATAGACCCCTGGCTGTCTTTAAGAGGGAGCTTGACAGGTACTTAATGTCATTACCTAACCACTCGGGCCGTGGTTCGTACGTCCGTTCTGCCTGCAGTAACAGCCTGGTTGATCAGGTCCTGATCCACCGCGAGGCCTGGTCATGGACTGGGCCGAGGGGGCGTTATCCCCCGAAACCCTCTCCAGGTATCAAAATGGTCTTGAACGGGAACTCTTATCAGACGCCTTATTAATGTCTAGGTAAATGCAATCTACCAAGCCATTTCCTGAACAGTTTCCGTGACCATCATTATTATAACTGCATAGATTCAATAGAAATAATTTTTTAGACGAAAAACCTAATTTTTACCAGTTACCAGGTGCTTGTTCTTCTGTAGCTTTTAACCCTTGTGGTTTAGCGCTTCTTTCTGATTATAATAATTCAGTAACTTTTTTTTCCAGTGTTTTACAACACTTGTTAACCAAACAGGTTTATTGTTTCTCTCCTGCTATTTTTTTTAATATAAACATAGTGTGCTCTATCTTCTACCTTACCTTTGATGAGTTTCGAGAGCCTTTCTACTCTCGGAGCCCGGCCATGGGCCAGGCTTGTCTGGTGCTAGCCTGGTCAATCAGGCACTTGCTGCTAGTAGCCCGCTGCCTCATATATCCATCACAGCCTGGTTGATCTGGCACCTGGTGAGGATACTTGTCCAGCTTCCTCTTAAAGACTTCCGCACTTATCCCAGTAGTGTTTCTAATATCTTCTGGTAAGATGTTGAATAAAAGTGTTCCCTTTCTATTTGTCAGTTTATTTTCTTTCAGCGAAATCTTTAAGTAAATATATTTAAAGTGGATATCATAATTCCTTTGTGGATTCATATAAAACCTAAGGTGGTGTCCCGTCAGGTCCTGGTGTTTTTCTTGCCCTCATGCAGTAGTACTTTCTGTACTTCCTCTTCAGTTATTTCAATAATCTCCATTTATGCTGAGATTAAGATTCAGTATATTTAAAATACACTTATTTTTAAACACACACTGAAACTTTCTACCTCAGTAATTTTGCCGTCATCTTTTATTCTTTGTATTTTATCTAACATATAGTTTACTTTTTTTTTTTTGGCAAACATAGCTCAAAAATTTGGTTCAGCTTTCCTGTTGACTACTATTTGCAATATATATATATATATATATATATTTTCTCCATCCCTCCTTACATTTGTATATTAATTTCGGGCCTCCTTGAATCACTGATGAGTTTCTTAGTTGGTCAGCTTCAAATGTTGATGGCAGATCATTTTGTCTTAGCTCTCCACTAATATACAGCCAGACCTTGTATACAAGATGTGAGGTCACGGGTGATCGTGGCCAGTTAATTGAACTAGGTCGTGCAAATACTTGTTTACCAAAGTTGCAAATGATTTACCCTCTACCAAAATAACATTGTGTTGCTGTATCAGACAGGATATTGTTGACGGTATGCAACATTGACAGGTTAATGTTGGCACATTTGCGACATTTCTTTATCTTTATTGATATCCAAGTGTTACAGGTGTATTTTATTTATCAACTTGCCGGTATTGCATACCATCACCAACAATGTTTCATGAGACCATTCTCTATTATTTCCTCTTATATTTCTGCCCGAAATGCTCTGCATACCAAGGGACTTTCTTCATGTACACCTAAATGTCACCCACCTCTGTACAAACATTAATTCCATTTTAATATATGTTACAGAAGTCTTTGTACACAAATTGTATGCATCTGACTCTTGTAATATTTTATTTCACCTAGTTTCTTTAAAATACTCTTTTAAAGTATCACAATTTCTTTATATTCTTCTCATTGTGTTATTTCCTTGAATCAGGTGATAGGCTCTTGGTTCAAGTACTGGCAGTTACCTCTCTCCCTTCCGTAGATCAAACCTGGTTACCTTCCATGTTCCCGAGGGCTTAGCTCTTCCCATTGATTATAAAAACTGTATTAGCACTTATGTATGCAACCACTTGGTCAGTGGTTCACTACTTGAAGCGGGTTATCCTTGACCATGTCTGGGTCTGGCAGAATCTTTCATTTTCATCAGAACCTTCAGCTAAAGAGATGTACATGTGTGGCTGGCCTTTCTCGTATGTACAGAAGTAATGTCTCAAGGCTGTCCACTCCGCTTCCACTTCGGGGTGAACCATCACCCAGAATACTACTGTTATACCCAGTCATCCTTGAGCAGTAGTCTCTTGTCTTTATCATAGACACCTGTCCATCATCCGGCGTCATACGTATTCCGCACCTCACGACACCATCTTGCTAATTTTATATATGTATGTATGTATATATATATATATATATATATATATATATATATATATATATATATATATATATATATATATATATATATATATATATATATATATATATATATATATATATATATTATATATATATTGTAGAAATCAAGGTAGACGAGGAAATGAAAGCTGGAGCCAACTGATGACGTCATCTTGATCTTGTACGTCTGGCTATAGTCACCCTGTAAGTCTGACCTATATTTACCCTGTATATCCGGTTTAGTCATCCTTGTGTATGTGGCTATGTCACTCTGTACATTTTGTTTACTGGCCCTGTGTATCTCTCTTGGCTTATACCTATAACATACCTTTGATGTGTTTCGAGGGGTTTTCCACCCTCGCAGCCTAGCCTGGGGCCAGGCTTCAATGTTGATTACGGGCTGTTACTGTTGGAGGCCCGTTGACTAGCATAGCCATCACAGCCTGATTGATTTGGCACATGGAGGTAGTGATCCAGTTTCCTCTTGGAAATTTCTTCACTTGTTCCAACAATTTTTCTGATATCTGCTGGTAACAGGTAAGTCTTGGACCTCGAATGTTGACACTGAAACACACACACACACACACACACACACACACAGGGGCCAGGAGCTTGGACTCGACCTCTGCAACCTCAACTAGGTGAGTACACACATACATATGCAAAACAACCACGAGGGCTGTTGTGGGAACGACGTATAATATTCCTGTATTTAGAGATGTCCATCCATAGATGAAAAGCTTGGGACAACCTCACCAGTCCTTAAGCCCAGCTGATAACTGCTGAGCCTCGCAGCATTACAGTAGATATGTGATGGCTACCAGCCACGGGATGGGCATGTGATGGCTACCAGCCACGGGATGGGCATGTGATGGCTACCAGCCACGGGATGGGCATGTGATGGCTACCAGCCACGGGATGGGCATGTGATGGCTACCAGCCACGGGATGGGCATGTGATGGCTACCAGCCACGGGATGGACATCTGATAATTACCAGCAATGGGATGGGCATGTGATGACTACCAGCCATGGGATGGCTACCAGCCACGGGATGGGCATGTGCTGGCTACCAGCCACGGGATGGGCATGTGATGGCTACCAGGCACGGGATGGGCATGTGCTGGCTACCAGCCACGGGATGGGCATGTGATGGCTACCAGCCACGGGATGGGCATGTGATGGCTACCAGCCACGGGATGGGCATGTGATGGCTACCAGCCACGGGATGGACATGTGATAATTACCAGCAATGGGATGGGCATGTGATGACTACCAGCCATGGGATGGCTACCAGCCACGGGATGGGCATGTGATGACTACCAGCCATGGGATGGGCATGTGATGACTACCAGCCATGGGATGGGCATGTGATGACTACCAGCCATGGGATGGGCATGTGATGACTACCAGCCATGGGATGGGCATGTGATGGCTACCAGCCATGGGATGGGCATGTGATGACTACCAGCCATGGGATGGGCATGTGATGACTACCAGCCATGGGATGGGCATGTGATGACTACCAGCCATGGGATGGGCATGTGATGACTACCAGCCATGGGATGGGCATGTGATGGCTACCAGCCATGGGATGGGCATGTGATGACTACCAGCCATGGGATGGGCATGTGATGACTACCAGCCATGGGATGGGCATGTGATGACTACCAGCCATGGGATGGGCATGTGATGACTACCAGCCATGGGATGGGCATGTGATGACTACCAGCCATGGGATGGGCATGTGATGACTACCAGCCATGGGATGGGCATGTGATGACTACCAGCCATGGGATGGGCATGTGATGACTACCAGCCATGGGATGGGCATGTGATGGCTACCAGCCATGGGATGGGCATGTGATGACTACCAGCCATGGGATGGGCATGTGATGACTACCAGCCATGGGATGGGCATGTGATGACTACCAGCCATGGGATGGGCATGTGATGACTACCAGCCATGGGATGGGCATGTGATGACTACCAGCCATGGGATGGGCATGTGATGGCTACCAGCCATGGGATGGGCATGTGATGACTACCAGCCATGGGATGGGCATGTGAAGGCTACCAGCCATGGGATGGGCATGTGATGGCTACCAGCCATGGGATGGGAATGTGACTACCTATCGTTATAAGGTGTGGAGCTGAACTTGCTGCTGGTAAGGTGTCTGCTGGTCGAGTCTGCTTATTAGCTCGTAGTCTGCTGACTCTTAACTGAAATTATCCAAGGTTATTAGAAAGTTGTCATGTTATTATTATTTACGGGGATGCGCCAAATCCCCATGGATAATATCATACCTGGGGAATAGATCCAAGGTTGGATCTAAGAAATGTATAGCTCTAATTCCTTGAATGAAGAGCCCATCACCGGCATTTAAGGACCTGACGACACTGGAGGACAGGAGAGATAGGGGGGACATGATAACGACATACAAAATACTGAGAGGAATTGACAAGGTGGACAAAGACAGGATGTTCCAGAGATTGGACACAGTAACAAGGGGACACAGTTGGAAGCTGAAGACACAGATGAATCACAGGGATGTTAGGAAGTATTTCTTCAGCCACAGAGTAGTCAGTAAGTGGAATAGTTTGGGAAGCGATGTAGTGGAGGCAGGATCCATACATAGCTTTAAGCAGAGGTATGATAAAGCTCACGGCTCAGGGAGAGTGACCTAGTAGCGATCAGTGAAGAGGCGGGGCCAGGAGCTCGGACTCGACCCCCGCAACCTCAACTAGGTGAGTACAACTAGGTGAGTACCGTATACCTCCTTATAAGGGATTACGACTCGTTTCTTTGAAGTTGTAACAGTTTATTACTGCTTTATGTGCTAGCATTTTTACGGCTGAATTGTATGCTACTCTCATAGCACTTATCCGTATTGCATCTTTGCTCGTGTCACCATTTGTGGTAGTTTCAGACTTCTGTAGTGCTTTACAGGCTATACGAAAATTTGATGCACCTCATCCCCTGGTTCTTCGTATGTAACTCTGGTTACTCTGTATCTCTAGCAAGCACAAAGATATTGTTTTTTGTTGGGTCCCCGATCATGTTGACGTACAGTGCTCGTCACGGCATTATGCCGGGGTGAGCGCCCCGGCATAATGCTGTGATAAAAATCAAAGGCCTACCATACAGGAGTTTGTTTTTTCGTCAGTACATTCTGCTGGGTAGCAGCCGTTAACATGACGTCACGGCCTTCCGCCACACTTCACAGTGACTTCTCAGTGCTCACGTGGCTGCCGTGGTGAAAGGAAGTGTTGCGCTTTTGTCTCTCATCCGTCCCATTTTTTGTGAGGTGTTTCCTTCGGTTTTGGGGCTGTACATCTTTGATTATGGGTAAAAAGAAATCTTTAATACCTGAAACTATAGCTCAAATCATAGGGCTTCACAAAACTGGGCACCAGACAAAAAAAAGTCACTTTCTAATTAGGTCTTGTGGGTACACTGATGTTGTGGTCATATCTTGTGGATGCAATGATGTTATGGTCACATAAAACGTACATTATATAGGTTCACGCTAGGATAAGCCACCCAAGTCAAACACTCTTTTTTGAAACAAGGTTGCTTAACACAATCCTCCCTAATAGAGCTAAATGGTTCATATATGTTGATGATATTTTGTGTCTTATGCCCAAAAATGTAGATATACACCATTTCCTTGGAAAATTAAATAGCTTAGCCCATTCTATAAACTTTACTGTTGAGTTTGAAGAAAATAACTCGTTGCCTTTTCTAGATGTTTTAATTATTAAGGGTAATAATGAATTCAAATTTAAAATTTACAGAAAACCTACAAATAACTGTTCCTATGTCCACTATTATTCTTCCCATCAAGATAGAGTTAAACTGTCTGTTTTCCCATCAATGTTTTTGAGAGCTTTACGAATTTGTAGTCCTGAGTTCATAGATGAGGAAATATCCAAAATTTATGAAATAGGTAATGATTTAAAATACCCAAGAAATGTAATTGATAAATCTTTTAAAGTTGCTAGAAATACTTTTTACAATCCAAAAAGGGACAACTAGCCTTATTCAACTAAAAATATGTTGGGTCTCCCTTACCATGAAAACTTGGTTGATATGCCTTCTCTTCTTAAGACTTTTAATATTAAAGTTGTATTCAAAAATCTTGATACAGTAAAAAAAAACTTTTGATAAAGAATTCCCCCCAAAATGCTGATGGATGTGTCTATAAGATTCCTTGTAAAATTTGCGATAAAGTTTATTACGGTCAAACTGGTAAAAATCTCGAACTAAGATTAAAACAACATAAATATAGCATTAGAACTGGACAAGATTCCAATGCTCTATTTATTCATGTAAAAGATTTTAATCATCCAATTGATTTTCAAAAAGTTGAGAAAGTAGTATCAAGCAAGTCCATGGTTGACAGGAATATAATTGAATCTTGTTTCATAAAAAGCAGTTTTGACAATATGAATATTTCCTTTGGTTTATATAAATTAGATCCATTTATAATTAATAGAATTTGGGAGGAATTTAATAATACACTGGACAAATAATAATTTTTAAAATTTTCTTGGGTAGAATAGTTTGTTGGTGGGTTGTGCGAAGGACCTGTCCAGTTGGGCCGGCGCGCGTCAGGTGTTTAACTGTTGTGGGATCTGATAGTGAGGTGTTGGCCAGATCCCTTATATACCTTCCTTGGATGCTTTACTTTCATAGTTCCTTGATAATGTGAGTAGTCACGAAAGCGCTTGGAATTTCTCTACTCTTTCACAGTGGTTGTTTTGCATATTCTGAAATCACCTGTTTACTGTGATCTTATTGCATGCATATATATATATATATATATATATATATATATATATATATATATATATATATATATATATATATATATATAATGCCGAATAGGTAAAACTTGCGATTTTGGCTTAAATAGCAATGCTCTTGTTGCTGAATAAGGCAAGCGAAAACTTATGTATGCAGTAATTTTGCAAAAAACATCCTGAACCTAACGAAAAAAAATATATTTCATTGTTTCTTTATTATTAAATTACTGTAAACTTATCTAAAATATATTTAGTTGGATTAGGCTAAAATAAATTTCGCTTGTTGTAATAAGGGAAGTTAAGTTTTCTAAGGTTCTTTTAATACAAAATCATTAATTTTTACATTAATATAAATGAAAAAGAAGTATATCTTTAAACGTATAAGACAATTTTTTAGAAAGGACTTAATTTTAAACGAGTTCTTGCTAATTAACCAATTTTACCTATTCGGCACGGCACACACACACACACACACACACACACACACACACACACACACACACACACACACACACACACACACACACACACACACACACACACACACACACACACACACACACACACACACATATATATATATATATATATATATATATATATATATATATATATATATATATATATATATTAGTAAGGTAGATAGCTCCAGCTGCTGGTCATCATATAACTAAGACCCACGTCAGAAAGCACATGTCCTGTTTCCTAACAAACCTTGCCTTACCTAACCTTGCTAAGAACCTAAAAATTGAGCTTCTGCTTAGTAGATGGTTATCCCAGCTGCTAAGCTGACTGTCTAGACAGCGTCAGCGTACACATGTCGGTGTGGCCATGCAGCGGCGCTTGACGAATGGGAGGCAATGTAAGGAAGGAGAGGATAGTCTGCTTCCTTGAAGGAAACTTAAAAATAAAGCTTTTTCAAGTACAGAAAAATGTGTTTGACGCCCTGTCTGTGTGACGCCCTGTCTGTGTGAGGACCTACCTGTCTGTGTGACGCCCTGTCTGTGTGAGGACCTACCTGTCTGTGTGAGGACCTACCTGTGTGTGAGGACCTACCTGTCTGTGTGACGCCCTGTCTGTGTGAGGACCTACCTGTCTGTGTGAGGACCTACCTGTCTGTGTGAGGACCTACCTGTCTGTGTGAGGACCTACCTGTCTGTGTGACGCCCTGTCTGTGTGAGGACCTACCTGTCTGTGTGAGGACCTACCTGTCTGTGACGCCCTGTCTGTGTGAGGACCTACCTGTCTGTGAGGACCTACCTGTCTGTGTGAGGACCTACCTGTGTGACGCCCTGTGTGAGGACCTACCTGTCTGTGTGAGGACCTACCTGTCTGTGTGAGGACCTACCTGTCTGTGTGAGGACCTACCTGTCTGTGTGAGGACCTACCTGTCTGTGTGACGCCCTGTCTGTGTGAGGACCTACCTGTCTGTGTGAGGACCTACCTGTCTGTGTGACGCCCTGTCTGTGTGAGGACCTACCTGTCTGTGTGAGGACCTACCTGTCTGTGTGAGGACCTACCTGTCTGTGTGACGCCCTGTCTGTGTGAGGACCTACCTGTCTGTGTGAGGACCTACCTGTCTGTGTGACGCCCTGTCTGTGTGAGGACCTACCTGTCTGTGAGGACCTACCTGTCTGTGTGACGCCCTGTCTGTGTGACGCCCTGTGTGAGGACCTACCTGTCTGTGTGAGGACCTACCTGTCTGTGTGAGGACCTACCTGTCTGTGTGACGCCCTGTCTGTGTGAGGACCTACCTGTCTGTGTGACGCCCTGTCTGTGTGAGGAGCTACCTGTCTGTGTGAGGACCTACCTGTCTGTGTGACGCCCTGTCTGTGTGAGGACCTACCTGTCTGGCGCCCTGTCTGTGTGACGCCCTACCTGTCTGTGTGAGGACCTACCTGTCTGTGTGGCGCCCTGTCTGTGTGACGCCCTGTCTGTGTGAGGACCTACCTGTCTGTGTGACGCCCTGTCTGTGTGAGGACCTACCTGTCTGTGTGGCGCCCTGTCTGTGTGACGCCCTGTCTGTGTGAGGACCTACCTGTCTGGCGCCCTGTCTGTGTGACGCCCTGTCTGTGTGAGGACCTACCTGTCTGTGTGACGCCCTGTCTGTGTGAGGACCTACCTGTCTGTGTGAGGACCTACCTGTCTGTGTGGCGCCCTGTCTGTGTGACGCCCTGTCTGTGTGAGGACCTACCTGTCTGTGTGGCGCCCTGTCTGTGTGAGGACCTACCTGTCTGTGTGAGAACCTACCTGTCTGTGTGGCGCCCTGTCTGTGTGAGGATCTACCTGTCTGTGTGGCGCCCTGTCTGTGTGACGCCCTGTCTGTGTGAGGACCTACCTGTCTGTGTGGCGCCCTGTCTGTGTGAGGACCTACCTGTCTGTGTGACGCCCTGTCTGTGTGAGGACCTACCTGTCTGTGTGGCGCCCTGTCTGTGTGAGGACCTACCTGTCTGTGTGGCGCCCTGTCTGTGTGACGCCCTGTCTGTGTGAGGACCTACCTGTCTGTGTGGCCCCCTGTCTGTGTGAGGACCTACCTGTCTGTGTGGCGCCCTGTCTGTGTGAGGACCTACCTGTCTGTGTGGCGCCCTGTCTGTGTGACGCCCTGTCTGTGTGAGGACCTACCTGTCTGAGGACCTACCTGTCTGTGTGACGCCCTGTCTGTGTGAGGACCTACCTGTCTGTGTGAGGACCTACCTGTCTGTGTGACGCCCTACCTGTCTGTGTGGCGCCCTGTCTGTGTGACGCCCTGTCTGTGAGAACCTACCTGTCTGTGTGACGCCCTGTCTGTGTGAGGACCTACCTGTCTGTGTGACGCCCTACCTGTCTGTGTGAGGACCTACCTGTCTGTGTGAGGACCTACCTGTCTGTGTGGCGCCTTACCTGTCTGTGTGACGCCCTGTCTGTGTGAGGACCTACCTGTCTGTGTGACGCCTTACCTGTCTGTGTGGCGCCCTGTCTGTGTGACGCCCTGTCTGTGAGGACCTACCTGTCTGTGTGGCGCCCTGTCTGTGTGAGGACCTACCTGTCTGTGTGACGCCCTGTCTGTGTGAGGACCTACCTGTCTGTGTGACGCCCTGTCTGTGTGAGGACCTACCTGTCTGGCGCCCTGTCTGTGTGACGCCCTACCTGTCTGTGTGAGGACCTACCTGTCTGTGTGAGGACCTACCTGTCTGTGTGACGCCCTGTCTGTGTGAGGACCTACCTGTCTGTGACGCCCTACCTGTCTGTGTGGCGCCCTGTCTGTGTGACGCCCTGTCTGTGTGAGGACCTACCTGTCTGTGTGAGGACCTACCTGTCTGTTTGAGGACCTACCTGTCTGTGTGAGGACCTACTTGTCAGTGTGACGCTCTACCTGTTTGTGTGGCGCCCTACCTGTCTGTGTGAGGACCTACCTGTCTGTGTGAGGCCCTACCTGTCTGTGTGACGCTCTACCTGTCTGTGTGAGGACCTACTTGTCTGTGTGACGCTCTACCTGTCTGTGTGGCGCCCTACCTGTCTGTGTGAGGCCCTACCTGTCTGTGTGAGGCCCTACCTGTCTTTGTGAGGACCTACCTGTCTGTGTGAGGACCTACCTGTCTGTGTGAGGACCTACCTGTCTTTGTGAGGACCTACCTGTCTGTGTGAGGCCCTACCTGTCTTTGTGAGGACCTACCTGTCTGTGTGAGGCCCTACCTGTCTGTGTGAGGACCTACCTGTCTTTGTGAGGACCTACCTGTCTGTGTGAGGCCCTACCTGTCTTTGTGAGGACCTAGTTGTCTGAGGACCTACCTGTCTGTGTGAAGCCCTACCTGTCTTTGTGAGGACCTACCTGTCTTTGTGAGGACCTACCTGTCTTTGTGAGGACCTACCTGTCTGTGTGAGGCCCTACCTGTCTGTGTGAGGCCCTACCTGTCTGTGTGAGGCCCTACCTGTCTGTGTGAGGACCTACCTGTCTGTGTGAGGACCTACCTGTCTTTGTGAGGACCTACCTGTCTTTGTGAGGCCCTACCTGTCTTTGTGAGGACCTACCTGTCTGTGTGAGGCCCTACCTGTCTTTGTGAGGACCTAGTTGTCTGAGGACCTACCTGTCTGTGTGAAGCCCTACCTGTCTTTGTGAGGACCTACCTGTCTGTGTGAGGACCTACCTGTCTGTGTGAGGACCTACCTGTCTTTGTGAGGCCCTACCTGTCTGTGTGAGGCCCTACCTGTCTGTGTGAGGACCTACCTGTCTGTGTGAGGCCCTACCTGTCTGTGTGAGGACCTACCTGTCTGTGTGGCGCCCTACCTGTCTTTGTGAGGACCTACCTGTCTTTGTGAGGACCTACCTGTCTGTGTGAGGACCTACCTGTCTGTGTGAGGCCCTACCTGTCTGTGTGAGGACCTACCTGTCTGTGTGAGGCCCTACCTGTCTGTGTGAGGACCTACCTGTCTGTGTGAGGACCTACCTGTCTGTGTGAGGCCCTACCTGTCTGTGTGAGGACCTACCTGTCTGTGTGAGGACCTACCTGTCTGTGTGAGGCCCTACCTGTCTGTGTGAGGCCCTACCTGTCTGTGTGAGGACCTACCTGTCTGTGTTTCGCCCTACGTGTCTGTGAGGACCTACATGTCTGTGACCCTCTACGTCTGTGTGGTGCTTTACCTGTACGACACTTTATCTGGTTTTAATAAATTTCTCCCACACTTGCGGGAGGAAATTCATAAATATCAGAACTCTGAATATTTCCATTTCTAGGCGACTGATCTAGGACTCTGGTACAGCCATCTGCAGCTCACTTGGACTTTCCTGTTTCACAAGTATAGTGGGTCAACAGCCTCAACATAGGTCAAAGCAGTGTTTGTGGTGAAAGTGAGAGTGTAGGGGTAAGCCAGCATCCGTGAGTGATATTAAGCAAACAAAAAACGAAGATCTACCAGCATGATGCAGAGATAGAATGATGGGCTCGATACGGCGTATGCTGTCAGTGGCCCTGAAACCCAGCAGAAGAAGATAGAATGATATACATGTACGTTTCCATACATAGCAAATACCATAAGTTATGCAGCATTCATTGAAAAATATATACAATGTGATGGGAACTCTTTTTGTCCTTCTCAACCACAAGCATTACAGCCTCGTCACACATCATTGCATCCTGTCCACATTCTTCTCGGAAACCCTTGGCACTTTGGGGGAAAGCACACACTGTATTTCCTGAACGAGTTAAGTTAGGCAACAGAGCCGTTAAGGAAGTCAAGGATCCCGGACCGGCCAGTTTCCTGTTCCAGCCACTCACTGTTGACATTCAGAGAGGAAATACCTGCCGGATCCTGGCCTGGCGGAAGTGTTCTCTACCTGTGTGTGTGTGTGTGTGTTACAAGTGAGGGTGATATGCAGATATATATCCAGGTTGTGTAATGCTGTGATCTTTACCAAGATAAAACGTATCAATAATTAAACGCGCGGGCGCGCTCATACACACGTACCCACACTTCAGGAAGCCCGCACGGAGGAAGGTACACACCAGGACTGGGTCAAGGGTGGATGCCGCATGCCGAATGCTCCCCACGGGCGTACGCGAAGGTGTAACACACTAGTGTGTGTGTGTGTGTGTGTGTGTGTGTGTGTGTGTGTGTGTGTGTGTGTTTACTCGCCTATTTGTGGTTACAAGGGTCGATTCACAGCTCCTGGCCACTCGTGTGTATGGAAGCTGATAGTCGTACTCGCTTAGTTCTGTCTTCGAGATTTAATTTGTACCTCTTGAAAATTATTGTGATATCGATAAGATATGGGAAAGACACTTATGTACAGATCAGGACATTTATTAGGGGAAACGTTTCGCCACGAGTGAAAATCCTCAGTCGTAATCATTAGGACTGAAGAAGCTACTAGTGGCAAAACATTTCCAACAATAAATGTCCTGATCTGTACATAAGTAGTTTTCTACCTCTTGAGCCTTGTTTTTGTTCCTAGTTTAAGTTGTGTCGTTTACTCCCTCTCCTTTTAGTCTCTCTCGTCTACTCTTACCTGTAGTCACAAACCAGGGAACTGGTGGGGTTGAACCCATGGTGAGCGAGTCATAAAACACCAGGTCAGTGCGTAAACCACTGGACCAGCTGGTTACAATAATATTCATCCAACTAGGTATACTTACACACCATAGAGAGGTTAGCATGAGCCACCACTGTGACCACAAATGTAAATTTTTACAGATGAATCTCCACCCAGTGTGGCTGTGACAAACTCTCTCAAGCCCCCTCAAAGCCGCCATCATGGCGGCTTTGTGGTCACAGTGTGGCCTATGCTAACCTGTCTATAGTGTATAAATGTACCTAGTTGGATGAATCTTATCGTAGCCAGCTGGCCCAGGGGCTTACGCACTGACCTTGAGTCTTACGACTCATTCGCCATGGGTTGAAAACGCACCCGTTCCCTGGTTTGTTTACAATCGCGTTATTACGATTTCGCGAGTCATGATACCTGTAGTCGCTTCCGGAGGTCACCCCACGGTTCGGTCCCCGATGAGGCCTCTTGATTCCATGTATTGCGTTGGCCTTCTGTACACATCTAAGGTATTCCAGTTGTGATCTTTCACCTGAGTTTGTCATTCTCGAGTGTGTAGGATCAGTACACTTAGTCATTGTTCCTCCATTTAAACTTCCAATTTCCAGTTACGTGTTGTCCCATCGTTGCTTCTTCCCATATCAGATAATCTGTCCTCATCAGTTTTGTCTCGGGATCTTATGAGTTGTGATCATGTCTCCTCTGATTCTCCTGGCTTCTTTTGATGCAAAATCTAACTCTCTTGACTCGTCTTCGCATTCCAGTCCTGGTAGTTTTTGCATCAGAATTGTAGCAAACTTCAAAATTTTCTCAATTTTGAAGAAAAGCAAAAGGCAAAATACAGTAACTGGAACGGTACCCAAATAACCCGCACATAGAAAAGCTTATGGCGACGTTTCGGTCCGACTTGGACCATTCACAAATCACGCTGTGATTTGTGAATGGTCCAAGTCGGACCGGTACGTCGTCATAGGTTTTTCTCTCTTATGTGCAGGTTATTTGTGTACTTTCTGAATTTTCTTTGTATGCCTGATGAAACGAGAGTTTATAAGTGACACTGCGTACTCCGGTACCGGTCTTACCTATGTAGTTAAGAGATGGTATCAGATACCGACAAGTGTGAAATAAGACTCATATACTGTACTAGGATACTTGAGACTTTTACTCGGGGTAAGCTCGTTCAATCCAAGGTATAAAAAAAAACCTTCCCTGATCGAAATGTGTCCTTAATAAATATCTTAGTACAGGAAGGCCCCGCTTGTACAGCAGGTAGGTCCTGACTATGTAAAGCTAAAATCGCTGTAAAGTGAAACATAGCCTTTTTTTTTCTATTTCAAATGCATATAAGTCTGATGACATTTATCCTATCATGTATTACGTGAGCGATAGAGCTAAGCTTAAAAAATGCATATACTCTACACACGTTATTTACCTTAAAATATTTCCGTCCTTAGCTTATAGTGAATATATTTATTGTAGGAAGTCTGAATAAATGAATGGATATAATTGAAAATTGCTGTATTAGCGAAACACTGTAAAGCAGAGCGCCGTAAAGTGGAGGTCTCCTGTACTGTACACGCTTTTTGTTTCATACTTAAATAATGTTAATCAATTTGAGTGATTTGTTTAGATCAGAGAAAGCTCTTTATCGTAATCGTTAGCTTTGAATATGGTCTCTCACTTTAAGTAATTTTATTTCAGTACGTTATAGGCACCTTTTCTTTCATAGTTTATATCAGTAGTCTCTTGTTCTCCTTGGTTTTGGTGTGAGGACATGTTATTCGTATGATAAGCTTGTATGTGGTTAGCATATCTTGTGGTTTCCTGCCGTCATTCAGCGTGGATATGGGTAATGTTTTCAGCCTTGCTTAGTAGCTCACAGGCTATGTGATGTTAATAGCTAAGACAGCTGACAAGTTGAGGAATGAGAATTAAAATGTCTACTATACGAGAGTTATTAAGGCTGCATGTCACTTGTAGGAAGCCAGTCAGTGGCACTGGCTGGCGAAACGTTTCCACAATAAAGATTTCCGAATGTTACACAATTACCTCATTCTTCAACGCGCTGTACACACACACAAAGGTGTATCTCTCAGTGTATATACACCGAGTTAAAATATTTCTTGACTAGTGGTGAACAGGTAACATGCAGCCTTAATGACTCTCGTGTAGTAGACAGACTTTAATTTAGCAACCAAGCAACCAACGACCTCATATTCTCTATATATCATATATGCATGCTGT
>NC_091355.1:10835947-10915947 GCF_038502225.1 Cherax quadricarinatus | reverse complement strand
ATATTCCTGCCTTGATCTCTCGTTTGCTGGGGTATAGATCACTGTTACTTCTACTGTGGGTCTAGCTGTATTGACTGTGTCTTCTATAGGGTCATATGACTCAGTTCTACATATCCTTCTCATCACTTCAAAACACTGATTTATGATTAGCAGTGCAAGTCCTTCCCTCCCATGTTTCATCTTTCGTCATTACTTGATATCCTGCTGTAAATATTGCATCTGTTATATTTTTAGCTATGATTTCAGTGCTAGCTATGATGTCTGGGGTGTATCTGTTACTCATTCTTTCATTATTCTTGTTTGTTAATTTATCTGTATTTGTGTGCCATATTCTAATTTTTTTTGTTGTTGTTGTGCTTTACCTTGTAGTATCTAAGCATTCTGTTTATTGTTTTGCTCTGTTCTGTTCGTGAAGCTAGGATTAGCGTGTACATTGTTACTGGGGAAGGAGGTCAGGGTTATTGTTGTAGATTAGAGGAGGAGGGGGAATAATGAAGGGGTATTAGTGTTGGGAAAGTTGAGTGTGGGCCTTGAGTTAGGCCTGCTGAGAGTTGGACAGGAGGGTAAGCCTTGAGATATTACTTGTGTTCCCTCAGCTTGCTGCCTCAGGTGCTTCTTTTTCCTGTATCTCATGACTTTTTTTTAACATGCACCATCAACTGCTCCCTCTCCATTTCCAGTCTCTTAGTCCAGAGATACTCGGTAATGTATTGTACTGCTCAAGAATGCTTTCCATCTCAAGATTCTGCTAGTTGTGGCCAGTAGTAAGTTAGTTTGAGCGTTGTTTACCCAGGCAGTACTTTCCCGTGCTCTGAAAGTTTAGCGTCTTGTTCTCGCCTCCTTGTGGTTGCAGGAGTCTAAGCCCTAATCTTAGCCCTCTTAATTTGCCGCTTGCCTCACTTGCTTCCTAGCCTCGTGGGCCCTGTCACACCTGCTATCAAAACTATGTAGCCAGCCTCCAAAACGTTGTCTTCGTCATTCCACTTCCTGATCCTCATTAGGATGAAATACTTTCTAACATCCTTGTGACTGAGCTGTGTCTAACTTCCAACTGTGCTCTCGTGTCCTTGTTTTTCGCTTCTTGACTGGTCTATCCATGTTCAAAGTAGGATGTCCTCTTGAGTATTTTGTATGTTACTATCATGTCACCCCCAAGTTCTTTTATTCTGTAATGTCGCCAGGTTTAGTTCCTCTCATCATATTTCATTTCCCTTACCTCTGGTACTAGCCTTGTTGCACTTTAGTTTTTGATATGTTTTATTTGGTGTGTGCGCTAACCTAAAAGTGGTTGAAGCGAAGAGGCCCCCTTCCTCTTCGCTGCTCGCTACCAGGTTCACACGCTCCTTTCTTCGAGAGCCTTATCATACCTCTTAAAGCTCTGTGTGGATCCTCCCTCTACTACTACATTCTCCTAGTCGTTCCACTTCCTGACTAAGACCGAAGAAATACTTCCTAATATCGCTGTGACATCTGTGTTTTCAACTACCAGCTGTGCTCTTGCGTTCCTGTTTCCTGTCTCTTGAACAGTCTGTCACTGTTCACCCTATTAGTTCCTCTCAGTACTTTTACACTGTTATATCACTCGTAGTCCTTCCTTTAACCTCTCCTCACAGAATATACCCCTCAACTCCGGGACTAGTCTCGTTGCAAACCTCCACTTTCTCCAGTTTCTTGACTTTCTTGACAAGGTGTGGATTCCATACTGGTGCTGCATTTTCCAACGGGCCTGCGTAAACAGCAGTCATGAATGATTCCTTTCTTAGACTTTTGAAAGCTGCAACAGTTATTTAACTCATGTGCATCTCAGGCTATATGTTCGGTACAACACTTCTCCCAAGGTCTTCTTGAGTGAAATTTGCAGCCTTTGTTTACCCCCCGAGCTTGTACTCCGACTTCATAACTTTACACTTGTTGGGGTTAAATTTTAGTACCACTTTAAAGACAGGATCTGCAGCCTATCCAGATCCATTTGCAATCTTTCATGTTGTACGTCTGTATGTATTCTCATTAGTTTCACATCATCTACGATCTGGGTTACCTCCCTCTCTCTCTCTCTCCCGTTATGTCATTCATGTATACAAGAAATAGTACCCGTCCTAGTGCTGATCCGTGTGTGCGTGTGTGGGGGGAGGGGGCCATGACACCTACCTGTGGTACATCTTGCCCAGGCCAGCAGTGAAAGTTGGGTCACCTTCCGGACACTTTTTTCTTCCTGGTGTTAACCTTGTCCACATATGAAGGATATACGCTTCAGAGAGATCCATGCGTCACACCATGTTTGTGTGGACGCTTCAAGACTGAGGTAGGTTGAGTGGTAATTAACCTTCCAGCATGGTTGCCTTGGTACTGGGAAAGGACTCTTGATCTGTACACAAATAACCCGCACAGAGAGAGGAGCTTACGATGACGTTTCGGTCCGACTTGGACCATTTACAAATGACCAAGAACTACACTCAATCGAGTCATCCTGTGAACACCCGCGTTAGAATTTTTTATCATCTTTACTGGAGAAGCAAAATACTGTACCTCGTACATATATGTGTGTGCATAGGTACATTAAACCGCAAAGAGCTGCTGACATGCGAATTACTACTGGAATGCCATTCTGGGGAGACTGAAGGGTAGGAAAATACTTGAGTAAAAGTTACCTTTGTCCAGATGAGATGAAGTAATACCTGGATGACCACAAGGTTACCTTCTTGAACTCTTCCTGTCAGGAACTTCGTGTTGTATGCAAATGTCCTGTCAAGGTAAATGTCAAGCTTCAGTGTTTGCAGATAACACAAAACAATTGAGAATAAGATGTTACAGAGATGAACCAACAAGTGTTAACTATAATATAACCTTGTTAAATTCAAGGTTATGAGGATGGGATAAAGAGGTAATAGAATAGCACCTGAGACAGAAGAAACTCGTAAAATCGTAGAGAGAGAAGCCCCTGCGGAGTTTCAACTCGGAGAGTTAGCCACCCAGGGTAACCCAATGAAGAACGAGAAAAGCACAATACCGTGACTGCAACAATACGCAAATAACCCGCACATAGGAGTAAGAAACTTATGACGACGTTTTGGTCCGACTTGTACCATTAACGTTTCGGTTCAAGTCGGACCGAAACGTCGTCATAAGCGTCTTTCTCCCATGTCCGGGTTATTTGTGTATAACTCAATAAAGTCAGTGCGTCATCGGGACTCATTTCCATCGTGGTCCTTTAATCTTGTCCCCCAAGATGCAACCCACAACAGTCGACTAACACCCAGGTACCTACTTGCTGCTAGGTGACTAGGGACAGCGGCATAAGGAAACATGCCCCTGCCGGGGATCGCATCATGAACACTTACTATGCGAGTCGAGTGCGCTATCAACGGAGCCACAGGACCAGCACTGGAGTACTCGGCGCCAACATGGATCCCTCATCACATGAAACAAAGAAACACTCATCAAAGAACTAAGAGACCTACATATTTCGGTTTAATATATCACTAGAGTATCAAGAACCAGAAGATATGACCACAACATGTAAAACACTCAGTGAGAACATTGTTATAATCACGGGGGAGCGCTAAATCCGTAGGATTATACAGCGCATGTGGGAGGGATGGAAGTGTTGAGGCTCAGTTCAGGGAACTGGAGCACAGATTCAGTTCCCTAGATCAAGAGCAGGAAAGAAAACAAAGGCACGCACGCACGCAAAGACACATACACATACGCCGCGCGAAGAGGCGGAGCCAGGAGCTGTGAATCGACCCATCTAATAAAATATAGGTGAGCACACACTGCCTCTTCATTCAACTCATTCCACTTAACTATCCTTACACTGAAGTAGTTTCTATCATTGCTGTGTGTAATATTGATGTATTTCCTGCAATAACCTGTGTGTAGTTGTAGCAGCAGTACTATATGTTAGGCTCCCCTCACCTCTAAATAATACACTATATCACTGTACCTGTGTGTGTGTACATTACTGTATTTGGTTGCAGGGGTCGAATATTAGCTCCTGGTCTTGATTGTGTGTACTCAGCTAATTGCGGTTGCAGGGGTCGCGTCTCAGCTCCTGGCCCCGCCTCGCTTCTGATCGCTGTTGGTTTCACTCCTGGCTGCGTGAACCATGTCATTCGTGTGTGTGTGTGTGTGTGTGTGTGTACGTTTGTGTACTCGCCTAATTGTGGTTGCAGGGGTCGAGACTCGGCTCCTGGCCCCGCCTCTTCACTGATCGCTACTAGGTCCTCTCTCTCTCTGCTTCCAGAGCTTTGTCATACCTCGTCTTAAAGCTATGTATGGTTCCTGCCTCCACTACATCACTTGCTAGGCTATTCTACTTCCTGACGACTCTATGACTGAAGAAATACTTCCTAACACCCTTCTGACTCGTCTGAGTCTTCAGCTTCTAATTGTGACCCTTTGTTTCTGTGTCCCCTCTCTGGAACAACCTGTCTCTATCTACCTTATCTATTCCATGCAGTATTTTGTATCTCATTATCATGTCTCCCCTGACCCTCCTGTCCTCCAGTGTAGTCAGTCCGATTTCCCTCAACCTTTCTTCGTAGGACATACCCCTGAGCTCCGGAACTAGCCTTGTTGTAAACCATCGTACTTTCTCTAATTTCTTGAAGTGCTTGACTAGGTGTGGGTTTCAAACAGGTGCTGCATACTCCAGTATGGGCCTGATGTGTGTGTGTTTGTGTGTGTGGCGTTGTTGGCATAATGAGACAAACGGCTGTTATGCAAGTGTTTTGAAGGCTTCTTGAAGGGTAAGAACATAACAGTTAATAATATCATTCACAGTATTTTTTGTTGTGTGTTGCCGCCTTTCTAATACCAAATCCATAAGGAATTGAATTCTGACAAAAGCCATAATAAAACCTTGAGTTTCACTGATATATCCTTGCTAATCCCAAGTGGCAGAGTATAGTACTTGTTAATAACAAGTGGCAAACCACAGTACGGGTGGGATTAGAACCCATGGCAAGTGAGTCGCCGTAAAACTCCAGGCCAGTGCTTAACCCCACCCGTACCCTGGTTTGTTTACAATCGTGCTATTACGATTTCGTGGGTCATAATGGGGACATGAGCTAGAATTCATCACGGCCACGTTGGCGGGAGATTCGTTTTTAAAATTTGAATTTGTGGTTACAGTGGTGGCCCATGTTAACCTCCGTATGGACGTTAGCATGGGCCATCTCATTGTAGCCAGCTGGCCCAGTGGCTTACGCACTAGTCTGGAGTTTTGCGACTCACCATGGATTCTAACCCCACCCGTTCCCTGGATTGTTTACAATCGTGCTATTACGATTTCGTGAACCAAATAGCAGACTGTATCACTTTTAGTGATACATCTTTGCCAGTACCTAGTAGGAGAGCGTAGCACTTTTGTATCAACACAACTCGTGCGTGGGAAGAAGACTGTTGGTGGGTAGTAGTATGTAGCTTAGGATGGATGGCCTTAATAGTTGACACTGGTACTGACTGTTTCAACAGTGAGAGCGTGTTTGTGTGTGTGTGTGTGTTTGCCAGTGTACAAAACACTGAACTGTGTATATGCAGTTCTCCAGGTTACACGCCACAAACTCCAAAAAAACATCAACCTTCCTCACATGAATCTTGATGTTTTGCCTGTCTCTTAGCACCTTACATGAACTACATAAACACACCTACCTACCTCCTCCTCCTCAGCCTTTGGTTGGTTGGTTGGTAAGATTTGTCAGGAAACAGGACGCGGGTCTTAGTCGTATGATAACCCGCCGCTGGAGCTATTGGTCATTTGACCGAGACCTTCAGCTGGCTTACCGGTCCACCCTTTTAAAAATTAGTATTATAAGTTATAACCTCAACCTTTCCTTCCCCATTTTCCTTCGTCTGAATCCCTTCCTCCCTCCTCCTCTTCCCCCTCCTCTTCCTCCTCCAAGTTTTTATATATTCTCCTCCTCTTCCTCCTCCAAGTTTTTATATATTCTCAACCACCATTTTCAACATTTCCATCTTTTTTCTGTTTCACTTTCGTTTTCTTGGTCTACAATTCGACTACAATGGCGACTCGATATATAATTGACCAACCGGTCAGTCTGGAAGTTGTCATGAAGCTGATGTTACTCTCCAGTAATGATTGTACTTCAGCTGGTATCGCTAAACCAGCAGGGGTAGTCCAGTCTGGTGGGTTGAAACAAGGGGATGGGAGCTTCACTTTCCTCCCTCTCCCTCTCTTTTAATAGGGAGGCACTCTGGGATTATTGTTAACATTTTCACTGGAAGTGCTAAACCCTTAAGGCCAATTGGATACCGCGAACTGTCTTGTTAATACCTTCAAGGCCAATTGGATACCGCGAACTGTCTTGTTAATACCTTCACACTGTCTTGCTACTATTACTCTTATCTCTTACTACTACTAATACTATTATTATTATTATTACTACTACTACTACTGATAATAATATATTTATAATGGAGACAAATGGTTTTTAGGACTTTACGTGCTGTTGGAGTGAGAGTAGTGTAATAGTTATGAAGGGATTCAGGGAAACCGGCAGGCTGGACTTGAGTCCTGGAGGTAGGGGGTACAGTGTCTGCACTCTGAGGGAGAGGTGTTAATGTTGCTGTTTTATAACTGTAGTGTAAGCACGCCCCTGGCAAGACAGTGATGGAGTCTACCTGGAGGGCATTCCGGGGATCAACGCCCCCGCGGCCCGGTCCACGACCAGGCCTCCCGGTGGATCAGGGCCTGACCAACGAGGCTGTTACTGCTGGCCGCACGCAATCCAACGTACGAACCACAACCCGGCTGATCCGGCACCGTCTTTAGGTATCTGTCCAACTCCCTCTTGAAGGCAACCAGGGGTCTTCTCGTAATGCCCCTTACTGCTGGTGGGAGGCTGTTGAACAGTCTTGGGCCCCGGACACTTATTGTGTTTTCTCTTAGTGTACCAGTGACGCCCCTACTTTTCACTGGGGGTATGTTGCATCGCCTGCCAAGTCTTTTGCTTTCGTATGGAGTGATTGCTGTGTGCATATTAGGGACCAGTCCCTCCATAATCTTCGAGGTGTAGATTATGATCTCTCTCGCCTGCGTTCTAGTGAGTACAAGTCAAGTGCTTCCAGACGCTCCCAGTAGTTAAGGTGTTTGATGGAGCTTATACGTGCAGTAAAGGTTCTCTGTACATTCTCTAGCTCTGCAATTTCACCTGCCTTGAATGGGGATGTAATGTACACCAGTATTCCAGTCTAGAAAGAATAAGTGATTTAAAAAGGATCATCATTGGCTTAGCATCTCTTGTCTTGAATGTTCTCATTATCCATCCTATCAGTTTCCTAGCAGATGTGATAGTGGCATTGTTGTGGTCCTTGAAGGTGAGGTCTTCGGACATTACTACAGCCAGGTCCTTCACATTACTTTTCCGCTCTATTGTGTGATTGGAGTTTGTAGTATACTCAGTTCTATTTATTATTTCCTCCAGTTTTCCATAACGGAGTAGTTGGAATTTGTCTTCATTGAACATCATATTGTTCTCTGTTGCCCATTGGAAAACTTGGTTTATACCTTCTTGGAGCTTTGCCGTGTTCTCAATGGATGACACTCATGCAGATCCTAGTATCGTCTGCAAAAGATGATACAGTGCTGTGGTTTACATCTCTGTCTATGTTTGATATGAGAATAAGGAACAGGATAGATGCGAGTACTTGCCTTGTGGGACAGAACTCTTCACTATGGCAGCATCTGATTTAACTCTGTTTACCAATACTCTCTGTGTGCGATTGGTTAGAAAGTTGAAGATCCATCTGCCTACTTTGGCGGTTATTCCTTTAGCACACATTTTGTGTGCTATTACACCATGGTCGCACTTGTCAAAGGCTTTTGCAAAGTCTGTGTATACTACATCCGCATTCTGTTTGTTTTCCAGTGCATCTAGGACCATATCATAGTGGTCAAGCAGTTGCAAAAGGCAGGAGCGACCTGCTCTGAAACCATGTTGCCTTGGGTTGTGCAATTTTTGGGAGTCCAGGTGGTTTGCTATCCTGCTTCTTAGAACTCTTTCAAAGATTTTTATGATGTGGGACGTTAAAGCTATTAGTCTATAGTTCTTAGCTACTGCTTTGCTGCCATCTTTATGGAGTGGGGCTATATCTGTTGGTTTTAGTGACTGGAATCTCGCCTGTGTCTAAGCTCCTTCTCCACAGCATACTTAGGGCCCGTGAGAGGGGTTTCTTGCAGTTTTTAATGAACACCGAGTTCCACGACTCTGGGCCTGGGGCTGAGTGCATGGGCATGTCGTCGATGGCTTTCTCAAAGTCTAGTGGAGTTAGGGTTATGTCATAAATCTGGCCTACATTGGCAGGGTTTTGAGGCTCATTCATGAAAAAATTGCTTGGATCATCTATCTTTAAACTGGTTAGTGGCTCGCTGAACACTGAGTCATACTGCAATTTCAGTATCTCGCTCATTTCTTTGTTGTCGCCTGTGTAGGATCCGTCTTGTCTGAGCAGGGGCCCTGTACTAGAAGTGGTTTTTGACTTGCTTTTGGCATATGAAAAGAAATATTTCGAATTTTTCAATTTCATTAATCGCTTTTAGCTCCTCTTGTCTCTCCTGGATCCTGTATTAGTCCTTAACTTCAGCTCAATATTTTCCACTTCCCTGGTTAGCACTTCCGTGTATCAGATAATCTGGCATTCTTGAGGAGCTCAATGATGGTGAAAGTTTTTCTTTTTCAGGCCACCATGCCTTGGTGGGAAACGGCTGTGTTAATAAAAAAAATAATAATGTATAATTAGCATTGAGTTGGGATACTCTTGATAGTCCTGTTGTATTTACAAATCAATAGAAGATTTTAGTTGCTCAGCGCTTTAAACATTCCCTTTCTAGCATTAATATAACGAATATTCACTATTCGCTACCAACTTGCTATGGCCATAACCACTTCGGTCTCGTATTACATAAACCATAATCACAATGTAAGTAAAACTGTTCAAAATTCATTTTCACATTCTGCAGTCTATGCCCATAATATTTTCAACGTCATGGGCCAGAGGTGTGCGTAACCTAAGCCAGTAGGGGAATATACCGACTATGCCGGAGGAGGAGTTGGATTCATAGTCAGGTAAGCATCCTGGGGGGGGGGTTGTACCCCTCCCAGGGACTATCCCCCACTAGTTACTGTGACTTGGCAGATCTCACCACTGTGCAGGATATATACACCTTGAGGTGTATTTGTCTCTGCGTATATATGTTAATGGTTAATTATATAATTATCATCCCTATTTTAGGGATTAAGGTTTTCTTGTCTGATGAGATTAAGTGGAGCTTTAATGACCCCTAGCGTAGTCGATGGACCAAATTTAAACTCCATTAACAGTCTCACCCACCGCGGGGGACCTAGCTTCAGGCTTGGGGAAGGGGGACGAGTGTTGGTCTCTCTGGGATTTCCTGATGAGCAGGGTTTTTGTCCTCGTCTCTCGACCAGTTTTTGTGTGACTAAAAGAAATATTGAAGGTGTGCAACGTCGTACGTCGCTTCTAGTGACGCAGATGATGACGTGAGAAAAAAAGGATATGCAAATTCAGGTGATTAAAGGTTTAGTGACACAAGTATTTCACAGGTAGCGTATTTTCCAGCAGTTAAGGCACATGAACGTATAAGACGGTGATTCTAAGCAGTTGTAACGTAACTTTAATAAACATCTGCTAAGGTGTAACCCAAAGCCTACCCTTGACCCTGACCTTGAGCATATAAGGCGCAGGCTGATTTTCTAAGACTGTGGGGGGGAAAAAAGGGCTCCTTATATGCCGGAAAATACGGTGTGTACAGTATAAGAGTAACTTGGTATATATGAATGACGTGGCCAGTGTGTTTTTTTTCCCTGTATGGTGTAATTATGAAAATGGTGTAAGATTTTGTTCGGATTTTTAACGCCGAAGGGTTAGCCACCCCGGATAACCCAAGAGTCAGTGCGTGATCGAAGACTTTTTTTTTCCATTGTGTCCACCAGGATTACACCCACACATGTCGACTAACACCCAGGTACCTACTTGCTCGCTAGGTGAACAAGGACAATAGGTGTAAGGAAACACACCCAATATTTCCACCCTTGCCGGGAATCAAACCACGGACACTGTGTGAAGCGAGAATATTGCCTACTGACAACTAGATAAATAAGACCCATGTACAACGTTTCGCCTGCACAGTAGGCTTCTTCAGGCGAATGCAGAAGTGACTAAATACGGAGACAGCAGAAGCAGTAGCGAGGTCAAGATGCTCAAGTACATCAACCTTGTCAAGCACTTCTTCAAAGTTAAGGGATTGATTACGTCATGTGTACCTTGCCACCACCTCTGCTGTGATCATGTCACCTCTGTACTCAACTGAACAAGTCTGTCGTATAGGCCAAACATTTCGGCAAGAAAGATACCCAAATATTGCATGCGTTTTACCCTGTCTGTATGGTTCATGGCATTATATGCCAGTATTATTTCAGCGTTCTGGAATGTTTATATATATATATATATATATATATATATAAATATATATATATATATATAATATATATATATATATATATATATATATATATATATATATATATATATATATATATATATATATATATATATATATATATATATATATATATATAATACACACATCAGAACATGGAGAATTTTTTTAGTGCAGATTGTAATGGTTTCAGTGGCTGCATATGCTTCTAATTACTTTTGACAGGTTTTGTCAGTTTTACACTTATTTAAGAGTTTAAGTATTTATAAGCAGGTGTATTTTATTCCAGTATATTTTAAGTCCTATACAAATACGAATACATTTATTATTACAGTACTACATTCATGGGAAGCGCTGAACCCGTAAGGGTCATACAGTGCCAGGTGATAGGGAGGTAATTCTGATGCAGTAAGGGAAGGGTATCTCCATTTCCGTGCCCCTTACCCCCCCCCTCATTGAAGGATAGATACTAGTATGTATAATATGGTGCATGGTGTGTCATCCACCATGCTCTAGCAATGTGTGCCTTTCCTATTACACGTGAGACCACTGAGAAGTCTGAGTCTCCGGTTGATCATTCTTAATTACCATACACTTCCTCTTGCTCCCTATTTTTTTTCTGCTTATATAATGAGGAGGCTATCTTGTTCCCTCGTTCCTCAGACTTATCCCTCCTTCCCTCCCTCCCTGCATTAATCCATAAAAGACTCCCTGCCTACCTGCATTAATCTAATCCAGGCTCCCTACTTCCCTTCACTAATCCGTTAAGGCTCCCTCCCGCCCTGTGTTAACATATTCTAAATTCCCTGTATTATTCTATTCCAAGCCCTCTCCCTTCTCTAGGTTCCCTTCAACTCGCTCCCCGTGTCCCATGTCGAGCAGTGTTCAGTTTATTTAATTCAACTTATCCCTACTTGAACGTTGTGACCATGTCTCTTCTTTCTGGAATATGTGACATTTTAGATATCATCGCTTTCAGAATGTTTTGGGTGCAGTTTATGACGAGAATTATAGGAGTAGTTGGTCTGGCTGCTCTATTCTTCTTCTGCATCATCGCCCATACAGTGAGTCCCCTTGAGGGTGATACTGCTGATGGTGGTGGTTGTGATACTAGTGGTGGTGATGTCAGGAGTGGTTGTGGTCATGTCACAAGTGGTGATGGTGGTGGTGGTAATAATGAGTTGATGGTGATGGTAACAGTGGTGGTGGTGGTTGTAGTGGTAATGGTGTTGATAGTACTTGTAATGAGGATAGTAATAATATTGGCGTCTGTAGTGATTGTTATGAAGGATCAGGTAGTGGTTAGTAATGGTAGTTCTGGTGATAGTATTTGTGATGGTGGTATCCATGATGACAAAAATGTAAATGATACAAGGTTTGACGGAGGTAGCTGGTGGTTCGCTAATGAAGTTAAAGCCTCTCGACGAGATGAGAGTCATTAAGGTTGCATGTAACAATCATCACTAGTCAAGAAAACTCAGTCCCTAAAATGGATTTTACATTCGGTGCATAATACCTCTCGGTACATATCCTAGTAGCTAGTGTGGTGAAAAATATGCATCTTGAATTACGACTGGTTGGAACAATAAAACCCAGGCATGTTATGAAGATTATATTTTTTAAAAGAATGTTACAGTACTAAACTATATGTATATATCTGCACAGCATGCACGTTTTCTACACTGGCTAACCCACGTATTTGATTGTAATGTGAGTACGTCAAGAAGCGCTGCTTCAAAAAGGTATATCCTGTATTTAACTAACACTTCGGCCGAGGCCGCATTAGGGCAAATATAATAAAACTTAATTCTGTGCATGCCTTTAGTAAACAGTAGCTCTCTATTGACCATCATACTAGATTCATCTGGTTTATACGGCATATACTCTGTCGATTGCCATACTTTGTATTAGTGGACTAGCACTTATCAGTGTACTACTATGCGCTGTAAGAGGTTAATCACGCTGTCTTCTCTTCTTGTGGGTTTTCTGGTACATAAATTCGTATGTAAAAAATGATTGTATTCTAGTTCATTGTATAGTAAGAATGTATATGTATGTAGACCACATTCATGTAGACTACACTACTTCATGTTTTACCATATTCATGAAGAAAAGGTATACCAAGGTACTTGTATGTCCCTGGTGCGAAGTGCAGAATTGTGAATTAGTGTCTTGTGTGTCAAATTAACAAATAGCTTCACAAGTTTGAGTGCGAGTACAACCTACCTAACATAAGCTTACTATGTTGTATCTCTAATGTTATATTCTTTCTGGCGTCAGGATGTGGTGGGTCCGACAGGCGTGGCGCGTGTTGGTGGTGCTGGTGGCTTGGCGGCTGGTCATGCTCAAGAGTAGGGCTGCCAGGAGAGCTTGGTACGGCCTCTTCAGGCTCATGGTCAGGCTTCTCACATACTTTCCGATCCTCAACAGGATATGAGGCACACTGCTCTCTAGCACCCAGCTCCATCATAACATCTTGATCAGCAGTTTACCCTGCTGCTACCGTAGCCTGGCGGACAGTGGCAGCCAGTGCAGACACCTGTGTCTCCATTAGCGACACACCACTCTGCAGCAGTCACTCCTACGTTAAAAATGTGGCCTTCACAGTAATATTATTGACAAGAACAACCACAAAAGCAGCAGCAGCGTGTGCTATCGCCAGATTATCACTACGAGGAAACTTGTAGGAACCTGATACACGTAGGAGCTGCCTCAGCATGGGCTCCTGAGTCAAGACCATGTCACCAGCAATAACAACCTCCGTCTGTGTCATTCTTCTGGCTTTGTTGTGTGAAGTGTGACGGTGTTACCCCAGGGTAGTGTCATGATTCGCCTTACCCCTGTCAGATATGTTATGGTTGCACGATGGACTCCTAAATTACAAGTCCTGACAAGAGGACTTCAGTGATGAGTAAAAACATCTCTGGTGTAGAGGACTCTACATATTGTCGAGTCGCTTGCCTACTTTGATAACTTTGCTGGTTATTACTTAAATGTAGATACTAAATTAGCACAAATTTAGGTACATAACACACGATCTTGGCTTAAATAGCAACGCTCATCTTGCCATATAGGACAAGTGAAAATTTGTGTATACAGTAATTTCGCCAAAATCATTCTGAACCTAACCAAAAAAATATATTTCACTGTGTTTGTTTAGTATTAAATTATTGTAAACAAATCTAAAATATATTTAGTTGGGTTAAGCTAAAATAAATTGCGCTTGTTATAATGAGGTTAGGTAGGTTTTCTAAGTTCCTTTTAGTGCAAAATTATAAATTTTTACATCAACATTAATGAAAAAATATATCTTTAAACGTATAAGAGAAAATTTTAGAAAGGGCTTAATTTTAAACGAATTCTTGCTAATTGACCAGTTTTACATATTCGGCACGACATATATATATATATATATATATATATATATATATATATATATATATATATATATATATATATATATATATATACATACATACATATGTCGTGCCGAATATGTAAAACTGGTCAATTAGCAAGAACTCATTTACAATTAAGTCCTTTCCAAAAAAATTTCTCATACGTTTAAAGATATACTTCTTTCATTAATGTTAATGTAAAACATTTTAACTTTGCACCAAAAGAATCTCAGAAAACTTACCTAACCTTATTATAACAAGCTCAATTTATTTTAGCCTAATCCAACTAAATATATTTTAAATTAGTTTATAATAATTTAATACTAAACAAACACAATGAAATATATTTTTTTCGTTAGGTTTAGAATGATTTTTGCGAAATTATTGCATACACAAATTTTCACTTGTCCTATATGGCAAGATGAGCGTTTCTATTTAAGCCAAGATCGCAAGTTTTACATATTCGGCACGACACATATATATATACATACATACATACATATATATATATATATATATATATATATATATATATATATATATATATATATATATATATATATATATATATATATATATATATATATATACACACACACATATATATACACATATATATACACACATATATACACACACACACAATTACAGATTCAAGGCAAGTCATTTGTAGTACAGTAAGTTTTGGATCTCTGGAGGAAGGTGTTAAGTAGAAGCGTCTGAGAACTGTGTTGCCACGTTGCTTCACTGTGTTGTCATACTACATCTTCCTCCATACACCATGCATCCTCTTGTCAACATTTCCCTTACTTCCAGAAGCAGTGCTGCTCACTGATTACTCACAAGATACCCCAATACATATTTTCCTCTGACTAAGCTCATTTTGGAAAGTGGCTTCAGATTATTCCTCTCAATTATTATGCAACTATAAGTCGCAGATTACCAGTTGATAATTTTCGTACAAGATAATGTGACGCACGAAGTTTCAACACGTCCCTTCCCCCCCTCCCACCATCCATGGTCCGTAATATTCGCTGTTGGAGGAAGAAAACATACTTGTACAATACACATTACTGAAGACACGTCATAACAGGTAATGTCTTATAAGAGATTATATTGTATACTTAAAAATGACATTTAATTATTGATAAGGGAAATAAAAAGGCTCGTTGTTTCTTTAACATTTACATACTGATGAAAAAAATAGACTTATTGCAATTCTCATTAAAGTAAAGAATGTCAATAACATTTATATTTGTTTAATTTTATGTAAGTATAACTTTGTGTAGCATTGCACATTCTAAGTAACTTTTCTTGTTGTAAAAACTGAAGAATACTTGAGTGATCCCTGAAGGCCTTATATAAGCTAGTTAGTTCAGTTAAATGTGGGATTGTCATCAAGTATGAAAACGAAGATCCAGGTTGCAGAACAAACCTTATTAGTACAACGTTTCGCTTTGTGCAGACTTGATGACGCTCCATACAGAGCAAAACGTTGTCCCAGTAAAAGGTGGTTGTGCATCTTGCGTCTGTGTCTAGCTAGTTGTCGCCTTAGAAAGCTCTCGTAACAGTGAGTCTTCCGTCTTGCAAGTCATGCACGAGTCTTATTTCCTAGCATTTCAAGCTTTAACCGGGTATTTAAAAACTTTAAGTTAATTTATTTCGGTTACAGCCTCTTCCCTATCGAACATAAATCATTTATATTAACAGCACAAATTTATAGGAAGGTGGAGTATGCATTGAGAAAGTTCCAATATGTGTAATCTTATTATTTGATAGGCATTATAAATTGTTTAGAGACTACTATTTAATGCAGGCTGAAGAGGTCAGTAGGAATATCAAAGCCTATATAAAATACTTGTTATGTAGTTCATCTGGCTTGTAGATAAACCAAGAGCTGACTAGTATGAAAACTAAAATTTTGAAGAGTCCTCCTGAATATTCAGCAATTCTTTGTATGAATTATTATTATTATTATTATTATTATTATTATTATTATATGAAGTACTAATTCCCTGCGTGTTATTCAGCATAAAGAGATGTAGAGGCTCGATCCTCCGTCCTTTAATAGCGAGATCTAAGCGCTATTCTCGCAGTCTATAAACCATTCATTGTACACACGGAACATTGTGATTCCGTGTAGTTTAGCATGCATGGGCCTCACACATTAATCACAGTTTTTTTATTTTTTTTTTTTTTAGCAGCAGAATTTTTCCCTCCAATATTCTCAACTCTCCTACCCACCGTTTCATCCTCCTCCCCACCAGTATTCTGTTAAGTATTTTATTTTTTATTGTACTGTATTAGAGCCAATATTCACACAGACCCGGAGCCAACATCACTGCGTTATCATAACCATTCATTTAATACGGTGCTGTAATACCGGATCCAAGCCTTTATTGGTATTGGTTTTTATCTTATAACCACATTTTTTTGTATTCTTTAGCAAACACATGTCTCTGTCAGTTATCTATAGCTCCTCACAAAATGATCTCTTTTATCTACTTTTATCTCTTTTATCTAGCTCATTCCTATTTGCCGTTGTTTCTTTCATAAATTCATTTTTCTGTGTATTTATATTTGGTTGTGTTCTCTTGGTGTTCCTGTTAATATCTTCTACTTCTCTTAACAACAAGCGATGGTAACACACTTCATCTTCCATTGTTACGAAAAATTATGAACTCTGCGGCTCAAAGAAATAGTTTTTGAAGAATGTGAATTATTTTCAAGTTGAGGTTTTTTCAATGATAAAATTTCGAAATGCGCAAGAGGACTGTGTGAACGACAAATAGCAAGTGAAATGCAAGAATGTTACTCAGGTAGCCTGAACTATTGAACCCTATATGAACCCTGTGTGAAGGTCAGAAAATAAACACTGTAACATTACAAACATTCTCACTAATATTTTCAAGGAGTTTCTCAAATTATACCCAAATTTCAGATAACTTTCTTGGTAAAAGTTCACGTTATTAATCAGACTTTAGTTTGCACTTAATCCTTCCAATATGATTAATGAAACATTTCTATATACATTCACTGGTGTTTTCACACTGATAAAATAATATGAAGCAAGTCAATTTTTCAAGTGGGTGCTTAACTAAATTTCAAAGATGTACTAGTAACAAAGCCAATATGAGTGTTCGTTCTGCATTTTCTCTTTAAAACAAAACTGAGAATCATTCCTGCTTTTGAGAGAGAACGATATATACAATGTTCTTTATAAAGAAATCATATCTATATATTCTGCATGACGTTATAGAAATCTATATATTATTGAAGAATGCATCCTAGGTAATTCACAAACTGATTTGCGAGTGAAACATTGCAATTATGTACTCGAGATGTGTAGACCTGGACAGTGTTGAACTACGGTGATTCTCTGCAAACGCACAAATACTTTGAGTTAAGTGAAGGAAAAAAATGTGAAACGACAAGAATTTCTGGGTTTCATGCAGCACAATGTTTTGTTTCCTCTCCGTTTTGTATTTTAGTTTGAAGGAGAAATAAGCATTAGCAAGATGTTCTTCCCAGTGTTTACGTTTATGTGAGCGGTAAAACATTGACATCTGTACCATTTGAACCATTGAAAACGAAATGGACTTTATGCAGTCAAGCTTTAAACTAGATAGGACAGGTGATTATTCAAATGTTAAGTAGAACGTGTGAACATCAGCAGTGAGAGGAAGTGATGCAAGATGAATCTGGTGTAGTGTTCTAGACATGTTAACCATCCCCCCTCCCCCGAACTCTTTCCTCACCCAGAATTTCTTTGCATTCCCGTTTTTTTTTTTTTTTTTTTTTTTTTTTTTTTTTTTTTTTTTTTTTTTTTTTTTTTTTGGCTCTCTTCAAGTATTGTTGTTACTTCGTTTATTTTATATATTTCATTTTTACAACTCATTTGTTTCCAATGGTATAGCTTCTAGTTCATTTGGTTATATATAAATATATTTGTGGTGCCTCAGATATAAGGAAAGTAAGAGTTGTCATGTGTCTCGACCCGTACGTACTCTACCAAAGCTTGTGTTTTTATAACTATCTTGATATGATGTGTACTGGTTAGGACTTTATTCAAGATTGATGAATATTTTCAACTATTTCTTTGTTCTCCGTTTTCTTTCTTTTTGTCCATTTTATGAACCAATTTGCGATTTTTTTTTAGTGTAAGGAATTGTTAGGTCAACACTAAGCTTATAAACACCAGCTCAACATTGATGGTTAGGCAGCACAACGCTTTTGTTTTTGTATCATTTTTTATAAATGTATTTTATGGACATCATGATCGCATTGGGTGTAAAACATTTATATACACAGGTATAGATGAAATTATGATGTTACTTCAACTTATGGCACTGCTAGATCCACCAATGACAGATTTATGCTTCAGTCAAGAAGCATTCAGTGGTAATTTTTAAACAATATTCAGGTACCTGTTACGGTTTTATTCTTGAATCGAAGTTTTTGAAACTATCACAACGTGTTTTTTTTTTTTTTTATTCGTCGGTATTCTCCCGGCCCGGGTCTTTTCTAAGTAGTGGTGACCCGGCCTTGGCTTGTTTGTGTGATACTGTTCATATGTAATTAATGCCGGACGGACAATAGTTTAAAATATAAAAGCATCTACATTCCATATGGTACTGTCATGCCAGCATCTACAGTTCCTTCAAAATATGAGGATTTTCACAGATGTTACGAGAGAAGAAACTTAATAATATAATCTTCAGCAGCATGGTGACTGGTATCAGCCAGGAGTGGCTGCAGAGTGAACAGTTTAGTACATTTAATATTTAATGTTGTTACTGTTAATGCTATTAATAGTTTCCAGGGTCATGACAGCATTAGTGGACCACACTATTTTGGAGTACTAGTGGGTCACCAGTCTGTAATACCAGTGGACCACTTATGAGCCACAGTAGTGAGGAAGTATCTATGTATAGAGGCCAAAATGAATCTGTTGAGCGGATCTTGTATAAGTGCTGCCTACATTAGTTTTTGTTTTAATTCTTTTTTTTTCTACTTAGCGGCATCTTGAGGTGTGTGTCACTGCGAGGGACTAATGAAGAGTAAAGTGAGCATGTGACACTTAACTCTGCAGCTCACCATCAGCTTCTTAAGAACTGCCACATCAAAATCATGAATAAAATTGATCACATCGTGTGTACTATGATTAGCTTGTCAATTACTATATTAAAAAATAAGGGTTCAACCCGCAAGGATCATAAAGCATTAGCTTACCAAGCCTTGTTAGTTAATTCTGCCAAGTTCTTTATCAGCGTTGATCGTTAGTGTGTGTTGGTTTGCGCATGCGCTATGGGCCGCGCAGGCGCCGTCTTTGGCTTTGTATTTGCAGGTGTTTATTTTTGTACACGACCATGTTGAGCCAGACAGTGTGATCCTTTGTACACACCTTAGTCTTTAAGAGCCATCTTCTCCAGTAAACCATCATATGAGCTCTCCTTTGTTTGTTTACATCCTTTAAAACTCAGGTGTGGGGAGGGATGAAAGAGAATCATTGTACTGTAATGATTTGCGACGATATTACTGGAGAAAATGAGAGAGAGAAGCTGACTGACTGAAGAACAGACACCTCAAAAGAAGGTCCGTAACGTTGGTGAACAGCCAATTCTAAAAACAATGACAATAATGAACGCAATTTGTAAAAATTGTGACAGAGCTAAGAGGTACCACAGGAGGTCAGTGTAAGATATGCAAGAACAAGTATCATGTTTCTTGTGGTGGAATTAATAATGCTGCTAGCAATGAAAATGAGCAAGGGAAATGGTACTAACGATGCTAGAGAGATAAGGGTTTGGGCAGGTATAAAACTTGTAACACTAACCAAAATCAGAAGGATGCATACCAAAGCCTATAAAATTGATTTATGTGGTAAAATTAAGTGCATACAGAATACAGTCGGTGAAATACTAGAAATGTATGATAGGCAAAACAGGACAGAGGAGACGAAAACAGTGATGCAAAGTAATAATCCACAAAGAAGTTGAAGAGACAAGAAGTGGTGAAATATGTAAGTACGCACTATGCCAGGAAAATTTCTAAATATGGAATAAGATTTAAATACCCACACACCAGAAAGTGTTCCGGTATATTACGAAGATGGCTGGTACTTTCCCAGAGATGTGCAAATCTTCGCTACACGCCAGAAATTCCACGGGAAAAATGCATAGTACTTAAAAATTATGTATCAAGAAATCTAATGCAAAGTAAAAAAAAAAATGGGCTAAGAGAAAGAAAAGCGATGGTAGATGGACTGACATCCCTTGCAGGTTTGGCGCTTCTTTTTCATAATAACAATGAAGAAAATGAAAAGAAACAAAAGGAAGAAAATTATTAACAATGAAAAACAAAGACGTAGAGAGATACATGGCAATGGAAAACCAATCACTGTTGCAGCCACCAAGTGCGTCTACAACAACCCACTGGATGCAACCAGTTCTGGAGAGAACAAAGATATGATACACCAAGTGCCTTATTACGAGATTGTACAGTACCAGAGGTATTAAAATCCCAAGCAGCGCTGTATGACCCTTGTGGGTTTAGCGTTTAGTTATGAATGTAATAATTAAAATCCCAAACATACCGTTTTTTAAAATTTGGAGTTGAAAAACAAAAATATAAAAAATTACTACATACAGTGCGCGTCACAAATATGCGGTCGCACGTGTAGTGAAAATATTTGAGGAAAACTCCCATGTTTGATACAGACTTCCTCTATGACAGCAACACATTTATTACACAGACTTTGATTATCCTTCCTTTAGCACTTGACACCACCCTTACTAACTCTACCTCTGTAATATTCTCCACTCTATAGCCTGATAAAGTAAGTATATTAAATCTTTACCACACCCTACCTTGCAATGCTGTATGACCCCTCATGGGTTTCATGCTTCGTTATGTTTATAATAATAATTGAGACAAACTGCTTTATGCCCAAATTTCCCTCACGGATCAATATTTTTGGTCATCGTACCCAAGGGGGAGGGGTATGAGCACTGAGAACTTCAGCAGCACCTCAGTTGTTACTAGTCTTCTTGAGAGTTAGTGGTCGCTGAATATTTGCTCTAGCATTAATTAGTTTTTGAGGTGTTGGCTTTTTTTTTTTTTGCCAGTTGTTTGCATTAATGGTTCATGTCCAGCGGATTACACATGATAAACCAGTGGCGATGATAATGCACATAATATTGCTGCTTATGAGGGTTTGAAAAAAGGGTTGTGCAGAAATATTAAACATTTCTGTAACGGTGATTGTAGGGAGTTTCCGGCCATTAAGATCAGGGAAGGTGAAGTCTGATACGCCTAGGACATCCAAAGTGGCTAAAATACAAGAGGAGAACAGTCTTACATTAACTTCATGTAAGTTGAAGGAATTTGCATGTAGCCTGGCCGGTCGGGCAGGGTGACATTCAAGACTGCTGTTTTTGTTTTATGCATCATAGACTTGTAATTACCCCAGCATGATGGTAGATGGACTAACTGGTATCAGTTTCGGTTTGTCTAAAGATTATAAAGCTCAGCTGAAGTTCTGTATTGTTGCCCTGAGGCTACTAGTCAGTAGTGGATAGTTAGAATCTAACGTATAATACTCTTCCTCCTTCCCAACTTAACAGCATCATATATATATATATATATATATATATATATATATATATATATATATATAATAATGTTGTGCCGAATATGTAAAACTGGTCAATTAGCAAGAACTCATTTAAAATTAATTCCTTTCGAAAATTTTCTCTTATACGTTTAAAGATATATTTTTTTCATTAATGTTGATGTAAAAAATTATAATTTTGCACCAAAAGGAACTTAGAAAACTTACCTAACCTTATTATAACAAGCGCAATTTATTTTAGCCTAACCCAACTAAATATATTTTAGATTTGTATACAATAATTTATTACTAAACAAACACAGTGAAATATTTTTTTTTCGTTAGGTTCAGAATGATTTTGGCGAAATTATTGTATACACAGATTTTTGCTTGTCTTATTCGGCAAGAAGAGCGTTACTGTTTAAGCCAAAATTGCAAGTTTTTACCTATTCGGCACGATATTATATATTTTTCACCAAATCGGCCTTATCCCACCGAAACAGGTTGACCCAAAAGGAAAAACAAAAGTTTCTCATTTTAACTTTAGTAATGTATACAGGAGAAAGATAAGATAAGATTTCGTTCGGATTTTTAACCCCGGAGGGTTAGCCACCCAGGATAACCCAAGAAAGTCAGTGCGTCATCGAGGACTGTCTAACTTATTTCCATTGGGGTCCTTAATCTTGTCCCCCAGGATGCGACCCACACCAGTCGACTAACACCCAGGTACCTATTTGCTGCTAGGTGAACAGGACAACAGGTGTAAGGAAACGTCGAAATGTTTCCACCCGCCGGGAATCGAACCCGGGTCCTCCGTGTGTGAAGCGGGAACTTTAGCCACCAGGCCACCGGGCCCCTTGCTCCCGGCGTTGTAGTCGCCTCTTACGACACTCATGGCTTACGGAGGAAGAATTCTGTTCCACTTCCCCATGGCGATAAGAGGAAATAAACAAGAACAAGAACTAGTAAGAAAATAGGAGAAAACTCAGAGGGGTGTGTATATATATGTTTGTACATGCATGTGTAGTGTGACCTAAGTGTAAGTAGAAGTAGCAAGACGTACCTGAAATCTCGCATGTTTATGAGACAGAAAATCCCCCTTGATTATAATAATAATAATAATAATATGAGACAGAAAAAAGACACCAGCAATCCTACCATCATGTAAAACAATTACAGGCTTTCGTTTTACACTCACTTGGCAGGACGGTAGTACCTCCCTGGGCGGTTGCTGTCTACCAACCTACTATAATTGTTTCACTGTGGAGGACGCTTTTTGGTCTGTTTTTTCCCTAGTGGTGAGTTGTGCCTTCAGTAACTAGAATTTCCAGTTTTATGACGTCTTTATCCGGTGATGTGTTGGTGTCCAGTGTCCAGTGATGTGTTTGTTCCCAGTGTCCGGTGATGTGTTGGTTCCCAGTGTCCGGTGATATGCTTGTTCCCAGTGTCCAGTGATGTGTTTGTTCCCAGTGTCCGGTGATGTGTTTGTTCCCAGTGTCCGGTGATGTGTTTGTTCCCAGTGTCCAGTGATGTGTTTGTTCCCAGTGTCCGGTGATGTATTTGTTCCCAGTGTCCAGTGATGTGTTGGTTCCCAATGTCCAGTGATGTGTTGGTTCCCAGTGTCCAGTGATGTTTGTTCCCAGTGTCCGGTGATGTGTTTGTCCCCAGTGTCCAGTGATGTGTTGGTTTCCAGTGTCCGGTGATATGTTGGTTCCCAGTGTCCAGTGATGTGTTTGTTCCCAGTGTCCAGTGATGTGTTTGTTCCCAGTGTCCGGTGATGTGTTGGTTCACAGTGTCCGGTGATATGTTTGTTCCCAGTGTCCAGTGATGTGTTTGTTCCCAGTGCCCGGTGATGTGTTTGTTCCCAGTGTCCGGTGATGTGTTGGTTCCCAATGTCCAGTGATGTGTTGGTTCCCAGTGTCCAGTGATGTATTTGTTCCCAGTGTCCAGTGATGTGTTGGTTCCCAATGTCCAGTGATGTGTTGGTTCCCAGTGTCCAGTGATGTGTTTGTTCCCAGTGTCCGGTGATGTGTTTGTCCCCAGTGTCCAGTGATGTGTTGGTTTCCAGTGTCCGGTGATGTGTTGGTTCCCAGTGTCCAGTGATGTGTTTGTTCCCAGTGTCCAGTGATGTGTTTGTTCCCAGTGTCCAGTGATGTGTTTGTTCCCAGTGTCCGGTGATGTGTTGGTTCACAGTGTCCGGTGATATGTTTGTTCCCAGTGTCCAGTGATGTGTTTGTTCCCAGTGTCCGGTGATGTGTTTGTTCCCAGTGTCCGGTGATGTGTTTGTTCCCAGTGTCCAGTGATGTGTTTGTTCCCAGTGTCTGGTGATGTGTTGGTTCCCAGTGTCCGGTGATGTGTTTGTTCGCAGTGTCCAGTGATGTGTTTGTTCCCAGTGCCCAGTGATGCGTTTGTTCCCAGTGTCCGGTGATGTGTTTGTTCCCAGTGTCCAGTGATGTGTTTGTTCCCAGTGTCCGGTGATGTGTTTGTTCGCAGTGTCCAGTGATGTGTTTGTTCCCAGTGCCCAGTGATGCGTTTGTTCCCAGTGTCCAGTGATGTGTTTGTTCCCAGTGTCCAGTGATGTGTTTGTTCCCAGTGTCCAGTGATGTGTTCTCAGTGTCCGGTGATGTGTTGGTTCCCAGTGTCCAGTGATGTGTTTGTTCCCAGTGTCCAGTGATGTGTTGGTTCCCAGTGTCCAGTGATGTGTTCTCAGTGTCCGGTGATGTGTTTGTTCCCACTGTCCAGTGATGTGTTGGTTCCCAGTGTCCGGTGATGTGTTGGTTCCCAGTGTCCGGTGATGTGTTGGTTCCCAGTGTCCGGTGATGTGTTGGTTCCCAGTGTCCGGTGATGTGTTTGTTCCCAGTGTCCAGTGATGTGTTTGTTCCCAGTGTCCGGTGATGTGTTGGTTCCCAGTGTCCGGTGATGTGTTGGTTCCCAGTGTCCGGTGATGTGTTGGTTCCCAGTGTCCGGTGATGTGTTGGTTCCCAGTGTCCGGTGATGTGTTGGTTCCCAGTGTCCGGTGATGTGTTGGTTCCCAGTGTCCGGTGATGTGTTTGTTCCCAGTGTCCAGTGATGTGTTTGTTCCCAGTGTCCGGTGATGTGTTGGTTCCCAGTGTCCGGTGATGTGTTGGTTCCCAGTGTCCGGTGATGTGTTGGTTCCCAGTGTCCGGTGATGTGTTTGTTCCCAGTGTCCGGTGATGTGTTGGTTCCCAGTGTCCAATGATGTGTTCTCAGTGTCCGGTGATGTGTTTGTTCCCAGTGTCCAGTGATGTGTTGGTTCCCAGTGTCCGGTGATGTGTTGGTTCCCAGTGTCCGGTGATGTGTTGGTTCCCAGTGTCCGGTGATGTGTTGGTTCCCAGTGTCCGGTGATGTGTTGGTTCCCAGTGTCCGGTGATGTGTTGGTTCCCAGTGTCCGGTGATGTGTTGGTTCCCAGTGTCCGGTGATGTGTTGGTTCCCAGTGTCCGGTGATGTGTTTGTTCCCAGTGTCCGGTGATGTGTTGGTTCCCAGTGTCCAATGATGTGTTCTCAGTGTCCGGTGATGTGTTTGTTCCCAGTGTCCAGTGATGTGTTGGTTCCCAGTGTCCGGTGATGTGTTGGTTCCCAGTGTCCGGTGATGTGTTGGTTCCCAGTGTCCGGTGATGTGTTGGTTCCCAGTGTCCGGTGATGTGTTGGTTCCCAGTGTCCGGTGATGTGTTGGTTCCCAGTGTCCGGTGATGTGTTTGTTCCCAGTGTCCGGTGATGTGTTGGTTCCCAGTGTCCGGTGATGTGTTGGTTCCCAGTGTCCGGTGATGTGTTGGTTCCCAGTGTCCGGTGATGTGTTGGTTCCCAGTGTCCGGTGATGTGTTGGTTCCCAGTGTCCGGTGATGTGTTGGTTCCCAGTGTCCGGTGATGTGTTTGTTCCCAGTGTCCAGTGATGTGTTTGTTCCCAGTGTCCGGTGATGTGTTGGTTCCCAGTGTCCGGTGATGTGTTGGTTCCCAGTGTCCGGTGATGTGTTTGTTCCCAGTGTCCGGTGATGTGTTGGTTCCCAGTGTCCAATGATGTGTTCTCAGTGTCCGGTGATGTGTTTGTTCCCAGTGTCCAGTGATGTGTTGGTTCCCAGTGTCCGGTGATGTGTTGGTTCCCAGTGTCCGGTGATGTGTTGGTTCCCAGTGTCCGGTGATGTGTTGGTTCCCAGTGTCTGGTGATGTGTTGGTTCCCAGTGTCCGGTGATGTGTTGGTTCCCAGTGTCCGGTGATGTGTTGGTTCCCAGTGTCCGGTGATGTGTTTGTTCCCAGTGTCCGGTGATGTGTTGGTTCCCAGTGTCCAATGATGTGTTCTCAGTGTCCGGTGATGTGTTTGTTCCCAGTGTCCAGTGATGTGTTGGTTCCCAGTGTCCGGTGATGTGTTGGTTCCCAGTGTCCGGTGATGTGTTGGTTCCCAGTGTCCGGTGATGTGTTGGTTCCCAGTGTCCGGTGATGTGTTGGTTCCCAGTGTCCGGTGATGTGTTGGTTCCCAGTGTCCGGTGATGTGTTGGTTCCCAGTGTCCGGTGATGTGTTTGTTCCCAGTGTCCGGTGATGTGTTGGTTCCCAGTGTCCGGTGATGTGTTTGTTCCCAGTGTCCGGTGATGTGTTTGTTCCCAGTGTCCGGTGATGTGTTGGTCTCTAGTGCAGTTTTTCAAAGGCGTGTTCCTGCTTTACGAATTTATTTACTTTTTTTCACTAAAATATTTGAGGCGGTAGTTCATGATAATGATTTGATATTATGTATACAGACTTCATTAAAGTTTTTGACGGAGTTCCACAATAGAGATTGTTGACAAAGCTCCTAACGACTTGACAAAGCTCCTAACGACTTGACAAAGCTCCTAACGGCTTCACAAAGCGCCATTTTTAAGTCAGAATATTGGTTAATTAATTAAGCTTGTAAAATAACATGTACAAGCAAGAAATCGTACATGAACCTGCAAGAATTTTAACTCTTATTTCCACATTTGCTTGTTGCCACTTTTTACTGCGCCTTTATTTTTATAATAGAAAATACGGGAGATGTTGACATGCCATATTCCATGGCTTTATTTTTTTCTCCATTCACTTTTCTTATTCGTGGCCATGATCACTTATTTTCAATACTGAAATAAAATAAAAATAACCCAGAGTTATAAAAGAATTCAAAAAGCAGCTTCGTTCTGAATATAGTGATATTTGCCAATATAAGTACCTTTTTTTCTCGATTTTTTTCCGTATACTGAAGATTACGACCCCTCAAGGAAGGCTCCTTGACGCTGGTGAGGGGCTCTTGATCTAGGGAATTGGATCTGTGCTCCAGTTGGATCTGTGCTCCAGTTCCCTGAATTAAGCCTGAATGCCTTCCATCCCCCATAGGCGCTGTATAATCCTACGGGTTTAGTGCTTCCCCCTTGATTATAATAATAATAATAATAATGAAGATTACGAATAAAGGTGCATCCGAATACAGAGGTTCTACTGTGCTATCATAATTTTGGTTAACCTTAAGTAGGTTTTGTAGCATTTAGGTATATTACATTGTGCTAATTTTAGCAAGATAACTCAGGCTGCTGAGTTTGATTACATGACGTGATTTTGTCATTGCTTAAGATTAAAACAACATTTCTAAGGGAGTTTGTCGCCTTTATTTTCATTAAAATCAGTTAATACAAGTCACAAAATTATTCAAATGACCAATGTATATTAATCTTCACAAATTATTCATCATAATCCTAGTTAAGTGGCAAAAATTGATAGGATGTTGCTTATTCTCTCTTTAACGAGGTGGTTTACAGCAACTCAAGTCAACGAAATTATGTAGCCTGAGACATAGGTTAATAAACCGGCAGGTGTGTTGTAGCTTGTTATGGAGGCAGTCAGGTGCTGCAAATGATGAACCATTGCGAAAACATGGAATCTGCGCCTAGTGGCCTTGTTCAGTACACACACCTTGTGGTTTAGCGCTTCTTTTTGATTATAATAATAATCAGTACACACAACCGAGACACCAACAGGGAAAATGATGCTGTCACATCATTATTATTATTCAATATTTTTTTAACACCGACCGTCTCCAAAACAAGAAAACACATTCACCTTCATTTATTCAGTGGCTGGCTTGCCAGAAGTCCGCAGAAATCCTAATTTAGATAATTCTCCGAACTGTTACATCATCGCCCCTCTTTCAAACTGCAGGCATTCTACTTCCCACCCCCAGTACTCGAGTCTGGCTGACCTATTTCCCCGAATCCATCAATGTTATCTTTCTCACTCCAATAGCATATCACGCACTAAAAGCCATTTGTTACCGCTCAGATTTCTAGCACCCAAAAACCCCTTTATCCTGTTTCTCCAACTCTTCCTGTAACGTCTTCCCTACCCCTTCTGTCTTCCACCTCTGCTTCAGACTCTTTGAATGTCCAAACACCACCTCACCATTCGTCCTCAGTCTTCTGAACTAAACCTTCAGTAACCTCCACACTTTTCTAATTTGTACACTCTGGCCGCCATGTTTTTAACCATAAAACCATGAGCAAAGTGTCGCGCTAGCAGGAGCATTTTCATAGTGAATGAACCAATAGTTGGACGTCCACAACGTCGGACGTTTACTTTTCTCTTATGGTGTCTCGTAGCTCGATCAGTAGCGCACTCGGCTCTCGCACTGAGGTCCTGAGTTCGAATCTCCGGTACGGCTGGATAACTTTAGGGACGTGTTTCCATAAGACACCTGCTGTCCATGTTCACCCATCAGTATAAAATGGGTATCTGGGTGTTAGTCGACTGGTGTGGGTCGCATCCTGGGACAAAACTGACCTAATTTCCCCGAAATGCTCTGCATAACAAGCGGCTTTCTATGTAGTAGTATGTTACTGATATCAGCTAGGCCTGTATACCATGTACTTGTAGAAATAAAGATATTATTATTATTATTATTATTATTATTATTATTATTCCCTCAAATGTCTCAGAGCCTTTATGTAAATATTTTGGTTAACTGTCTGCCCAGCTGGAGCAAATTCCTGATGAAAGATTTCTGCTCAAAGATTCTATTCCATTACACAAAAAAATAGCAACAGTGCACTGACAATAAGACAAAAGAAAAAACCCTGTCTAAGCTCAACGGAATGACCGACCGCACTGAAAATCGCCGAGTATACCGGGCAGGGTGATATACCCTTCTGCCATGTTTCACGCAGGAAGCCCGCAAAAATTCGAGCCGGGAACTTTGTGATAGCATCTCCTTACGAGAGTTGGTACCACTATTCTCTGGCACATTCCTTCCTCCTTTTTGTCGCCATAGATAAACTTCTTTCCACACCCTAGCATATCACTTACCTTCCCTCACCCTAACCCTCCCCCTCCTTCGTCTATTCGACGATTCACATCATCTTTCATGGACCCACACGCGTCCACTTCCAAATATCTAAATACATATTGGGGATATTGTTAAAACTCAAGTCTATAATATGGCGCCTGTAAAGGCCAGAAGAGGAATAGACAATTTTAGAAGAGGAACAACATAATGGATGGCTATAATCCTTAAAGTTACAAAAAAAAGTTGCTAATATTAACATGAGAGATGTTTGTCCTACCATTTAAATCTATTGAGAGGGCGGCAGCCAGTTTCAGAAATCTATTAGAGAGGGCGCGCTTCTTTTTGATTATAATAATAATAATAATAATATTAGAGAGGGCAAGAGCAGGAAACATACATCTGAAGTATCGGTGGTAGAAGCATGACAGTTTGCTTCAAGCGTATTAATTTAGGTTAATGTGATTTGAAGCTTATCGACTACACGAAGTTCATTAAAACTGCAAGTAATCCATTCACCACTAGTCAAGAAGTGATTAAAGCAATTTTTCAGTATATATACACCGAGAGGCAAAAATCTCTCGGTGCACATTAGTTTAACGAGATGTAAGATTAATGTCCAAAAGGCGAAGGGAGTTTAGATACTGTAAATTAAATATAGCATACATAAAGTATAGAATCCTTCCTTGCAGAAGTTGATTTAGGGAAATAAGTATTTTTAACAGGAAAATTTATTGCATTTAAGAATTAAAAGTGGGAAGATAGCCATGACGAAAGAATGAATAGTCAGAAAAAATACTTCAAGGTGGAGAAAAACTGAGAGACACAGGTGCAGTAAACTCGGGGGGAGAGAGAAACTAATAACACTTTTTAAAAGATTGTGCAGCAGGGATAATAATGAAGGTACGGTACACGCCAGTGTGCAAAGTTTGTGATCGATGGCCCCTCAAGGAAGGTTCCTTGATGTTGGTGAGGGGCTCTTGATTTAGGGAATTGGATCTGTGCTCCAGTTCCCCGAATTAAGCCTGAATGCCTTCCACATCCCCCCCCTCCCAGGCGCTGTATAATCCTCCGGGTTTAGCGCTTCCCCCTTGATTATAATAATAATAATGTGATCGATGGAGAAAGATCGGTGGACATGAGCATCAGGGAAATGAAGTTGGGAGTTACCGTAGACTCTTATTCAGCTTAAACTTGGTACAAGAAGCATGAGTAAGAATGTCAGGGAAAGGCTGGAAGAGATTAGACCCATGAAACCAGGTAGTGAAGACATACAGAACACGAAATATCGTTCAATCTTCAGTTATAATTGGGCAGTTCTAACTTATTCCAGATAGAGCAGGCGCTGTATAATCCTACGGGTTTAGTGCTTCCCCCTTGATTATAATAATAATCCAGATAGAGCATTGCGATTTATTCTTCTGAAATAGTGTGCATAATTATTATTTTTTTACAGGACAATATTTGTACCCTCGTTAGGTTCAATATATTGTAACAAAACTTTTGACCTTACCATTTTCTGCTAATTCATTTATGAGAACAAGTCTCTTTTATAACTCTCCCAGTAATGCAACTGCTCCACTTTCTCGACACTATTGCAGTGTTGTTTCTCTATTGACTTTAACCTCAATTTCCCTTTAATTAATTTTTGTCAGGCTTTCCAGACAATGCCAGAGGTACGTTCCTTGACACTTCTGTTATATATATATATAAGCTATTTTTTTCAGCAACCTGCTTCCTTGTCGCTCCCCGCATCCTTAGCTATCTTGTCCAGCATCTCTTCTCACAAACTAATAATTAATATAATTGAAGTAAGTACGCTGGCAAGTTTTAAAAAATAAATATGACGGGTTCATGGATATCAACAATGTATTGCGCATTACATCTCACATGAATCAGAAACCCTACTGACGTGTTCCTTTCGTTCTTGTTGCTAGCTGCTCCTACACATGTATGGGCTAGATCTATCAAGGTAATGTGACATGACTTAGTGTTGAAATATAAAAGTTTACACTAACGTGAATATAACAGCTGGAGAACGGAAGATTTGTTCGAGCCTCGAACCATCAACCCGACAAGCAAGGCTAAGAAAGTTACCACTATGCCACTGATATTTCAAAAAATATATACAGATTTTTCAGCGAATGATAGGTTGGTGATGATAATATATTCGTCAGGAACGAAATCTTGATACAGATCGTGTCTAAACAGTGCCCCGTCGCTGGCTTTCAAAGGAGTTGTTAATCTGTACTAGTAGAGTACTGTTTACAGCCCTATGGCGGGGGCAGCCCTATGATAAATGTCAGCGTTGAGGTAGGCTCCATTGTTGCCCACATGTAGCAGCATGTAAACAAATATTAACTCGCAGAATTGGCACTGAAAGCCACGAAAAAAATATTTTAGAGCAACGCTGGTGCTTTTCATAACATTAAAACTCAATAAGATATTAGGTCGACTGTTCCAGGTCCTCTCAGCTCCCTTCCTATGCTTTCCTGTATTAAGCTATATTATTACTATATATAAGAGGAAACGCTAAACCCGTGCAGATTATATAGGGCTTGAGGAATGGAGACAATCGGACTCAATCCAAGGATGGGGAGAATAGGTCCAGTTCCTTGGATAAAGTGCTCCTCACCAGCGTCACGATACCTCCCTGGAGGGGTGTTGAGCTGAAGCGTCTGAGAGCCTTGAAGTTATTAATCTCTAGCTCCTGGACCTCTTGGAGGAGATAAATTATAACTCCTGGGTCTCATGTATGAGTTGAGCTGCAGTGCTCCTTAAGACTCTCTACACATCTTATGCTGAATTTTACCAACACCTGCAATCCTTTTATAACTTGCTCCTCTCTGCTGAAGAAGACCTCAAGTGGTGGTAGAAATACACAGACAATCTCTTTAAATATTTTACTCTCAACAAGGGGTTTTCTGGTGCAAAGTGGAGGCATAAAACAGACAAGTGAAAATAAAGACGCTTATTACTACTACGTTTCGCCCACGGGTAGTTTTTTCTTCTAGGTAACAGGTACGCAAGACAGCTTAAATGATCATGCTGGGTGAAAGTCAGGTGCTAGAGTTAGGTGATTCACGGTGTGAGGGACTACAGGCGGCCATAGCTTCAATTTGTTCTCCTGTGGGAGAAAATCAATTCAGCACTGAAGTCACTTATGAGTACTGTGCTAGCCAACTTGTATCTGCAATACCTGGAAAAAGATCATTTCAACAGTATCAATCCATGACACATCACGTGGTTAAGATATGTTAACATTGTGTTGGTTGTCGTACCCAAGCGGTTCAGTGTGTAGCACTTTCAGTAGCTGTTACACCAGGTAGATCCCTCCATACAGGTTACCTTAGAGGAGGAAGTTAACGCCATCATTTCCGGTATACTGGAAAACAACAAAAATGACCTAATTCACTTTTTATCTCGCCACGATCGGTGCCAAATCGTGTTTTTTCTTACCGGCATTCAGAGTCTGTAGAGACGAATTCCTGAAGGAGGAACAAGAGTACATAGAGAACGTCTTCTAAAGCCTGTATTTCCTCGCCACGCGATCTTCCATTGCAGATGAAGAATAGACATAATAAACTGCAATGCTAGGAGCATTGTGAGGAGGTATACAGCCAACAGGGGCCACAGGGAACAATAATTCGACGTAGTAGTAGTATCTCCATGTCAGTGCTTTTCAACTGTGGTGGCTAGTCACCTGGCCGGTTGGCGTGATCCAACTCAGTACGGTGATAAAACCCTATCCTGGGTCACCCTAGGGTGACTAGTCGCTTTGGTTGAACATCACTGATTTAAGGTATACATTACAAGTACACAGTGTGTTTGTCAACAATTACATTTAAAATACTTCCTCCAGTTCCTCAGAGCTGGGAGACACCCAAGATACAATAGACATAACCTCTGCGAATTTCAGTTCTGAGTAGACGGAGCAGAAAACTAGTTGGTCCGGGATTCTAAGTTTTCCTGGTGAGTTTTTTTGTCTAATTCCTCCTGGAACTTTAATGTGGTCCTTCCCCATGAACCGAGAATTTCTGAACTTTTAAAAACAAGCATGTTATGAACAAGTTCAATGTATTTTTTAGACTTCTGGGATTCCCTGAAGCTGGCAGCTTCTCCCTGATGTTTTGGAGATAGGTGTCAACCAGTGTTGATGGTCATATGCAGTTTCACACCACCTGTTTCCCATCTGTTCAGACTTGCAAGCTGATTCCAACTGCATGCTTTGACTGTCATCAGATCCGGGTAGTTCGGATGGCTCTTTTTATTGCTGGGCACCCGGCTGTTGTAAGGCTCTCTAGATGATGTTGAAAATCTCTTCACATCTTGTGATGTTTTCCACAGATCTATGACAAAGATGACTACGGTACCCGAAACGGTTTGCCGATGCACTGCAGCAAGGATAGGGTCATCAAGGCGAAATATAACACCAATTCGAATGGTCTGCGGATCGAAGGTGTCCCAGTTAGAAAGTTTCACAAGGGCGACTCACTCCAAAAGAAGTTGAAAGGAATTTCTCGACAGGTTGATAAATAAGGCACTTGTGCAACATTTGGGTGTCTTTATTATGGAAACGTTTAGTCAGCCACTGGCTGGTGAAACGATTCTAGAATATACTCAAATATTGCAAAAGTGTCTTATTTACCGACACCATATACCTGAAAACAAAGCAGAGGTTTACAGTATTTCCTGCTGAGGATGCCACAGAATCTACATCGAGGAGACGGATAGAAGTTTGTCTATTAATCCAAATAAACATAAATACGTCTGTAGAATAAGTAACATCAACTCTGTGTATGTGCTGAGATGGATCACAGGGACAACGTCAGAGGAAGAAAAAACTAGTCTGGGATATACGAGAATTGCTGATTGTACGAAAACTTCTCAAGTGTGAAATATTGAACCTACAGTGTTTTCTTGTTTTTCTTCGTCTTCTTCAAGGTCTTCTAAACTGGGTTCCACTGAAGCCTGTTGGAGCTCCATGGAATTTTTCATTTGAGTATTTTAAGGTGAATGACTAATTATTTAAGATATCCGAAGTATCTAGAGACAACTGGTGATTACGAAGATTTGATATGTGTTGTATCCAGGCGGATACAACAAACAACAACAGGATCTCCTGTAAACTAGCAGTTGTATCCAGGTGAATACAACAAACAACAACAGGATCTCCTGTAAACTAGCAGTTGTATCCAGGTGGATATAACAAACAACAACAGGATCTGTAAACTAGCAGTTGTATCCAGATGAACACAACAAACAACAGCATCTCCTGTAAACTAGCAGTTGTATCCAGATGGACACAACACAGCGACAGGATCTCTTGGCATCAGTTCAAAGATTAATACATGTATTGGAAAAATGTTCTTCATAAGGGGAAAAAACGATCTTATGAAATATGTAGGATAGCCAAGACGAGAGAATAAATTGTTAAAAATAGAAATGTCAGAGTGGAAGCACTGAGAGCCACGTACAGCATGTTACTTTGTGCACCGGGTCGTAGTGTTAATGAGGAATTGAGACCATTCTTAACTGCTTGTTATACAAAGTATTACACTGGCAAATAATAAATAAATGGTTTAAAATATCGACACAATGGAAAAATAAACACATCCCTGCCTGACTGCATGTTGCAGTCAGGCAGGGATAGTAATACCACCTCTCCTCTTCTGCCTCACTTTCTGAACACGCACATCGATTTCAGTCCTTCAGTCCCAGGCTACCATCCACCTCTATGGCAGAGCACCCCCGCTCCATACTCTCCCCTCTCACCAAGGGGCCTCAACCCCGCCACAGACACGCCCCAGGGCGCCCACACACCCTGCAACAGATACTCCTCAGGGCGCCCCAACCCCCGCCACAGACACTCCCAAGGGCACCCTCACCCCCCTACAGATACTCCTCAGGGCGCCCACACTCCTGCCACAGACTCCTCAGGGCGCCCTCACTCCCGCTACAGACACTTCCCAGGGCGCCCTCACCCCCGCCACAGACACTCCAAAGGGCGCCCTCTCCCCCCTACAGATACTCCTCAGGGCGGCCTCATCACCTCCGCCATAGGCACTCCCCAGGGCGCCCTCACCCCATACAGAGACTCCTCAGGGCGGCCTCACCCCGCCAGACACTCCTCAGGGCGCCCTCACCCCCACAGATACTCCCAGGGCCCCCCTCACCCCCCTACAGATACTCCTCAGGGCACCCACACCCCCGCCATAGACACTCCTCAGGGCGCCCTCACCCAGCTACAGATACTTCCCAGGGTGCCCTCACCTCCGCCACAGACACTCCTCACGGCGCCCTCACCCCCACAGAGACTCCCCAGGGCGCCCTCAACCCGTTACAGATACTCCCTAGGGCGCCCTCACCCGCGCCACAGATACTCCCCAGGGTGCCCTCACCTCCGCTACAGACACTCCTCACGGCGGCCTCACCCCTAAAGTCACTCCCCAGGGCGCCCACACCCCCGCCATAGACACTTCTCAGTTAGCCCTCACCCCGCTACAGGTACTCCCCAGGGCGCCCTCACCCCCACAGACACACTCCCGGGCGCCCACACCCCCGCCACAGACACTCCTCAGGGCGCCCTCACCCCGCTACAGGTACTCCCCAGGGCGCCCTCACCCCCACAGACACTCTCCCGGGCGCCCACACCCCCGCCACAGACACTCCTCACGGCGCCCTCACCCCATTGACACTCCCTAGGGCCCCCTCACCCCCCTACAGATACTCCCAAGGGCGCCCTCACCCCGCTCCAGATACTCCCCAAGCAGCCCTCACCTCCGCCACAGACACTCCTTACGGCGCCCTCACCCCCATAGACACTCCAGGGCGCCCTCATCCCGCTATAGATACTCCCCAGGGCTCCCTCACCCCCTACAGATACTCCCCAGGGCTCCATCACCCCCGCTCCAGATACTCCCCAGGCAGTCCTCACCTCCGCCCCAGGAGGTGAGGGCACTCTGGGGAGTCTCCCCAGCGAGCCTTCATAGTTTAGTAGACGGTTACATATTAATACGAGTGAAGTAAAGTCGTCTGATAATATACAGGCTGGTAATGACCAGTCTGGTGCAACTACACATTCTTAGTTAAGACTTCGTTTTCAAAGGTTGAGAGACTAACGCATCTACGTTGTTTATAAAGTGACGTATACGTCTGTAATACAGCACAAATTTCTTTTTTACCTCCTCCATATCTTTATTACTTCTACGTATATAATTTTTGTTGCAACGCTCTGTGATGACGGAAATATCTGCAGAGAACTCCACTTCTTGAGTAGTTCTCTGAAGATAGTTTCCTTATCAAACTGCGTGGTTCTTAGAGCAGTTATTAGTATTAGGTTTAACCATGGTCTAGGGTGTTAGCTATTATCCAGTAGCTCTAAGGAGGTCTTGGAAGCTTGTTTATCTGAGCTACAACTGCAAGAGTGTGTGTGATCGTGTGATCTCTATAGTAGTTGTGGGATTTGTGGAGAACCCTGGCCGCGTAGGTCAGTCCTAGAAATACTCCCTTCCCTGCAGTCATCCGCCCCCTTTCTAGATTATTATTATTATAATAAAAAAGAAGCGCTAAACCACAAGGGTTATACAGCGCTGCAGGGCAGGAAGGAAGCGAGTGTATCAGGTGGCAAAAGGGAGATGGATGAGTAATAGGTTACGGAAAACAGCGGGTCAGTGGGTAGTGAAAGGGTAGAGGGCAGCAAGAGATTGAGGTAGAAAGGGCTGAGGGGAGTGCGAAAGGTATCATCATCAGAGTTTGTGGAGTAAATCAGTCGTTGTCAAGAAGTCAATGAAAGAGTCAGGATTAAAGGTGGGTCCATCAGCAAGAAAGAAAGGTAAAGAAAGAGTAGTAGAGCGGAGATGACGTTGGAGGTTAATTCTGCGTGCTCGTTGATAGAGAGGGCAGTCTAACAGAATGTGGCTAATCGATACTGGAACTTTACACTTTTCACAGAGAGGAACAGGGCGCCTCTCCATGAGATACCCATGAGTAAGATGAGTGTGGCCAATGCGAAGACGGGAGAGAGTAGTCTCCCAACCTCGACACTGATGACAAGAAGACGGCCAGTTACCTATACTCTGTTTAACAGACTGAAATTTGTTACCAAGCAGATTAGACCAACGTTGTTGCCAACGGGTGTGAAGGTGGGTAGCTATTACAGCAAAATAGTCCGTAAATGGAACACCTCTATATGAAACTGGTAGGTCATGTACTGCTGACCGCGCAGCAGTGTCTGCCTGTTCATTGTCCTGTACATCAGCATGACCAGGGGCCCAACAAAAAACAATATCTTTATGCTTGGTAGAGATGCGGCATAGCCAAAGTTGGATACGGAGAACTAAGGGGTGAGGTGTATCAAATTTTCATATAGCCTGTAGAGCACTAAGGGAGTCTGAGACAACCACAAATGGTGACACAGGCATAGATGCAATACGGATAAGTGCTGCAAGAATGGCATACAATTCAGCAGTAAAAATGTTAGCCGAAGATAGTAAATGCCCTCGCACGATGCTCTCCGGAAACACTGCTGTGAATCCGATGCCGTCAGAAGACTTAGAGCCATCTCATTCTCATGCCATCTGTGATGGCATGAGAATGAGAGTGGAAATGGTCAAGAAAAAGAAAGCGGGAAGCTACCATAGGCAGTTGGGCTTTCGAGCAAGGGAGTGAGAAAGAACAGACTCGAACAGCTGGAACTTCCCAGGGATGGTAGGGAAACGTGAGATGCTACATGAAGAGACGAGCGAATGTAGGCGAAGAGAGAAGGGACGGAGCAAACAGGGGCGGTGAACAAATAAAGAATGTCTACTAATATCGGTGACCATTCTATAACTGGAAGGATTGAGGAGATCATGGGAGTGTACATAGTAACGAAGGCAATGGGCATCACAGCGATTGGACAAGGATGGAACATTCACTTCTGCATAGAGGCTCTCAACAGGGGAAGAGCGAAAAGCACCAAGGCATAAACGTAATCCTTGGTGATGGATGGGGTTAAGGCTAGAGAGAGTAGCAGGAGAGGCCGCTGAATAGATCTGGTCACCATAATCGAGTTTCGACAAAATGAGGGCTGATTGTAGGCAAAGGAGAGTTCGACGATCAGCTCCCCATGAAAGATGAGCAAGGGTTTTAAGAAGGTTTAGCCGGCTGTGACAAGTTGCCTTCAGAGAGGTAATGTGAGGTTTCTGGGATAACCTACGGTCAAAGAGAAGGCCTAGAAACCTGACTGTATCATGTTCAGGGATACGGGAGCCATAGAGGTACAAAGGATGATCGGAGATGACAGAGCGTCTAGTGAAAGTAATTTGGTGAGTTTTGGTACTGGAAAATTTAAACTCATGTGTGGTGGCCCAATTGGAAACACGGTCGACCGCATGCTGGAGAGAAACTGTAATGAGGTGACAGTCAGCGCCTGCACAAGCAATAGCGAAGTCATCAGCATAGAGGGATGACCAAATATTGGATGGAAGACTAGAGGTCAAATCATTTATAACAAGGAGAAAAAGTGTTGTACTCAGAACACATCCCTGGGGGATACCTTCAGCTTGGAGAAAGTCTGGGAAGAGCACATTATTAACCCGAACACGGAAATGTCTGTCAGTTAAAAATTTCTTAAGGAAGGATGGTAGATTGCCTCGGAGGCCTAAGGAGTGGGCTTGGGCCAAAATATTATACCTCCAAGTTGTGTCATATGCCTTCTCAAGGTCAAAAAATATGGCAGTAACTGAGTGGTTATTCGCAAAGGCATTACGAACATACGTAGAACGGCCCTTATGAAAGCTATATTGACTAGTGGAGAGACTGTTGTGTGTCTCTAAATACCACATTAAACGTCGATTTACCAGACGTTCTATCACTTTGCAAACTGCACTGGTAAAGCAATGGGACGATAGTGGGAGGCATCATGTCCCGTAGTACTCGGTTTGTGGAAAGGGAGAACAATGGCAGATTTCCACAGCTGGGGAAGAACTCCTTGTGACCAAATAAGATTGAAGAGGTGTAAAAGGACTGTAAGGGCTGACTGATGTAAATGTTGTAACATCCGAATATGAATGTCATCAGGCCCAGCTGCCGATGATCGGCAAGCTGAAAGTATTGCCTCCAGTTCCTGAAGTGTAAAAGGCACATTATACTGTTCTTCTCTGAGAGAAGAAAAGTCCAAGGGTGCTAACTCTCTGGCAAACTTCGAGGAAAGAAACGAGGGGCATAGATGGAGCCCCTGAGAAATACAGACCAGATGATTGCCAATTTCATTGGCAACATCTAGTGGGTTTGCTAGGCACAGAGACTGGAAAGGTAAACACGGAAGTGGAAGAAGGGAAGGAGGGAGCAAAGAAGATTTGAGCAATGGGGATTTTTTGGACTTCTGAGAAGTAGAGGGGCGATTGGTAGAAGGTGTCTTACGAGGTCTTGTCGATACTGGGGCTAGTGAGGGAGAACGCGAAGATGTGAGAACAGACTGAGGTGTTGTAGTAGGGACGTCTGAGCCCAGGACAGCAAAAGAATTAGATACAGGAGTGACTATGGGAGGGGTAACCACAGAGGAGGCTGCAGAAGATTGGACCCCAGAAGTAGGGGGACATTTTGAAACACGAGAATAAGAAACACGGGGCAGTCTCCCTTGGAGGTGGAGATGAGAAACTGCCATAGCATAAGGGAGACCTTCTGCCTATTTGAGGCAACGGATTTCACGCTCATTTAAGTATATCTGGCAACGGTAAGAGTACGAAGGGCGAGCCTCATGACAATTAAGGCAAGAGGAAGGTTGACTGCAAGATGTATTAGAATGGTCATCGGCACCACAGACTGGGCATTCTGGTATAGATCTGCAATATTTCGATGGGTGACCAAATCGCCAGCAATTTCTACACTGTGTAGGGATCACCTTTTGAACTTGGGATGGGAGTTCATGGCTGTCAAAAGTTAATCGAGCCACATTGCAAGGGTATCGTCTCTGCCCGCAGGCAGGAAGGGCATAACTGTCTACCTTGAGGATTGGGAGATCCTGGAGTTCCAGCTGTTTGAGAATGTCATTGCCACATGTCTGAAAATTCTGTTGGACTATGGTATGAGGCAGAATGACAGTACCACTACAAAAATTGAGGGAATGATGTTTATCGATAGTGACAGGAATAGTACCGATATGTGACAGAAGAGAAAGATCGTGAGCTTGAGTAGCATTCTGGACAGTGATGATGCACGTACCATTCTTGAGAGCATGAAAGGAAATATCTCTACTAACATGGCATAGGAGCACCTTGCCAATACTGTGGTTGGAAAGATAAGCAATAGAGGAAATCAGATGTAATGTAAAGAATTTAGTCCATTGTGTATTCCGAAACTGAGCGTGGAAAGGGAGTGCATGACTTGCTGATCTTTTCTGAGAAGAACGAGAAGGTGGTGCAGTATCATCATCAGGCAATTGTCGTTGGCATTTAGGAGTGGGACCAGAGTTGGTTCAACATGGAACGGGCTGGCGATTCAAAAATTGCCACACCGTAGAGGGAGAGGCCGGAAGCATAGTCAAAGGAGAGCAGAGGTCAGACAAATCGAAGGAGTCAGTCGAAAGCTCGGTACCTGAAGCGGGTGAGGAAACAACACCAGCAAGAGGTACAAGGGCAGCAGGAGTGTCCGAAGAGTGGTCAAAAAACAAGGCAGGGTCAGAATGAGGTGCGGTATCAAGAAGGGGCCCGGGGGTAGTAGGTTCACAGAGTGGGATCTCCATGATTAGGTTACTCCTTTTCTTTTTGTTTTTAAGAAAAAAAAGAAAGAAGAAAAGAAATGAAAAGGAATGAAAAGGCCGGAAATCGCCCTCCGCACCCAAGAGGACCTCAACACGGCAAGTAGTGCAGATGCGGCATGGAACTCTTACCATACCCTACCCTTCATGCCAGTAAACCAGCAATCCAGGATAGCAACCTCACATCTGCCGAGCTACCTCGGTTAACAAAAGAGAGGGTGGCCGAATATCCACCACAAAGCATACCTCCTTTGGCCACCACCCCTGGAATCTGAAAGGCGGCTTCCAGAGGTACACCTGTCGCCCAAAAGACACCCAAAGCCAAACCCCGGGAGACCGGAGAGGGAACGGGATATCCCCAGGCGATCCAGATTCCATGGCAAACTACACCACCGCCAAGAACCTCAACGGAATGGGATTGACCCCGGTACCCTTCTCCCTACCTATGAACCAGTAGGCCTGTGGGAAGAATCCCAAAGGCCAAAAAGAGGAAGGGAATAAGGGAGGGAGGAGGGGGAGGAGGAGGAAAGGAAAAAGGGAGGATGGGATAGGTTAGGTGGAATTGGGGGGTAATTAGGTTCGGTCTGAGGAAGGAGACCAACAGGTCTAATTCGTCAGACCAAGAGCCTCTTCACCACTCCAAGGAGCCCCTTTGAAGAGGTCCCCTTTCTAGGAACATCCCCCCCTTCCCCAACGAGCCTAACTCCACCCCTTTCTAAAAACAAGTTTTTTTCCTTTGAGTGCTATCTTTGTATTATAGACATGTATATTATCCACGTAGTGTACATACACCACAGTATTTTGGAGTCATTTACCTTCAGTACTAATGAACATTTTTTTAAGAAAAAAGTATATCTTTCAGGGTCAAATTTTTTATTCTTGCTCCCCGAGGCGCCCTCCTCCTCCTCACCCCCCCCGGTTTCCCCTTCCATCTGCTCCCCCTTTCCCTCCGCCCCTTCTCCCACTTCTCATTCCTCCAGTCATGGAGTGGTTGGTTTACACCGGTTGTCCAAGACTAAAAAAAAGTGAAGAATTCAGTCATACTGACTGAGGCCTGTGTGCCAAGTATACTGAGTCAAGGTGATGAGGAAGACTGGTGTTGAAGAGGAAGACTAAGGTAAACAATAGTGTTGAGGAAGATTGAGGTAAGCAATAGAGTGCTGGAGAAGATTAAGGCAAGGTAGAAGTAGTTCTGTGTTAGGTAGATGTAGTTATGTGTTAGATAGATGTAGTAATGTGTTAAGGTAGACGTAATTTAGTAAGTAAGGTAGACGCAGTTATGTGTTAAGGTAGACGTAGTTATTTGTTAAGTAAGGTAGACGTAATTACAGTAATGTCATAATTATTATGGATTTTTTTTTTGAAAATTCGATATTTTTCTACTAAAAGGTCAATTAAACCAGTTTCACTGACTGCTAGTGTATTTATTTTTATACACAAGTACAGGTCAACTATTTTACATTGATTAATATTTGGTTTGACCAGCCCTAGCATGCATAAGTGTTCTGTGAGTTGCTCTTGGGTCGTAATGGGATCTTCGTGTATTTCATCCTTCAATACAGACCATATACTCTCAATAGGGTTTATTTCGGAGGAATATCCAGCCAATAGGAGCAGCTCAACGCCATTTTGTGCATACCATGTCTTTACTGATTTTGCCGTGTAACATGGGGCTGAGTCTTGTTGGAATGTCCAACATCCATCACTATGCCAACCTCGCCTCGCATGGGCCAGTAGGCCTGTTGCACTGTTCCTTCTTTCTTATGTTCTTTTGTTCTTATGTTCTTATCTGAGGCAGTAATTGGCGTTGTCGTACTTGTATATACTCAACCTGGTTCATAGTACCCTCAACTATGTGCAAACGACTTTTCCATGAACGGAAATGGATCCCCACACCATGATTCATCTCAGGAAATTTCACCGTCTTCTTCAGACATTCAGGCATAAATTTCTCACTTAACCACCTTCTTACAGTCAGCACACGGTCATCCATCACTCGAATGATTGATTCATCAGAGAACACCACCTGCAACAATAAAAGAGACAATAGAAGCTGAATGGTAATCTTAACCTGCAACAAAAGAAGAGACAATAGAAGCTGAATGGTAATCTTAACCTGCAACAAAAGAAGAGACAATAGAAGCTGAATGGTAATCCTATTTTTTCCAAATAGAATTATCATTTTATTAAATGACAATGACCTGAATAGCTAAATGTAATTCTTACCTGATCCCATTGTTCAGAAGTCCACTCAATGTGATTCTTAGCCCAGGATAAACGTTCCCGTATCATGGAACGATATCCTTTCAATCCGTTTTCCAAAAGCCTCTCATAACTGTCAGAGGAAATCTGCAAGGTGATTTTCTGTTAAGAACCATTCGTATTATTTTTCTGTCTAGGTGTTGTTTTTCGTTTTCTACCCCTCAAGGAAGGTTCCTTGATGTTGGTGAGGGGCTCTTGATTTAGGGAATTGGATTTGTGCTCCAGTTCCCCGAATTAAACCTGAATGCCTTCCACATCCCCCCCCCCAGGCGCTGTATAATCCTCTGGGTTTAGCGTTTCCCCCTTGATTATAATAATTTCGTTTTCTACCACATCTTCCCACCCCTGTTTGAGTTTAAATTTTGATTGTGATTCAATTTCTTCTTAATTTTATTATCTGTTTGAGTTTAAAAAAAAGTTTTATTGCTATTTCTTTCTTTTTCAGTGTATTGTCACTCAATAAAACGCTTATCTGTCCCACTGTGTGAGGTCTCAAATCACTATTTTTGCCATTTCTGTTAACCTTTTTTTCTAACCATTAAACTGAAAGAAAAAACAAAAGTTACTTTTGGTAGTAAGCATTGATACAGAAAATACACACTAATGGAATTATCACAGTCAATATGAAGCAGAAATCAATATTTGCGCACCAAACCAGGACATCAAGTATTATGTTAAATCTTGATGGTTGGCATGAGGCCCACATGTTACAGCAGTTACGTATACTAGGGCTGGTCAAATTAAATATCGATTGATTAATGTAAAATAGTTGACCTCTCTTGGTGTATCAAAATAAATCCATTAGCCGTCAGTGAAATTGGTTTAATTGACCTTTTAGTAGAAAAATATAGAATTTAAAAAAAATACATAAGAATTATGGCAGTAATGAATATGTTAGGTAAGGTAAACGTAGTTATGTGTTAGGTAAGGTAGACGTAATGTGTTAGGTAAGGTAGACGTAGTTATGTGTTAGGTAAGGTAGACGTAGTTATGTGCTAGGTAAGGTAGACGTAGTTATGTGTTAGGTAAGGTAGACGTATTTATGTGTTAGGTAAGGTAGACGTAGTTATGTGTTAGGTAAGGTAGACGTAGTTATGTGTTAGGTAAGGTAGACGTAGTTATGTGTTAGGTAAGGTAGACGTAGTTATGTGTTAGGTAAGGTAGACGTAGTTATGTGTTAGGTAAGGTAGACGTAGTTATGTGTTAGGTAAGGTAGACGTAGTTGTGTGTTAGGTAAGGTAGACGTAGTTATGTGTTAGGTAAGGTAGACGTAGTTATGTGTTAGGTAAGGTAGACGTAGTTATGTGTTCGGTAATGCTTGAGAAAGTTATGTGTTAGGTACGGTAGATGTAGTTTGGCGGTGAGTGGGCGTTGGAGGCGCCAGTAGCTTGATTGCTAACGCACTCAGCTCACACATTGACGTCTGTGGTTCGAGCCACGATACGGGTGGAAACAGGACTATTTTCCTTAAGACACGTTGTCCATGTTCACCTAGCAGTAAAATAGGTACCTGGATGTTAGGCGACTGGTGTGGGTCGCATCCTGGGACAAAATTGACCTAATTTATCCGAAATGCTCTGCACAACATGGGTCTTTCTATATAATAGTATGTCATTGATGTCATCTAGGACTGTATACCTTGTACATGTACTCGTAGAAATAATAATAATAATAATAATTATTATTATTATAGGCTCCCTCGTGGGTGGGTGTGAGTGTAGGGGTATGTGTATGGGTGGGTATAGGTGTATGTGTAGTGTGTTGATGTACGTTGGGGTGTATGTGAGGGTGTGGGTGGTAAGTTGTCTGAGCTTCATTAATAGTAGTAGTCGTTAAGACAAGATAAGATTTGTTCGGATTTTTACCTCGTAAACTTCGCTACCCAGGATAACCCAAGAAAGTCGGTCCGTCATCGAGGACTATCTGTCGTATTTCCATTGTGGTCTTCAATCTTGTCTTCCAGAATGCAACCCACAACAGTCAACTAACGCCCAGGTACCTACTTACTGTTAGATGAACAGGGAGAGCAAGTGTAAGGAAACATGCCTAACATTTCCACCCATGTCTGGGACTGAACAACAGACTGTGTGTGAGAATGAGTTGCCTACAGAGCTACGGCGTTGTAGTGGTAATAGTCGTAGTGGTCGTACTTGTTGTAGTAGTATAGTAGTAGTAGCTGTAATATAGCTTTGGACTACAGGACTTATATTATTATTAATAGAACATTTGATTTAAATAGTTATATTTGTTTATCAAGATCATTTGGAATATATTAATTTTTAGCCGCTAGGCTGCCAGGTGTTGTTGCTCCATGTTGTTTACATTTTATAATTACATTTTTTTTTTCGTAGGTAGGGATTGCATCATTACATTATTTTAGGCTAGGCTATTATATAACCATCAGAAGGTTACAAGAGTATATTGGTATTTGTAGAGTAACGTAATTATGAGATTTGATGGGTTTTAAGGGGGGATGTGTTAGACTTGTCTTTATCCATTTTTGAAAATCTTGTCTGTTTTGGATGATTGATTATATACTAATAAGGTTTTATGATATTCATAGTATGGTTCTGAGTAAAATTTAAATGTTTATAAGGTAGGGCTAGATATATTTAGGGTTTTTGTAAAGCATTTTGAGATGAAAATATTTTTCATCATTCTTACATGTTTAAATTATATTTATATATACATGTATAAATATATAAGGTGCTAAAAAATAGCCTTATTATTTTATCAATGGTTAGGGAGCTAGTAATTAGCTGTTTAGTGTTATGATTTGTTGTGTTATTTTGTATAGGGTTAACAGTGTACAGCAGATTACTGGTTGCCCCAGTGAAGCGCTAGCTGTCAGTGGGGGTGGATGTGTTTCCATTTCTTCTGGTTTGGACCAATATTTCGACCTGGGACTGAGTTGGGAGGTTATTTGTGTATCCTAGAGGATGGTAAAGGACCTCTATTCATCTGGGATAGAGGTGCGTGCATTCCTGAAGTTGATAGGTATGTGCGCTTTCATTGTATTGGTGGAAGGTAGTGGGGGGGGGGGTATTCTTGCCTTGGGTGTCAATAAAATTGTAAATATTGGTAGAGACTATAAGTGGAATAATATGTGAGTCATGTTATTTTGTTTACGTAGTTATATTTTATTGTAGAGGAAGTAACAAGTGAAGGATAGCTTTAGTGGTGACTTAGTGTGTGTTAACTACAGTAAACTAATTTTTATTAGGATGATAACAGCAACTGTAGGCTGTGCATTATCATCCCCCCCCCCTATTGTGGGCATTATGATATAATCATTATTGTGGCATGCAAAGAGTATGTTACAATTAATTCGGTGTATGTCACACTCCCAAATAGGCTGCTTCCCAACCATAGAACCGGGTGGGTGCTAAAGGTTTAACGATCGATAGGGTACCCGTCGTTAAATCAGTACCTTGGATCATTAACCAATCACAGGCAAACCCGCCAAAGCTGAAACAATGTGATTCACCTGCGGGAAGGATTGGCAGACTTGCCTACCTGCTGGTTGAGTACGGTGCTTTGCCATCTGTCACCGTGGTGTACACTTTTTTTTTCTATCTATACATATTGTACATATCTGTATATAGTGGGTGAAGGCAAAATATACATTATAGTCTACTGCTGAGTTTGTGTGCTCCAGTTCCCATTACGACCAGGTCTTACAGGCCATTCATTACCTGTGTTCGTAATAATTGTTAACAGTGATTGCTATATATTAATGATTATTATATGTGATCCTCATGATTATTACAACAGATAACATTTTCATTTCTCATTTCATTCCCCTTTTATGACATTATTGTAAAGCATTCACTCTCTTCATTTCTTCCCCATTCCTGATGTTACTGTGTTCGGCGAATAATCCCTCATCTTACTTGACGATTCCTGTTGATGGAAGACCAAACACCCATGTCCTTGGGCCTGCCACTTCCAGAGAACATATCTATGGATATGCCCATGAAGTCATTGTAAGGGAGATGTTTACTAAAAAGTGGGTTTGTTAAAGGAGCCTTTGCTTCAATATCTGCCATTTCATCTTCCGGGACACCAGCATGCCCCAGACACCAACAAAACTACAACCTTGTACCGTGCGTTAAGATGAGCTGACATCTCCTGGATCTTTTGGACCACAGGAGAGACAGAAGCATACTGAGCCAGGGCAGATAGAGTACATAGGGAATCTGAGTACACAGATAAGATTTTCTTAGGATTTTTAACCCCGGAGGGTTAGCCTCCCAGGATAACCCAGGTAAAGTCAGTGCGCCATCGAGGACTGTCTAACTTATTTCCATTGGGGCCCTTAATCTTTTCTCCCAGGATGCGACCCACACCAGTCGACTAACACCCAGGTACCTATTTGCTGCTAGGTGAACAGGACAACAGGTGTAAGGAAACGCGTCGAAATGTTTCCACCCACCGGGTATCGAACCCGGGCCCTCGTGTGTGAAGCGGGAGCTTTAGCTACCAGGCCACCGGGCCACAGTGAACCGAAAACCAGCTAAGCCAGTAATCAGGACAAGGACTGTAAGGACTGCATGGAGATCCGCAGTTTGCACACAGGATGGTAACTTCACAATGAGTCCTCACTGGCAATCACAGCAAACTCATCACCAGTCAGGCTTCAAAAAATTAGACAAGGTCATCACCGGGGCTACATACTGCCTACAAAGACAAACCTCAGGCTTTGTCTAGGAGGGTAGAGAGAAAAGTCAACCTCTCTGATTTCAGACACATCGAGGTCACAATCTAGGAGACGGGCTTACATCCAAACTGAATAGGACGCCACTTACGAAAGACTGCAATATAAACGAACAACTATGAGCATGCCGAACCCGCAGCAGGTAGCGCCGACCTAGTTCCCCATGACGGAGATGCAGGAAAAGCTCACTACACCCAACACAGAGGCTTTCGACAGGGAAAGTACGGAATGCAACTGTGCAAAGACGTATCCCCAGGTGATGAACAGGGGTCAGCAAGAAGTGCTGGAAAGGGGTGGTCAGCGAGTAGATATGACATTCAGTATCCAGCCTGGAACGGCACAAGGCTGCATACAGGTGTAACATTGTGTACTGATCCTCTTCCATATGCCGTGGGAGAGCACTTTAAGAATTTCTAGCGCCCGCAGTGTGTCCACTTTGAGATTCCTTTTATAAGAAAGATCTCAGAAGTGTCACCTTCTCCTAGTGGAAAACCGGTAGCCGTTAAAAGCAGCCCACTCCATGATGTCCACTGTCACTTAAGTCAGTGATAGGTCACTCCAAGAGTAGGCGCCATGCAGTAAGTACACTGCAAGATTATCCACATACAAGGGTAGCCTTGACTCCATTAGGGATAACACTGACCACACCATTCATAACCACATAAAAATACTGTCTTGCAAGACACCCTCTGTCTGACTATTTTGGGTTATCCTAAGAAATTTACACTTATGTTGCTATGTATGATAATTTATGTATCTGTACCTAAATACACTTGCTAACCTCCTTAAACAATCTGTTAATTAGAAACTGTTGGAGACACTTGTACAGTCGCCCTAATAGCACCCGAGTCTGGAGACGACGAGGGCACCAAACCTCCGCTATGTATCATACCGAAGTATAAAGACGTCTGGTAAACTCCTCATGAATGGCACCAGCCAGCCAGCCTTACTATACCTGGAGAGAGTTTCGAGGGTCAACGCCCCCGCGGCCCAGTCTGTGACCAGGCCTCGCGGTGGATCAGGGCCTGATCAACCAGGTTGTTACTGCTGACCGCACGTAAACCGACGTACGAACCACAACCCGGCTGGTCAGGTACTGACTCTAGGTGCCTGTCCAGCGCCTTGAAAACAGTCAGGGGTCTCTTGGTAATCCCCCTTATGTATGCTAGGAGGCAGTTTGAGCAGTCTTGGGCCCCTGACACTTCTTGCGTTTTGTCTAAGCGTACTCTTAGCGCCCCTGCTTTTCATTGGGGGGATGTTGCATTGCCCGCCGAGTCTTACTTTCGTAGGGAGTGATTTTCGTGTGCAGATTTGGGACTAGTCCCTCAAGGATTTCCCAAGTGTATGTTATCATGTATCTTTCTCGCCTGCTTTCCAGGGAGTACAAATCGAGGGACTTAACCGTCCCCAGTAATTTAGGTGATTTATCGTACTTATACGTGCCGTGAAAGCTCTCTGTACATTCTCCAGGTTTGCAATTTCGCCTGCCTTGAAAGGGGCAGTTAGTGTACAGCAATGTTCCAGCCTAGAGAGAACAAGCGATTTGAAGAGAATCATCAATGGCTTGGCATCCTTAGTTTTGAAGGCTCTCATTATCTATCCTTTCATTTTCCTAGCGGCTGTGGTAGACATTGTTGCGTTCTTTGAAAGTGAGATCCTCTGATATTGTCACTCCTAGGTCCTTCACATTAGTTTTTCGTAGTATTATGTGGTTGGAATTTGTTTTATACTCCGATTCCTCGAGTTTTAAATATCGAAGTAATCGAAATTTGTCTTCTTTGAACTTCATATTGTTTTCTGCAGCCCATTTAAAGATTTGGTTGATGGCCGTTTGGAGACTTGCGGTGTCTTTGATGGATGACACTCGTGCAGATTTGGGTATCGTCGGCAAAGGAAGACAAGGTGTTGTGGCTTACATCTCTGTCTGTCACTTAGGAAGATGAGGGACAGGATGGGAGCGAGTACTGTGCCTTGTGGAACAGAGCTTTTCACTGTAGTCGCCTCTGATTTTACTCTGCTTACTATTACTCTTTGTGTTCTATTTGTTGGGAGGTTATAGATCCATCTACCAACTTTTCTTGTTATTCCTTTATCACGCATTTTGTGTGCTATTGCAACATGGTCACACTTGTCGAAGGCTTTCGCAAAGTCTGTGCATACTACACTTAGATTTTGCTTATCCTCTAGGGCATCCACGACCTTGTCATAGTGGTCCATTAGTTGGGATAGGCAGGAGCGGCCTGCCTTAAATCCATGTTGCCCTGAATTGTGTAGCTGATTAGTATTTAGGTGGTTGGTGATCTTGTTTCCTAGCACTCTTTCAAAATTTTTATTATGTGGGACGTTAGTGCTATCGATCTGTAATTCTTTGCAATTGCTTTACTACCACCTTTGTGGAGTGGGGCTAAGTCTGTTGTTTTTAGTGACTGTGGGATGACCCCTGTGTCCATGTTCCCTCTCCACAGAATGAATGCTTAAGGCACGTGATAGGGGCTTCATGCAGTTTTTGATGAACACTGAGTTTCACGAGTCTGGGCCTGGAGCAGAGTGCATGGCCATGTCATTTATTGTTTTTTCAAAGTCTTGTGGTGTTATGATGATAACAGAGATTTTTTAATAAACCAAATTTTGAGTCTCGGTCATAAAAAAATCATTTAGATTATCGACTCTTAATGTAGTAGCTTACTAAACGCTGAGTTATATTGGGACTTTGTATTTCACTCATTTCCTTGCTGTCATCTGTGTAAGTCCCATGTCGTCTGAGCAGAGATCCAATACTGAATGTTTTTGCCCTAGATTTTGCATAAGAAAAGAAATATTTTAGGTTTCTTTTAATTTCATTTATGGCTTTAAGTTCTTCTTGAGTTTCTTGTCTCGTGTATGACTCCTTAAGCTTAAGTTCGACCTTTGTTATTTGTCCGACCAGTGTCTCCTTTAGTATTTTATATATACTGGCCCCTTTCAGCAACTCTTTTATTCTTCGCCTTTACTGTATAGGGAGTATATCTCTCTAGTTTACATCTTCTCTTCTTTTGTCTTAAAGGGGTGTGCCCTGAGCATACCTCAAGTGCCACAGAGCTATTTTTTTCTAGGCAAAGGTTCGGATCCGTGTTGTTTAGGATATTGTAGACTGAAGATTGCGGAACCCAAACTGCACGAAAGAAATGCAGGTTTTTCATCTCCAGGTACCAGATAGACGAACATTCAGCGTCCTCTCCAACAACTTGCAGGTTGGAGTCCCAACCTGGGTTGATGATAGCCTGAACCACTGTGGGGAAACATCCCACCTGTCCAATTACCATTAGTTACCTTCAGTAAAAACGTTAAAGAGGGAGTAGGGAGGTAATTTAACATATAGACCCGCTCCCTCATGGTCGTTCGGGTATTGGGGTGAGTTTAGGGAGTAGGTTTGCCTGGGCTTCCTTGTGGTAACTGGCTAAACAGGACCATGATTAAGCAAATCTAACATTTTTTATAGTATTATTAAATTCAAAGGAATGTCACAAAAAACTGTGAAAGGAAGATCGATGAATTTGTGAGCTGGATCTGGGAAGAGTCAAGACTCCGACGGTCCATCTCATTATGTGAGCATGTATCTTCTTAGGGCAAACACTAAACCTGTAGGGGTCAGCGCCTGGGGAATGGGAGATAATGAGGTTTGATTTATGTGATGGAAGCTCTTCACCAGCATCAGCTTACTATTTTGGTTACTCTTATTACTTTAAATATATTCAAAATAGTTTTGCACGATGTAAATGATAAATGACCCCATATGTATTCTTTGCCAATACTTAGAGGAAAACACAAGAACACGTTACGGCCTTGGTGGGCAAACAATTATCAGACACACATCGTCATGGTGTTGAGGGAAATGAACTTGCAGGGTAAATGTACGCGTCCAGGACTTTCCAGTCAACCGTGGGCGGCTGTTTCGCACTGTCATGGTGAGTCAGCATCTATGGGATCTATCAAGGCGAGTCAGCATCTGTGGGATCAGTGGCATTGTCGCTACTTACATGTGAGGACTATTTTATTATAATTGTAACTAAGCGCTAAACCATCTGAGGACTAGTACATTGTCTTTATTAAAACCACAGTTGAGCTCCTGGTCATCATCCTCAGGGACGCCCAGCCCCACTGCAAAAAGTATTGAGTCATGCTGACACGCTAACATCTATTGCTAGATACCGACGCTCAGCCAGCAGCACACTTTGTTTACCTCGTCCCAAAGCTCCACTTTACACTTTCTTCAGCGCCCTCACGTGTTTACTCTGTCTTTATCTCTGAAAGTACTAATGTTATCATTATTACATTCATGGGAGAGCACTAAACTAAAGGAATGTGAGGCATCCAGATTCGATCCAAGGAAGTGTAAGGGAAGTCGTATTCCTAGAATCAAGAATCCCTTATATAAAGAAACCTCCCTAGATGGGCCACTAACTTTAATAAGAAATTCTACGTATGACACATTTTTCGAATTAGTTTACTGCATCAATTTCGAATTCCCGGTTTTGTATTTGCTTCCAGCTTACAACCCAGCCTCGTAAATTCTGTATTTCTTACATACGGTTTGTAGCAAAGTTTTCGATTTATGTTAGTCAGATTAGGTTAGGGCATTCTAGCCAAACTAAATCTTTCTCGATCAGCATTATCCACAACACTGAACTGAAATATAAGACTACATCTGACATTAGTTCTCCCTCCCACTATACGGCTTTTTTTTTTTCATCAATATATCATTGATAATGTTAATTCTTCGAGAGTCTCATTCCCAGGCCTTTCTTGTATTATATCTCCTGTGGTACCCTCTCCAAGATAGCTGTGAAAGGAGTCAGTTATAAGGTATGAAGAGTACTGTGACCTGGCAGGTCACTTTGTGTGCTGACCTGGTAGATCATTCAGCTCTTACCTAATAGATCCCTCAGTTCTCTGACCTGGTAGATCCCTCAGTTCTTTGACCTGGTAGATCCCTCAGCTCTCTGACCTGGTAGATCCCTCAGCTCTGACCTGGTAGATCCCTCAGTTCTCTGACCTGGTAGATCCCTCAGTTCTCTGACCTGGTAGATCCCTCAGCTCTCTGACCTGGTAGACCCCTCAGCTCTCTGACTAGTAGATCCCTCAGCTCTCTGACTAGTAGATCCCTCAGCTCTCTGACCTGGTAGATCCCTCAGCTCTTTGACCTGGTAGATACCTCAGCTCTCTCGCCTGGTAGACCCCTCAGCTCTCTGACCTGGTAGATCACTCAGCTCTGACCTGGTAGATCACTGAGCTCTGACCTGGTAGATCACTCAGCTCTCTGACCTGGTAGATCACTCAGCGCTGTCGATGGATAAAAGGGGTACACAAATAACCCGCACATAAAAGAAAGAAGCTTACGACGACGTTTCGGTCCGACTTGGACCATTTACAAAGTCACACTAACCAGATCAGATCAGATCAGGACTCACAGGTAAGGACCCACGAGGGGCGAGGGGCAAGTGGGGACAGTGCGAAGAATAGACGGTGAGAGGAGTGTTTTGAGTCGAAGAGAGAAGAGTCAGGACTAGACCCAACTGCTAAGCCTGGATAAACAATGACGAAGACGGTGTAGAAGACATCAGGAACTCTGCAGGTGCTGACTGGGGAGAGCATTCCTTTGCTAGCTTCCACACTGGACAGACGTACCTGCTCCCGATTGGCTGCATGCTTTGCTTGCTCCTGATTGGCTGCCTTGCGATCCCCTTGCTGGAAGAAGCTTTTGATGTGTTTGTTGAGGAAATATTGCATTGATTTTCTTGTTTCAAGAAGACATTGCCTGATTAGTTGATTTCTGGAGATTCTTCATCTTGGCTCCAGGATTCTGTTCGTCGCTGGCTGCCTGCCCCAGGGCAGAACGTAGGCCTCTGCACTCTTGCAGCTGGGTGAAGTCTTCCCACCTCATCCTGTTGGGTGTCGCCTGCTGATATATTGTTCAAGAGCAACACCACCACACCTCTGCACTCTGTGTATGTGTAACCCTTGCGTACCGACATCCTCTTACCCATGTTCGGTTGTGAAGGCATCTCGGAGAATTAGACAGCTTTTTTTTTAACCAATATCTTTTTTTGTGTGACACGGGTTTAGCTCTCTGTTGTGCCGTAATCTCCTCAGAGGCCAGTCAAGCCTTCTTCATTGAGGTGGTTAAAGATCCCCACACAGTGGATCGGCTTGACTACATCGCTTTGGAGACACCAGCACCTTTCTCTCCTCTAAATTTTTCTTCTTTTTTTCTGGATCGGCTGGACCTGCTCCTGCGTCGGTAGGAGTATTCGTCTGGTCCGGTGCCCGTGGCTGCATTCCTTGTAATTAACGCACGAGAAGCCTCATCTTGGCAGGTACACTGTACAACACAAACATGACCTGTCAGAATTACGCACTTGACGCCACTTAGACGCCACTTACGATTCAAGCAGCATACCCACCTGTGCTGCTGTCATCATGGCAACTGCACAGAGACCCAGTTTTCCGACAATTGCCCTGATGTTAAAGTACTCTAAAGATGACAAGGATACGATTGATTATGCTTCTACCTTTTTCAACATTACCCAGGCTCGGATGATAAACATCTTCAAGACACATACCGGGTGTAAAGTAAATCTTGATCCTGTCAATTATGACTTATGTACCAGTAAGGAAGTCCGAGAAAAGCTCTTTCAGGCAGGTTTTGCTATCGATTGGGCTCCTGATCATAAGGCCAGGAGTACAGTCGTGGCAAAATTTGTTGACTCATCTCTGATTAACGAATACAACCAGAACAAAGACGCCTTGATGACAGACATTTCATCTCAAAATCATGTCACAGTTGAGGAACTTTTCCATCCTGAACGTTCTAACATTCTTAAGATCAGATGTTCCACTCCAGATGAGGCTTATAAGTTGTTCAAACATGGTGTTCGAGCTAACTACTTTCTTCTTCCACCTACTTCATTGTTTCTTCCTAACTATGTTCCTATTCATCAGTGCTACAAATGCCTTGAGTTTGGACATTTAAAGAATACTTGTAACAAGCAACAGCTGTGTTCTAAGTGTTCTTCTCCAGGCCACACATGGCAGAAATGTACCAACCCTCCAAAATGCTTGCACTGCTCTCAGTCACATTCTGCTACTTCTTTCAACTGCCCTACTCGTAAGGAATATGTTTCTTCCCTACGAAAAGACCAACCTCTGAACCTTCCAAACCCAGTCTTGACTCCATGCTCACAAACACAGACAACATCCTCAATACTTACCAACCAAATTCTTCTGTTCCTCCTGCTACCACTTCTACAACTTATCCTTCCTATGCTGCTGCTGCACAAACAAACCTTCCCTCGGCTTCTTCTTCCTCAAAACAATCTAATATCCTTGAGACCATTGTGCTCACTGCTGTATACTGTCATAAAGCATTTAAAAGTACCAACTATCCCACGATGCTGAATGATCTTTTGAAAGCCAACAATTTTGACCCCATCATTTTCCCTCCTGATTTCTTTCTTCCCAAGGATGAACCTTTTCCCAACTCCTCTCTCTCCACTCCAGAAACTCCTCTTCATGATCCTACTCAGGCAGACCCTTCTCTTTCCTCCCATATGCCAAAATCCTTTCCTTCTAATCCTTCCACCAGCTCTGGCTCCAGCACCAAAAGATCTCAATCTCGTTCTTCCTCTACTCGTCCTTCTCGTTCTCCTACTCACAAGTCTCGATCTCTTACTATGAAACAAAATTATACTGACTCTCCCAAATTCAACGAATATCTGAATACAGTTCAGCACTTAATAAATCAACCCTCGTCCTCTCCCTCTCGCCCCAACTCATCCTCTCGTCTTACCTCTACATCTCGTCCCACCTCCTCCTCCCGCCCCCTCTCATCTTCCCCTCCCCGTCCTGAATCCAGAAACCGTAAAACACAACCGATCAAATATAGATCAGGTGATGGTACACACATGATGGGTTATCACGATAACCATAAGAAAGACTTACATTCCCCACCAAATAACCTCAACCATGGCCCTTAAGGTTATTCAATTTAACATACGAGCTTATAACGCAAACACATTCTTGCTGACCTCGTTGAATCTGAACAACCAGACGTGTTGTTATTAAACAGCACGTGTGTGCGTGATGATCAACGTGTCAGACACTTAGGATATACAGCCCGTCAATCCCCTGCTGAAAACTGGAATGGCGTAGCTATTCTTGTTAAAGGCACCATTAAACATGAGTTCTTATCCCTTCCATTTACATATTCTCACAGCATGGCTGTGAAAATTTACACGATACACGGACCCATCATCCTCTACACGACATATACCAGACCCAACCAAAACATTAACATTCATGATTTAACCATTCTTTTTAATCACACACATCTCCCTGTATACCTACTTGCCGACCTCAATGCCAAACACACTGACTTCCATGACAACTCCACAAATTTGCATGGTAGGCAACTTCATACACTTGTAACACAGAAACATCTCATACACCTTGGACCTTACTTCCCAACAGTCTTTACATACAATGGCCAAGCCACCCCTGATAAAATTTTTACAAACAGAGCTAGTAATCGCTTACATCACTACACAACACCAGGACCGCTCTCTGGATCTGACCACATTCCTATCTTTTTCCATATTTCCTCAAATCCTATACTCATTCCAGTTCGCCCCTCTCCAGCTTATTCTCAGGCGGATTGGGATCTGTTCAAACAACGCCTAAACACTCTTGATCTCACACACAACTATGACAATAGACCAGTATCAGACATAGACACACAAATTCAACGCATTCAACAATCAATTACCCAAGCCGCTACAGAGGTTGTCCCAATGACACACCACAAAGTACGTTACTCTTTCCGCCCATCAGAAAGAACAAAAAGACTACTCACATGTTACAGACACCGTTTCCTAGCAAACCAAAACAGACTAAATATCATCCGATGGGACCTCACTATTTTACGTACACATATCGTCCATAGCCTAGATGATGACCACGCCCGACATTGGCAATCAGTTATAAACACAACAGATGCCCAGCGTACAAGAGATCCCAAAGCATTCTGGTCATCCATTCGGAGACTTACAGGCACTCCTCCATCCACAACCTTTAGACACATAAATCACAACAACAGACAGATCTCTGACCCTGCTGAAGCTGTAAATATTTTCAAAGACATGTGGGAAAACATCTTCCACCCACATCCACCAGACCAAGCTGTCATAGCACATACATTAGACATAGAGAGATGGGTATCCAATCATGAAGATTTAACCAATCCTGATCCAATCATAAGCCTAAACACCCTATCTTCCACGCATCCTCTAAACTTTCCTTTTACTGTAGATGATGTTCACTCTTTACTAACACACCTTCCAAAAAAAGCTCCAGGTGCTTCTGGTCTATCACATTCAGTCCTTCGTCACCTTCCACTTTCTGTTGCTTCCTGTATCACTGACCTCTTTAATGCCTTCCTTGCATCTGGCTATTTCCCTCCATTCTTTAAATCTGCAACTGCATGTCTCATACCAAAACCTGGAAAAGACTTGACTGACCCCAAGAACTATAGACCTATTAGCCTCCTTGAAATTTTGGGTAAGACCTTTGAACGACTTGTAAATATGCGACTCAGGACTCACCTAGAAACAAATAACTTGCTTACTGAAAGACAATTCGGTTTCCGACAAAAACGTTCTACCCAAGACGTTTTGAATATACTCCTGAACTATATACGTATCAATAAAGCCCAGAACTGTACCTCCACCCTTGCCACCAAAGATGTAGAGAAGGCTTTTGACACTGGCATGAAGGATTAAAATACAAACTTTGCACATCCTTTGAATTAACTGTAAATATGATGAAATTATTATGTCACTTTTTAGATGGCCGAACGATGCGTATACGGTTCAGAGATCATTATTCGGACTATTTCACATTAAAAGCGGGTGTACCCGAAGACTCTGTCCTGTCTCCCACCCTATATATACTCTACACGAATGATTTACCTGAACCTCTTTACCCAAACACACTTACCCTTTCTTACGCAGACGACATCACTCAACTCACAACACATGAAAACATTCGTTTCCTAGCACGCAGAACACAAAGAGAGGTCGACAGGATTTACCGCCTGGGAATTATTATGGCGCATCAAAACCAACCCAAATAAGTCAAAAATCACTTACTTCCATAGAAGGCGTGATGTCCCGACTCCTGTCGAACTCAAAACAAGCACCTCCCGTACCCCCATCCCACGCTCCTTCTCAACAGTTGTCCTTGGTGTTACCCTCGACAACACACTGAACCTAAAATCTCACATTACTGCTAAGACCACACAGGCGGGAATTGCGCTCTCAAGGTTATATAAGCTGAGAGGAGCCAGTCCCAAGACAAAACTACATCTCTACAAAGCACTCATTCGTCCTCTACTCTCTTACTCTCCACTCGCTCTGACGTTAACCGCCAAGACAAACGCACTAAAATTCCAACGCATCCAGAATCGAGCATTACGTTGGGTGTTAGGAGTGAGGTGGGACGAATTTGCCACCAGTGAATCTCTCCACCTCACGACAAACACACCAGCTTTGAACGTATACTGGAAGACACTCAGTGACAAACAACTTGACAGACTTGAAGCATATCATGACCACTGGACTACATAGCAGATACTCTCAGACGTCCTTACAATGATGTAAATCTCTTTCAAACGTTGTATGATCCGGTACCTCCACCACAATACAAATAAACTACCTGACTTAATTAGCCTAAATATTCCAATAACTTAAAAGTGCCATTGTCATAGAGCTGTGTCTTTGTGCGTTTTGAGCTGAAGTGCTTGCGACGTGCGTTTGCGTTGCCTTTTACAGTAACATGTGCCTGAGCCGTGTCCAGTCATTGCAAGTTGATATGCTCACGAGAGAGATAATGCTGAATATTATGTTTTCATTGATTAGCAGTTGGGTATAGTCCTGACACTTTTCCTCATTCTTAAGATTTTTTCCTCTCCACAACTATCTCCTTCATCCTGTCCCCACTTGCCCCTCGCCCCTAGTGGGCCCTTACCTGTGAGTCCTCAGTTCAGTTCAGTGCTGACTGCATCTTGCTGGATGGAAGATTGCTGCTTCTTGATGGTGATTGGTGGCTGCAGGCGACAAGGGAGGAGTTCAACGTTGATTGGTCATTTCATAATGTCTTGGTGGTTATTTGGAATTGTGGCGTTTTTTTACGATGAAAGTGTTCTTGGAGAGTACAGTTCCATTTTCAAGACGTTTGAATCGTTGGAGAGGAATTATCATGAGACGTGTTAACAAGTGTCGAAATCGAGGATCTTGAATGCATTTTTCAGTATGCTTTATAAGTCTTGGAAGTTCAATTTTACAAGCATGGTTGGAAGATTCGATGACAAACTTGACTGTCTTTTGGATGAGGTGAGATTTGAGTTCAGATGGCTCCATGTCTTGAGGATAATTTGCTGTGGTGCAGAAAGATACTCCACCCCAATCAATGTACTTGTCGTTATCTTCATCTTGTACAGTATCGAATCTAGGGTCGTGGGCTGGTGTTGTTGGTGTTGGTAAATATGCATTATCATCTTCATTGTCATCTTCAATGGACGAATGGGAAGATGTTTCTGGTGGAAAGGCTTCTGATTGGTCGGTTTCATTGAGGAGTGGAGGCGATGGAGACTTCTCATTGGACGTTGTTAGTGACGTCACTAGTTGTTGGTGGTGTTGGAGCTGCTGTCGCAGAGGTGCTAATTAAGTCCTTGGTGAATTTTAGAATTTCTTCCGAAGGTGGAGATGCTGGGAATATGTATGATGGCATATTATTTAATGCAAATAACTCGTTGATGGTAGAGTTAAAGGATCCAGGTACAGCCATGTTCTGCATGTGAGCGTATAGTAGACAATAGTGGATCTTCGTTACGTCACATATTGGAGGAGTGATGATGGTGGAGGCGGGCTGAGTAGATGCTTGAAGTAATTTTGTAGTGTCTGCTTGTATCTTTGCAATTGCTGCATACGTTGGAGTGTTGCTAGTAGGTTTTTTCTTTGCTGCATCTTGTGTTTTCTTCATAATATCCTTTCTTGTAGGACATTTTGCTGCCAGTGTATGGTGGTCATTACTCTTGCAGTTTAAGCACGATGGTTGTGTTGGAGCAGCAGCGTTGCAGGAACTGAAGGTGTGTCCCTCACTACCACATGTAGTGCAGAACTTCTTGCCTTTTACTGGACATGCTTTGGTGGTGTGATGGTATGAATAACAGTTCCAGCAATGTTGAATGTAGTGGTATCTCTCTCTGCTTCAATGTAGGTAGGACTGATATAGTAATAGTAGACAGCAAGACCTTCGTTCAGAGCAGTGGCAGCCATGTTCACGTCGGTGAAGGTGACCTTGAGCATGGACGTTGCATTTGGGATTTTTGTAATGCTGTCAACAGTAGCCCAAGTATTTTGCGTCTCGATGGATGACTTGAGTTCAGCAGTTGATTGAGAAGTCAGAATCTTGTCAAGTTTTTTAAGGAATACTGATTTCCTTGCCCTGAGGGCAGGAGATGATGTAACAGTAAACCCTTGAGCAGTAAGAGTTGTGGTGGCTTCTGTAGTGAGTAGCTTCTCTGCTTCAGAATCATCGTGACACACAACAATGAATGCTTCTTTCAGTGACAAAATGGTGTTAAATTATACTTGCAGTGCTCCCTGAACAACAGTTGCAAGAGCAATCTTCGTTGAATCATCAACGGTACCACTTTTTGGCTTGATCTTTACACGCTTTGCGTAGCTCATCGTGTAAGTCAAGGCGAAGACGACGCTGGTTAAGGTTCCCCTCCCCAACGGGGATCGTAGGGAGACAGAGTAAATAAGGAGAGCTGCTATGACCTGCCTGGGCGAGAGTCAAGAGCAGAATCCTCCCTCTCCACTAACCAGAAGTGGAGCAGGACGGCTATATATAGGCAGGAAGAGGTGGTGGTAGTAGCTTACGACGACCGAAACGTCGTCGTAAGCTTCTCTCTTTTATGTGCGGGTTATATGTGTATCGTTCCAGTCACGGTATTGTGCCTTTTTTTGTTATTTTTTTGATAAAAGGGGCACTTGAAGTGGTCGCTTTGCCAGCAAAATCTGATCTAATGGTGTGCGCAGTGCTCGCTTACCCTTTTTTTACTCAAACTCAACACGAACACTATTCCAACAAAGAGTACATTGACCATCAAAACAAATAATCAGTATATTTTCAGCCTTTCATCAACCCTCCCAGGGAATGTGTACATCACTGTAGTCTTCCCTTTAACAAGAGTCATGGAATAAAATAGTCCACCCTACATTTGTTGACGAAAAAACTTAACACCCATGTCTGGTGTTCTACAATTAATTTTTTATTAGAAATCAAACTACTTATGACTGGTGGTTAACAGATGACGAGCACCCTTAATGACCCTCGCTCTGTTGACAGACTTCGTACCTAATTGACCGAACAACCATGATAAGTAACCTTAATGACCCTTTTGCAGTCAGTAAATTTTAAACCTAATTAGCCAGATAACCATGACAAGTAACCTTAATGACACGAGGTCAGTGTGGTGTACACGAGGTCAGTGTGGTGTACACGAGGTCAGTGTGGTGTACACGAGGTCAGTGTGGTGTACACGAGGTCAGTGTGGTGTACACGAGGTCAGTGTGGTGTACACGAGGCCAGTGTGGTGTACACGAGGCCAGTGTGGTGTACACGAGGCCAGTGTGGTGTACACGAGGCCAGTGTGGTGTACACGAGGTCAGTGTGGTGTACACGAGGTCAGTGTGGTGTACACGAGGTCAGTGTGGTGTACACGAGGTCAGTGTGGTGTACACGAGGTCAGTGTGGTGTACACGAGGTCAATGTGGTGTACACGAGGTCAATGTGGTGTACACGAGGTCAATGTGGTGTACACGAGGTCAGTGTGGTGTACACGAGGTCAGTGTGGTGTACACGAGGCCAATGTGGTATGCACGAGGTCAGTGTGGTGTACACGAGGTCAGTGTGGTGTGCACGAGGCCAGTGTGGTGTGCACGAGGCCAGTGTGGTGTACACGAGGCCATTGTGGTGTACAAGAGGCCAGTGTGGTGTACAAGAGGCCATTGTGGCGTACACGAGGCCACTGTGGTGTACACGAGGTCACTGTGGTGTACACGAGGTCACTGTGGTGTACACGAGGTCAATGTGGTGTACACGAGGCCAGTGTGGCGTACACGAGGCCAGTGTAGTGTACACGAGGCCAGTGTGGGGTACACGAGGTCAGTGTGGGGTACACGAGGTCAGTGTGGGGTACACGAGGTCAGTGTGGGGTACACGAGGCCATTGTGGTGTACACGAGGACACTGTGGTGTACACGAGGTCAGTGTGGTGTACACGAGGTCAGTGTGGTGTACACGAGGTCAGTGTGGTGTACACGAGGACAGTGTGGTGTACACGAGGTCAGTGTGGTGTACACGACGTCACTGTGGTGTACACGAGGCCAGTGTGGTGTACACGAGGCCAGTGTGGTGTACACGAGGCCAGTGTGGTGTACACGAGGCCAGTGTGGTGTACACGAGGTCAGTGTGGTGTACACGAGGTCAGTGTGGGGTACACGAGGCCAGTGTGGGGTACACGAGGCCAGTGTGGGGTACACGAGGTCAGTGTGGGGTACACGAGGTCAGTGTGGTGTACACGAGGCCAGTGTGGGGTACACGAAGTCAGTGTGGTGTACACGAGGTCAGTGTGGTGTATACGAGGTCAATGTGGTGTACACGAGGTCACTCGTGTGCACGAGGTCACTGTGGTGTACACGAGGTCACTGGTGTACACGAGGCCAGTGCGGTGTACACGAGGCCAGTGCGGTGTACACGAGGTCACTGTAGTGTACACGAGGTCAGTGTGGTGTACACGAGGTCAGTGTGGTGTACACGAGGCCAATGTTGTGTGCACGAGGTCAGTGTGGTGTACATGAGGTCAGTGTGATGTGCATGAGGCCAGTGTGGTGTACACGAGGCCAGTGCGGTGTACACGAGGCCAGTGTGGTGTACACGAGGCCAGTGTGATGTACACTAGGCCAGTGTGGTGTACACGAGGCCAGTGCGGTGTACACGAGGCCAGTGCGGTGTACACGAAGTCACTGTGGTGTACACGAGGTCAGTGTGGTGTGCATGAGGCCAGTGTGGTGTACACGAGGCCAGTGCGGTGTACACGAGGCCAGTGTGGTGTACACGAGGCCAGTGTGATGTACACTAGGCCAGTGTGGTGTACACGAGGTCACTGTGACGTACACGAGGTCAATGTAGCGTACACGAGGCCAGTGTGGTGTACACGAGGCCAGTGTGGGGTACACGAGGTCAGTGTGGGGTACACGAGGTCAGTGTGGTGTACACGAGGTCAGTGTGGGGTACACGAGGTCAATGTGGTGTACACGAGGCCAGAGTGGTGTACAAGAGGCCAGTGTGGTGTACACAAGGCCAGTGTGGGGTATACGAGGCCAGTGTGGGGTACACGAGGTCAGTGTGGGGTACACGAGGTCAGTGTGGGGTACACGAGGCCAGTGTGGGGTACACGAGGCCAGTGTGGGGTACACGAGGCCAGTGTCGGGTACACGAGGTCAGTGTGGTGTACACGAGGTCAGTGTGGTGTACACGAGGTCAGTGTGGTGTACACGAGGTCAGTGTGGTGTACACGAGGTCAGTGTGGTGTACACGAGGTCAGTGTGGTGTACACGAGGTCAGTGTGGTGTACACGAGGTCAGTGTTGTGTACACGAGGTCACTGTGGTGTACACGAGGTCACTGTGGTATACACGAGGTCACTGTGTGTGTACACGAGGTCAGTGTGGTGTACACGAGGTCAGTGTGGTGTACACGAGGTCAGTGTGGTGTACACGAGGTCAGTGTGGTGTACACGAGGTCAGTGTGGTGTACACGAGGTCAGTGTGGTGTACACGAGGTCAGTGTGGTGTACACGAGGTCAGTGTGGTGTACACGAGGTCAGTGTGGTGTACACGAGGTCAGTGTGGTGTACACGAGGTCAGTGTGGTGTACACGAGGTCAGTGTGGTGTACACGAGGTCAGTGTGGTGTACACGAGGTCAGTGTGGTGTACACGAGGTCAGTGTGGTGTACACGAGGTCAGTGTGGTGTACACGAGGTCAGTGTGGTGTACACGAGGTCAGTGTGGTGTACTGAGGTCACTGTGGTGTACACGAGGTCACTGTGGTATACACGAGGTCACTGTGGTGTACACGAGGTCAGTGTGGTGTACACGAGGTCAGTGTGGTGTACACGAGGTCAGTGTGGTGTACACGAGGTCAGTGTGGTGTACACGAGGTCAGTGTGGTGTACACGAGGTCAGTGTGGTGTACACGAGGTCAGTGTGGTGTACACGAGGTCAGTGTGGTGTACACGAGGTCAGTGTGGTGTACACGAGGTCAGTGTGGTGTACACGAGGTCAGTGTGGTGTACACGAGGTCAGTGTGGTGTACACGAGGTCAGTGTGGTGTACACGAGGTCAGTGTGGTGTACACGAGGTCAGTGTGGTGTACACGAGGTCAGTGTGGTGTACACGAGGTCAGTGTGGTGTACACGAGGTCACTGTGGTATACACGAGGTCATTGTGGTGTACACGAGGTCACTGTGGTGTACACGAGGTCACTGTGGTGTACACGAGGTCACTGTGGTGTACACGAGGTCACTGTGGTGTACACGAGGTCAGTGTGGTGTACACGAGGTCAGTGTGGTGTACACGAGGTCAGTGTGGTGTACACGAGGTCACTGTGGTGTACACGAGGTCACTGTGGTGTACACGAGGTCAGTGTGGTGTACACGAGGTCAGTGTGGTGTACACATGGTCACTGTGGTGTACACGAGGTCACTGTGGTATACACGAGGTCAGTGTGGTGTACACGAGGTCACTGTGGTGTACACGAGGTCAGTGTGGTGTACACGAGGTCACTGTGGTGTACACATGGTCACTGTGGTGTACACGAGGTCACTGTGGTATACACGAGGTCAGTGTGGTATACACGAGGTCAGTGTGGTGTGCGGATATCTACAAAACAGGTTAGTCCACAGATGTGTCTAATCTCGAAAAAACAAAAACAAAAAAATCTGTACAGGTAACAAAAAACAACCGAATAATAAATAAGTAGTTGTGAACCTTGCAATGATTAACCAGTAAATCAAGAGCAAAAAACTTGCTGCTGAAGTGCCCCTCAAAACTTCGTCTCACTGACCTTGACACAAGTAAGTTTTGTAAATAAAATTATTATCAGTTCTAGACCTGGGCCAAAGATATAAACTAATATGGATCAGATAAGTGGATAGCTGCCACACACAACAGTGTAGCTGCCACACACAACACACACAACAGTGTAGCTGCCACACACAACAGTGTAGCTGCCACACACAACAGTGTAGCTGCCACACACAACAGTGTAGCTGCCACACACAACAGTGTAGCTGCCACACACAACAGTGTAGCTGCCACACACAACAGTGTAGCTGCCACACACAACAGTGTAGCTGCCACACACAACAGTGTAGCTGCCACACACAACAGTGTAGCTGCCAGTGTAGTTGCAACACACAACAGTGTAGCAGCTACACGTACAGCACTGTACCTGCAATGCGCAACAATGCAGCTGCCACACAACACTGTAGCTGCAACACGCAACAATGCAGCTGCCACACAAGTGTAGCTGCAACATACAACAGTGTAGTTGCTACACACTCGACAGTGTAGCTGCTACACACACAACAGTGTAGCTGCTGCACACACAACAGTGTAGCTGCTATACACACAACAGTGTAGCTGCCACTTACAAAAGTGAAGCCGCCACTTGCAACAGTAGCTGCCATTTATAACAGTGTAGCTGCCACTTGGAACAGTATCTGCCACTTGTAACAGTACAGCTGCCACTTGCAACAGTGTAGCTGCCACTTGCAACAATGTAGCTGCCACTAGCAACAGTGTAGCTGCCGCTTGCAACAGTGTAGCTGCCGCTTGCAACAATTTAGCTGCCTCTTGCAACAATGTAGCTCCCGCTTGCAACAGCGTAGCTGTCTCTTGCAACAGTGTAGATGCCACTTGCAACAGTGTAGATGCCACTTGCAACAGTGTAGCTGCCTCTTGCAACAGTGCAGCTGCTACTTGCAACAGTGTAGCTGCTACTTGCAGCAGTGTAGCTGCCTCTTGCAACGGTGTAACTGCTACTTGCAGCAGTGTAGCTGCCTCTTTCAGCAGTGTAGCTGCTTCTTGCAACAGTGTAGCTATCTCTTGCAACAGTGTAGCTATCTCTTGCAACAGTGTAGCTGCCTCTTGCAACAGCGTAGCTTCTTGCAACAGTGTATTTGCCTCTCGCAACAGTGTAGCTGCTTCTTGCAACAGTATATTTGCCACTTGCAACATTGTAGCTGCTACTTGCAACAGTATAGTCGCCATTTGCAACAGTGTAGCTGCCTCTTGGAACAGTGTAGCTACTAGGAACAGTCTAGTTGCCACTTGTAACAGTGTAGCTGCCACTTGTAGCAGTGGTGTACACCACAGCAGTGTAGTTGCTGCTTCTTGCAACAGTGTAGTTGCCACTTGCAGTAATGTAGTTACCACTTGCAATGGTCTAGTTACCACTTGCAACAGCGTAGCTGCCTCTTGCAATAGTCTAGTTGCTTATTGCAACAGTGTAGCTGTTTCTTGCAAGTGTTGTTGCCACTTGTAACAGTATGGCTGCCGCTTACAACAGCCCACAGCTTGTTATAGCAATAGCTGACTTACTTATAAATTATTCTGAACGGCCTGTTATTTTTTTTTTGTCTTACTGTATACCCCGGTCGACCTTCTATCCATCTTGGGTTTACCTTGATATGAATATTTTTCTTGTGTGTTCATTTGCGTCAAGTTGAGGGACGTGATTATCACGAACAGAAGTGACCACAAATATATAACCACAGTTATATATTAATTATTGGTTTATAAGATACTGAAACGCAAATGGAATGGTTTGAATTTGAAAATTGTATTCATGGGGAATCTCACAACACCCGGGGATTGAGAGATATTTAGGTATGATGCAAGGAAAGGGAGGGTGGCTCTAATGCTTTGGATCAAGAGCCCTTCAACAGCAGGAAAGCACACTGTACCCTTTAAGGTAGTGTTGGTGAATCACTAACACAGTACACACCTTGGTAACAAATACTGAACGATGGCACGAAAGAAGCGAATATGTTGGGAAATATGTAATAAGATTTTTGTACATTTCGTGTTGCAAGTGAGGTCGTCTTCAGCGGACGGCTGAAGAAAATGCGGGAATCACATTTTAGTTCAAAAAGTAGAAACTAAAACTAAAATATATTAGAAAAGAGTGAATCAATACTTACGGAAAATAACCATAAGCGTGTTTGACTTCTCAAGGTGAGCAGCATATAACAGCACAGGAGCAGCACCATGGTTATTACATTATCGTTTACATAAATAACCTAGCCATTATTATATTCACAAAAACTTATAAACCCTTGTGGGCAAATTAACGTCGCTGCGTGGGATGGATGAGAATCGTAGTTCAATTTTTACAGTCTTCTGACATTTAATTTTGTCTTATAAGATGAAAAACAAGTCTTTAAAACTCGTTTAGGCTTGATTTTGGGACCACTAGGTTGGTTGGTTAAATAATAATAGTAATAACAATAATCTTTATTGCTACAAGTACATGATATAGCTTATACAGCCCTAGTTGACATCAGTGACATGGCAGAACATTTCAGGCAACTTAAGTGAATTTTGTCCCTCGGATGAGACCCTCACCAGTCAGCTAACACCCAGGTACCTACTTATGCCAGGTGAAAAGGGACAGCAGGTATCTTACGGAAACACACCCAATGTTTTCACTCGTACCGGGTAACAAACCCCGGACCTCTGTGTTATCTGAGTTCAATGCCAACCGAGCTATGAGACACTAATTGAGTTTAATACTGTATATACCTGCTCACTCAGGAGTACTTTAATCCTTAAAATAGGAATTAAAGTAAACTGTCAGTTTATATACAGTGAGAGACGTAACACCTCACGGTGTGTATATCCTCGTAGGAAATAGATCCAGTTATAAGAAATGTTGGTTTAGTTACCAATTACTCAGCGGAACTTCGAACATTATTTTACACTTTTCACTACATACAAATACATGCCACATTCATATACAAAGTTATAATTTTTTTTTACACCTTGATGCATGAAGTGCTACTTGCATAAGCCTTAAGACTAAGCCACTATAGGCTACATTTTTTTCCTCTCACTTGCTACAACGTCTTATGAACCCTGAAAATGAAAAATTCCTGTCATCCTGCTTGAGAGTACCTGAGGGACTCGCAAGCGAATCTACTGTATATAACTGTGTATTAGGATAAATGGTAAGTTAGATACCGTAACTTTGTTAGTTTTTTGTGTACATACCTGAGATATGATTAAAATGTGATGAGTGTTTAAATAGAACATTTTTGTCCATAACTGATTAAGCACTGATGATATATTGTACCAATATATTCATGTTTGTATTTTTTGGTCAGTGTATTCTGTCTATTAATAAAGTTCACATAGAATATAGAGGATGGTAGAAGAAAATATTCAAACAGCTCCAGGGAGAACCTTGAGTTTTCCCTGAAGTACGTTTTTTCTCTTCTCTGAGGATGAGAGTTCCCAATCCAGTTCTAGAGGTGGTAACCCCCCCCCATTCTCTCTCTCTCTCTCACACACACACACACACACACTCACACAGATATATATTACACACAGATATATATATATATATATATATGTATATATATATATATATGTATATATATATATATATATATGTATATATATATATATATATATGTATATATATATATATGTGTGTGTATTCACCTATTTGTGGTTGCAGTGGTTGATTCATAGCTCCTGGCCCCGCCTCTTCAATGATCGCTACTGGGTCCCCTCTCTCCCTGCTCCAAGAGCTTCATCATACCTCGTCTTAAAACTATGTATGGTTCCTGCCTCCACTACGTCACTTGCCGAACTATTCCACTTCCTGACAACTCTGTGACTAAAAACTATGTATGGTTCCTGCCTCCACTACATCGTTTGCCAGACTATTCCACTTCCTAACAACTCTGTGGCTGAAGAAATACTTCCTAACATCCTTTTGACTTATCTGAGTCTAACTTCCAGTGGTGACCCGTTGTTTCTGTGATCCATCTCTGGAACATCCTGTCTCTGTCCACCTTGTCTATTCCACGCAGTATTTTGCATGTCGTTATCATGTCTCCCCTGACCCTCCTGTCCTCCAGAGTCGTCAGACCGATTTCCCTTAACCTTTCTTCGTAGGATTTTCCCCTTAGCTCTGGAACCAGTGTGTGTGTGTATACTAATGATGACTTTTATGCAATTTCTAAATTTGATCGCAGTTAAGAATTCTATATTCCTACTCATAATTTCAGGTGGAATAATAATTATGGACACATTCCATTAATCAGTGGTAACCCGGAATCCTGACAGGACGAGACGAGAAATACTATAGTAGTTGCTAGAACCACCACGGATGATAAATAAATGTTCGATGCAGCGTTGCATGTTCCTTGTGGTTTTAACGCTTAGTATTGATAATAATAATAATAATAATGTTCGGTAGAGACAATTGTTAGTTGTAACTAAACATGAAGACCACCCATTTTGAGAGGTGAAAATAATAGTAAATGATGCAGCTGAACCAGTCTTACTGTCAATATTTTGGCTCTGAGACGTAGTGTGGAGGATAATTCTCGGTTAGGATACCATGGTAGCTTTATTATTTAGATTTGCATTCGGTCAGAATAAAAATATAATGCACAGGTTACAAAAAAAATGCACAAAATGTTTATGATAAACTTTATCATACATAATCTCACAAAAATATGAATTAAATACCCATTACCTGTCTCCGCGGGGTTAAGAATACTACTTGATATAGATATTAATAGCACTTTAGGATTTAACTCCTAGACTGACATCGACGGTGGTAGGCGGGGAAAGACTTAGAATATCTAGACAGAATATACATTGTCTATTAAGACATTTTTAGTCTTTTCCACTTGCCAAATCATTAATTCTTCAGGCTCAATCATCTTTGTTTACTACAGTCATAATTTTTACCATCACTTGTGTATGCGCGTAGGACTGTGGACAGTTTCAGTGACTGTCAGTCAACTTTGTCCTTTAACGGACAACCCGGAGAAGACATCATGAAACTTAACAATTAATCTTGCCTGAAAGTAGGTCTGTAAAACGTTGTTAGAAATTACAAAGAATACACAAAACTGAGAACACTGAGTGTATCACTGTTGTTGGATTCCATTAAACATGGGAGAAGACGTAATATTAAAAAGTAAGTATTGGGAAACCAAACAAAAAACTACATTTAATATATTGTCGGAGACGGTTCCAAAATTTACGATCCACTGGCTTTCGTCTTCCATATAAAGCAAGTATTACAAGAATGAACCTAGTATATCAACTTAAAAATAAACTGGGATGATTTTCCTATTTATATATATATACGTATATAGTATATATACGGGAGATTTAAGAGATACATTGTTGATATAAAGGTGGCATATACGGTACATGTTACGTGTGTATCACTGATTATAAGGCGAAAATCTCATTCAGCTCCTCAGAGCTGGGGCGTGTGCCCAAAATACAGCAGGCATTACCCATTTGAACAGCCGCACTGAGCCGCTGGAATAGAAAACTAGCTGCCCTGGGATCCCTAGTTACCCTGATGAGTCTTTTACTGGATATATAGCGAAACTGAAGCGATATCTCCGTAGAGTTTTCTCAAAATAATAATAATAAGTTTATTCAGGTATACACAAATACAGTTATATAGATTATCATATATAGCAGCATATGTGTGGAGAACCTAGGATAACCCAAGTCAGAGTGACTTATTTCTGTTGGGATCCTTTAATAATCTTTACTTCTACAAGTACATGTACAAGGTATACAGGTCTAGCTGGCATTAGTAACATACTACTTTATAGAAAGTCCCTTGTTATGCAGAGCATTTCGGGTAAATTAGGTCAATTTTATCCCAGGATGCGACCCACACCAGTCTACTAACACTCAGGTACCCATTTTACTGATAGGTGAATATTGGACAGCAGGTATCGTAAGTCACATATGTTCGAAATTCTATATTAAATAGCCTGAGATGTGGAAAGGCTAGAAGGTTAAGATGAGAGCCTGTGTGATGAGAGACTAGAGGGGAGTAGTAGTAGTTTTTCACCTAACAAGACATCAGTGATGACCTAATAACTAATAATATCTCTTACATCTACATATACGGTGGGGTATGCTATAACGAACGGTTTATATAACGAATATTTACGTAATGAACGGTAATTCTCTCCTCTGCCTCTTGTCCTGCATACTAAGGTAGGATAAAGTAGAGTATTTGTAATAAAGTTGGTAGACAACAACCTAAGATTTCAAGTTTATCGGAAACCCACCAATAAAAATGATCTCACACACTTCTATTCCAGTCAAGATACCAAGACCAAAAGAGGCATCATCATCGGGTTTTTCCTAAGAGCATACCGAATTTGTAGTCCTGAGTTTCTTGACGAGGAATGTACTTACATTCACCAAACATTTACTGAGTTACAATTTCCTTCTTTTTTCATCAAAGACTGCAAGAAAAGAGCTCTTCAGATCATCAATTCTCCACGCATCAACGCCGCTCCCAACAAAGTTATAATTCTTCCCAACAGCCAGGTTGCACTAAACGTCTCAAAAGTACTTTCACAAGCTAACACCAGAGTCGCCATCGCTTCTACCACTTCAATAAAGGATCTAACCAGGACAAAACCCAAGCACCACGAACCAGTCAATGCAGGAGTTTACACTATACCCTGTGGAGGCTGTGACAAGATCTACGTAGGTGAAACAGCAAGAAACCTCGACACCCGCCTCAATGAACACATATACGCATGTAGGAACGACAACTTAAACAACGCCTGTGTACAACACCGAAATTCCACCAATCATCTTATGAAATTCAGAGACGCCCAATTAGTGATAAAAGAAACTAATTTCCGCACACGCAAGTGCCTTGAATCAGCACTGATCGCTGTTTCGAATACAATTAAACAAAACAACGGCAGCTTCACCATCTCCGAAGTCTTAGCAAGAATCCTCCTGAAAACAGTAAACCCTGCCATCACATAGTCTCTCCTGTTATACTACACAAAGCACAGAGAGTGAACACTGAAACAACCTGCCTCATTCCAGTTTATATTTGTCCAACCTATTTTTATGTTACCCAAGTAATAGCTTTTATATCCTTTTACATGTACGAATTAATTGCTTTTGTCACTACCACTACTACTACTACTACTACCACTAGTGAACATCGAAATGGTACCTCACTAGTATTCACCTCACTCTGAGCCTTTATATACCCTCTGTGTCCATGTATTGTTTGTAATGGCTTGATAAAGCTCCTGGAGAGCGAAACGTTGCCACAATAAATGTCACATTAGTTGCACTTGTGTCCTTTTACTTTACAAAGTAGAGTATTTGTTATTATTTTTGTACTAATTTATTATTTTTTTTATTACAAGTATTAATGATATTCTTTATTTCAGGGGTTTAAATGCACATTTATACACTTTTTTACAATTTTATATTATATTTTCCGTTGTTAAGTGGATTACCCTTATAAATAACGAACGCTTATTATAATAACGAAAGGGGTTCTGGAACCAGTTGGATTCGTTATAACATACCTCACTGTATAGTTTATAATTTACTGAGTTTACCATCTAGCATGTATTAATTCCAAATTTTAACTGGTTAACTAGGCTTATAATTAGTAAATTTTACAGTAAATGGTAGACAGATTAGCGTAATGTAGCACTATTTAGCCAAGTCTGTTAGTCTTTCTTGGGCTTGTAAAAGCTTGCAAGGGAACCGCCATTCTTCCCTTGATGACACCCACAGACAGGAAGGCGTCAGGATGCGTCTCTTGGCCTGGGTCGAAGGATATCTTCGAAACAAACCAGAGAATATAGTACAGCTCCTGTGTCTCTTGTAGCGCTTCTTGACGTTAGGTTAGATAAGGTTTGTCATTAAATAGGACAAGTATTTCTTGACATATGATGACCCGCCTCAGGAGCTTTTGGTCATCTGACTGAAGCCTTCCGCTGGTTTACCAGTCCACTCCTTTAAAAAATTATGGTTATAATTTACAGAGGCTAAGCTATATAAACTAGGTGTTGGTCTAGAGTTCTTGAGCCTCTTGAAAGTGGTGCTCTTCAGATTTAGTTTTTTTAGAGGTTTTTATAGCTCCTGGGTCTGTTGAGGAAAGAGCTCCACCGCCTCTGGGTCTTGTATGGACTGAGGTTATGGGATATGGGGAATACCTAACTAGGCTCGCAGGGTGACTGGTTTGGTCTGCAGTTGTGAATTGCTGTGTATCCTGGTAGAGGGTAGATATCTATTGTGTCCTGCTTAATTAAGCCAGTAAGAATAATGCAGGAAGAGCAGTGGTGCTAACACTGATTCTTGCGGAACCATACTTCTTACTCCATCCGATTCTGATGCCTCATCCCTTACTGTTACTCTGCCTTCTGGCATTTAGGTATTCCGTAACTCACTGGAGCAATATGCGTGTTAACCTTGCTTGTTCTTCAAGTTTCTGGACTAATCTCTGTTTTGGTACTGAATTAAATGTGTTCCTATATCCCAAGAAAATCAGGTCGAAATTTCTAACCCTGTCATTATTTTTATATAACATCAGAACATAAAAAGGAGGATCACTGCAGCAGGCCTGTTGGCCCATACTAGGCAGGTCCTTTACAATCCATCCCACTAACAAAACATTTGCCCAACCCAATTTTCAATGCTACCCAAGAAATAAGCTCTGATAACTCTATCCACTTATTTGCAAGTCCCACTCAAATCCAACCCCTCTCACTCATATATTTATCCAGTAGGATGACTAAATTAATACATAGCATTAGAAATCTTCCTTATGAAGAAAGATTGAAGACTCTTAAGTTACATTCACTTGTTAGACGAAGAATGAGGGGAGACCTGATCGAAGTGTATAAGTGGAAGATAGGTATTAATAAAGGGGATATTAACAAGGTCTTGAGGATATCTCTCCAAGAGACAACCCGCAGTAATGGATATAAATTAGATAAGTTTAGATTTAGAAAGGACATAGGAAAGTATTGGTTTGGAAATAGGGTAGTTGATGAGTGGAACAGTCTACCTAGTTGGGTTATTGAGGCTAGGACTTTGGGTAGTTTCAAATTTAGGTTAGATAAGTACATGAGTGGGAGTGGTTGGATTTGAGTGGGACTTGCACATCGGAGCTTGTTTCTTGGGTGGCATTGAAAATTGGATTGGTCAAATTTTTGTTAGTGGGATGAATTGTAAAGGACCTGCCTAGTATGGGCCAACAGGCCTGCTGCAGTGTTCCTCCTTTCTTATGTTCTTATAATAAGAGTAATTTATTTTAGCCTAATCCAACTAAATATATTTTAGATAAGTTTACAATAATTTAATAATAAACAAACACAATGAAATATATTTTTTCGTTAGGTTCAGAATGATTTTTGCGAAATTATTGCATACACAAATTTTCGCTTGCCTTCTATGGCAAGATGAGCGTTGCTATTTAAGCCAAGATCGCAAGTTTTACGTATTCGGCACGACATATATATATATATATATATATATATATATATATATATATATATATATATATATATATATATATATATATATATATATAAAATATATAAGTCGGCCGTCTCCCACCGAGGCAGGGTGACCCAAAAAGAAAGAAAATCCCCAAAATGAAAATACTTTCATCATCATTCAAAACTTTCACCTCACTCATACATAATGTTTTTGCAGAGGTGCTCAGAATACAACAGTTTAGAAGTATATACGTATAAAGATACACAACATATCCCTTGAAACTGCTAATATCCCAAACTCCTCCTTTAAAGTGCAGGCATTGTACTTCCCATTTCCAGGACTCAAGTCCGGCTATATAAAAATAACCGGTTTCCCTGAATCCCTTCACTAAATATTACCCTGCTCACACTCCAACAGCTCGTCAGGTCCCAAATACCATTAGTCTCCATTCACTCCTATCTAACACGCTCACGCACGCTTGCTGGAAGTCCAAGCCCCTCGCCCACAAAACCTCCTTTGCCCCTCCCTCCAACCCTTTCGAGGACGACCCCTACCCCGCCTTCCTTTCCCTACAGATTTATACACTCTCCATGTCATTCTACTTTGATCCATTCTCTCTAAATGACCAAACCACCTCAACAACCCCTCTTCAGCCCTCTGACTAATAATTTTATTAACTCCACACCTTCTCCTAATTTCCACACTCCGAATTTTCTGCATAATATTTACACCACACATTGCCCTTAGACAGGACATCTCCACTGCTTCCGACCATCTCCTCGCTGCAGCATTTACAACCCAAGCTTCACACCCATATAAGAGTGTTGGTACCACTATACTTTCATACATTCCATCCTTTGCCTCCATAGATAACGTTTTTTGTCTCCACATGTACCTCAATGCACCACTCGCCTTTTTTTCTTCATCAATTCTATAATTAACCTCGTCCTTCATAAATCTATCCGCTGACACATTAACTACCAAATATCTGAAAACATTCACTTTTTCCATACTCCTCCTCCCCAATTTTATATCAAATTTTTCTTTATCTAAATCATTTGATACCCTCATCACCTTACTCTTTTCTATGTTCACTTTCAACTTTTTACCTTTACACACTCTCCCAAACTCGTTCGTCCACTAACCTTTGCAATTTTTCTTTAGAATCTCCCATAAGCACAGTATCATCAGCAGAAAGTAACTGTGTCAATTCCCATTTTGTATTTGATTCCCCATAATTTAATCCCACCCCTCTCCCGAACACCCTAGCATTTACTTCTTTTACAACCCCATCTATAAATATATTAAACAACCATGGTGACATTATACATCCCTGTCTAAGACCTACTTTTACTGGGAAGTAGTCTCCCTCTCTTCTACACACCCTAACCTGAGCCTCACTATCCTCATAAAAACTCTTTACAGCATTTAGTAACTTACTACCTATTCCATATACTTGCAACGTCTGCCACATTGCTCCCCTATCCACTCTATCATATGCCTTTTCTAATTCCATAAATGAATGAAAACTTTCCTACCTTTATCTAAATACTGTTCACATATATGCTTCAATGTAAACACTTGATCTACACATCCCCTACCCACTCTGAAACCTCCTTGCTCATCCGCAATCCTACATTCTGTCTTACCTCTAATTCTTTCAATTATAACCCTACCATTCACTTTTCCTGGTATACTCAGTAAACTATAATTTTTACAATCTCTTTTGTCCCCATTCCCGTTATATAAAGGAACCCTTTACTTCATCATTCCACCAATCACTCCTCTTTCCTCCTGCACCCACCCTAGTATAACCACAAACTTCTGCCTTACATTCTAATACTGCATTTTTAAAACTATTCCAACCCTCTTCAACATCCCCCCCCCACTACTCATACTTGCACTAGCCCATCTTTCTACCAATAGATGCTTATATCTCACCCGAACTTCCTCCTCCCTTAGTTTATACACTTTCACCTCCCTCTTACTTGTTGTTTCCATTTTCCTCTTGTCCCATCTACCTCTTACTCTAACTGTAGCTACAACTAGATAATGATCCGATATACAAATAACCCGCACATAAAAGAGAGAAGCTTACGACGACGTTCCGGTCCGACTTGGACCATTTACAAAGTCACACTAACCAGAAGTGGAGCAGGACGGCTATTGTGCCTTTTTTTGTTATTTAATGATCCGATATATCAGTTGCCCCTCTATAAACGTGTACATCGTGGAGCCTACCCATCAACCTTTTATCCACCAATACATAATCTAACAAACTACTTTACGTGCTACATCATACCTTGTATATTTATTTATCCTCTTTTTCATAAAATATGTATTGCTTATTACCAAACCTCTTTCTACACATAGCTCAATTAAAGGCTTCCCATTTACATTTACCCCTGGCACCCCAAATTTACCTACTACTACCTCCACAACATTTTTACCCACTTTAACACTGAAATCCCCAACCACAAGTGCTCTCACACTTGGTTCAAAACTCCCCACGGATTCACTCAACATTTCCTAAAATCTCTCTCTCTCTTTCTCTCCTCTATACTTCTCTCTTCTCCAGGTGCATATACGCTTACTATAACCCACTTTTCACATCCAACCTTTATTTTACTCCACATAATCCTTGAATTAATACATTTATACTCTCTCTTTTCCTGCCATAGCTTATCCTTCAACATTATTCCTACTCCTTCTTTAGGTCTAACTCTATTTGAAACCCCTGACCTAATCCCATTTATTTCTCTCCACTGAAATTCTCCCATCCCCCCCCCACATATATATATATATATATATATATATATATATATATATATATATATCTATATATATATATATATTATATATATGTCGTGCTGAATAAGTTAAACTTGCTGTTATGGCTTATGTAGCAACGCACTTCTTGCCGAATAGAGCAAGCGAAAATTTGTGTATGCAATAATTTCGCAAAAATCACTCTGAATCTAACGAATTTTTTTTATTGTGTTTGTTCATTATTAAATTATTGTAAACTTATATAAAATGTATTTAGTCGGATTAGGCTAAATTAAATTGCGCTTATAATAAGGTTAGGCAAGTTTTCTAAGCTTCTTTTGGTACCAAAATCATTAATTTTTATATTAACATAAATGAAAAAATATATCTTTGAATGTAAGAGAGAAAATTTTTGAATGGACTTAATTTTAAACGAGTTTTTGCTAATTGACTAGTTTTACCTATTCGGCACGACACACATACATGCATAACACACTTGCACACACATACATACATACAATACACAACACTCAGTACATAACACCGTACACAACATATATACACAATACATACAAAATACACAACACACACGCACACAGTACTCAACACACACACACACACACACAATACTCAACACACACACACAATACTCAACACACACACACAATACTCAACACACACACACAATACTCACACACACACAATACTCAACACACACACACAATACTCACACACACACAATACTCCACACACACACACACACACACACACACACACACACACACACACACACACACACAATACTCAACACACACACACACACACACAATACTCAACACACACACACACACACACACACACAATACTCAACACACACACACACACACACACACACAATACTCAACACACACACACACACACAATACTCAACACACATCTCCTGAAGCGCACATCAACCAAATAACTGCTGCAGCATATGGGCGCCTAGCAAACCTCAGAACAGCATTCCGACATCTTAATAAGGAATCGTTCAGGACCCTGTACACCGTATACGTTAGGCCCATATTGGAGTATGCGGCACCAGTTTGGAACCCACACCTAGCCAAGCACGTAAAGAAACTAGAGAAAGTGCAAAGGTTTGCAACAAGACTAGTCCCAGAGCTAAGAGGTATGTCCTACGAGGAGAGGTTAAGGGAAATCAACCTGACGACACTGGAGGACAGGAGAGATAGGGGGGACATGATAACGACATACAAAATACTGAGAGGAATTGACAAGGTGGACAAAAACAGGATGTTCCAGAGATTGGACACAGTAACAAGGGGACACAGTTGGAAGCTAAAGACACAGATGAATCACAGGGATGTTAGGAAGTATTTCTTCAGCCACAGAGTAGTCAGTAAGTGGAATAGTTTGGGAAGCGATGTAGTGGAGGCAGGATCCATACATAGCTTTAAGCAGAGGTACGATAAAGCTCACGGCTCAGGGAGAGTGACCTAGTAGCGATCAGTGAAGAGGCGGGGCCAGGAGCTCGGACTCGACCCCCGCAACCTCAACTAGGTGAGTACAACTAGGTGAGTACACACACACAATACTCAACACACACACAATACACAGTATGCACAACACATCACTCAGTGCTCCCCCCCTTCCCCCAGATACAAAGCGAGTAAACAACGCATCTAGGAATCAGTAAGAGAAGAACAAAAGTGTAGGAGTCAAATGTAGACGGAGTCGCCAACAAGTGTGAAACAGATGTGATAAATGGTTTAAAAAACCGACAACTTGAAGAATGAGACACGAAACATGTGGGAATCATTACTGAGGAAACTTTTCGCCACACAGTGGCTTCATCAGTCCAGTACAAAGAAAAACGGTGTAAAGAGAGTTGGAGTTTGAGGTAATCAGTCCCTCAGCCTGGAATCGATGTGGTCAGTCCATCAATCTTGAAAGTGCAGCATATGGTCTGAGAAGTTGCTTATATATTGTAGTCAGGTGAGTCGAAGCAGGAGGAGGCAGAGTCACAGTGGAACCATCCACTAGTGTAAGTAGCTCTTCATTCATTTGTCCATATGTCAGACACTGCAACATCATGGGCCATTGGTACAAGGAATTCTTCAACACTTGTCCAACCTTTGGACGAAGACCTACTTACATTAGTGGATGGTTCCACTGTGAGTCTGCCTTCTCCTGCTTCGACTCACATGACTACAGTATATAAAACACTTTTCCGACCAGATGCTTTATTTTCTTCAAGATTGATGGACTGGACACATCGATTCCAGGCTGAGGGACTGATTAACTCAGACATCTTCTTTCTTTACACCGTTCTTCTTTATATTGAACTGATAAAACCACTGTGTGGCGAAACATATCCTCAATATAGATTCCCGTACATTGTATAAGTGTCTCATTCTTCAACACGTGTGAAGCCATGAAAGAAAGAGTTGGGTAAGAAAACCCTGATGCAGTAGCTATCACAGAGACGAAAGTCAACAATAATAATATATGAAATGTTTCCAAAGAGCTACCAAGTATTTGAAAAGAAAGGACAAACAAAGGAGAAGGAGGGGGTGTATTAATGGTCAGAAACCGCTGGAAATTTGAGGAGCTAGAAAAACTTTGAAGCAAAAAATTTTGTGGAGTAAATAACAGGTACTGTAATGACTCGAAGCAATAATGGCAATAATATATATTCTACGAGCAGAAAATAGAAGAGCAAGGGAGGAGAATGATCAGAATAACATGACAGAGTGGGCTGAGGGAACAAGAACAAGTAAAGATAAATTACTAGCACTTGATTCTAACTGGAAAAAACAGAATACTCCAAGGAGATTCAGAAACCCGGGGAACTTTAACGTTAAGTAAATTGGCTTGTGATCCTTCAGTTTCTGATAATATAATAAAAAACACGTTTGATTAACTTTGATGCAGACATTTATAATATTTATATATATATATATATACATGTATATATATATATATATATATATATATATATATATATATATATATA